>NW_006921821.1:5123857-5142005 GCF_000298275.1 Orycteropus afer afer
ATGACCTGTTCAATTTCTTCTCTTGTGATGGGCCTGTTCAACTTTTCCACATCAATCTATGTTAGTTTTTAGGTAAGTGGTGTGTGTCTAGAAATGTGTTCATTTCTTCCAGATTTTCAAATTTGTTGAAGTACAATTCTTCATAGTATCCTGATATTATCCTTTTTATTTCAGTTGGTTCTGTTATGATGTCACCCCTTTCATTTCTTATTCATGTTATTTGTATTCTCTCCCTCTTTTCCTTTGTTCAGTTTTGCATATTGCAGGTTGTTAATGAGTCTTCCTCCAATTCTGATGCCACATTCTTTTTCATATAGTCCAACTGCTTGGGTTATTTGCTCAGCATACAGATTGAATAAGTATGATGAAAGGATACAACCCTGACACTCTCTCTTCTTCTTCTACTTTTTTTGTGATTTGGGTGAAAGTTTACAGAGCAAATTCACTTTCCACACAGCAGTTCACACACACGTTGTTTCATGTCATTGACTACAATTTACCCAATGCAACAGCTCCCTTCCCATTTCCTCCCCATAGTTACCTCTTCCCTGTGTCCATCCCTCCATGTACTCCTGCCCCCTGAACTGTCTCCCTGTGCATAAACAAACCTTCTTTCTCCCATGATTGTTCTCTCCAAGGGACACACTCCCTTCTTGATTTTAAATCATGCAGTTCCCCTTGTTCTGTTCAAACGACAGCCTCCTGGTATATGTACAGGTTCCTCATGAGTACAATTAAGTGTTCTGGAATTCCCATTCCCCCCAATGTTATCCACACTTTGTTATGATCCACACCATCAAATGCCTTTGCATAGTAAATAAAACACAAGTAAACATCTTTCTGGTATTCTTTGCTTTGAACCAAGATCCATATGACAACATCTATAACATCCCTCACTCACATCCTCTTCTGAATCCATCTTGCATTTCTCGATGTTCTCTGTCAATATACTGCTGCAACCATTTTTGAAAGATTTTCAGTAAGATTTTCTTTGCTTGTTATATCAGTGAAATTGTTAGATAATTTCCACATTCTGTGGGATCACCTTTCTTTGCAATGTGTATAAATATGAATCTCTTCCAGTCAGTTGGCCAAGTAGCTGTCTTCCAAATCTCTTGACATAGCCCAGTCAGTGCCTCTAGCATAGCATCCATTTGTTGAAACATCTCAAATAGTATTCTGTCGATTCCTGGAGGCTTGTTTTCACCATTTCCTTCAGTACAATTTAAACTTCTTCCTTCAATACCATTGGCTTTTGATTATACACCACTTCCTGAAATGGGTGATCATCTACCAATTCTTTTTGGTATAGTGACTCTGTGTAGTCTATCCATCTTCTTTTGATGTTTCCTGCATCCTTCAATATATTGACCAGGTAAATTTTCAATATTGCAATTCAATGCTAAAATTTTTTCATCAGTTCTTTCAGCTTGAGAAATGCTCAGTGTGTTCTTCACTTTTAGTTTTCTAACTCCAGAACTTTGCAAATTTCATTATAATAATTGACTTTGCTTTCTTGCACTGCTCTTTGAAATCTTCTAATCGGCTCTTCTATCCTGTCGATTCTTCCAATTGCTTTAGATACTCTCAGTTCAAGGGCAAGTTTCAGAGTCTCTTCTGTCATCCATTTTGGTCTTTTTTTCCTTTCCTGTCTTTTTAATGACCTTTTGCTTTCTTCATGGATGATGTTCTTGATGTCATTCCACAATTCTTCTGGTTTTCAGTCATTGGTGTTCGATGTGTCAAGTTTATTCCTTAGATGGTCTCTAAATTCAGGAGAGATATAATCAAGGTCACATTTTGGCTCTCATGGACTTGTTTTAATTCTCCTGAGCTTCAACTTGAACTTGAACTTGAACTTGAACTTGAACTTTCACAGTCAGCTTCTGGCCTTATTTTGGCTGAAGATATTGAGCTCCTCCATTGCCTCTTGTCAAAGATATAGTTGATCCGATTTCTGTGTACTCTGTCTGGTGAAGTCCACTTATGTTGCTGCCATTTATGTTGTTGAAAAAAGGTATTTGCAGTGACTAAGTCATTCTTGCAAAATTCTATCATGCGATCTCCAGAATCATTTCTATCACCAAAGCCATATTTTCCAACTATTGGTGATCTTCTTTGTTTCCAACTTTTGCATTTCAATCACCAGTGATAATTAACATATCTTGATTGCATGTTTAGTCAATTTCAGACTGTAAAGTTGGTAAAAATCTTCAATTTCCTTATCTTTGGCTTTGGTGATTAATGTGTGAATTTGAATTAACTCATCTTCCTTGTAGGCATATGGATATTATCCTATCACTGGCAGCACTGTACTTCAGGATAGATCTTGATAGATTCTTTGTGATGATGAATGCCACACCATTCCTCTTCAATTTGTCAGTCCTGGCATAGTAGATCATATGATCTTCTAATTCAAAATGGCCCAAACCAATCCATTTCTGCTCACTAAATTACTGCCTAGGATATCAATCTTTTTGTGTTCCATTTAATTTTTGACAACTTCCAATTTTCCTGGATTCATACTTGTACATTCCATGTTCCAATGATTAATGAATGCTTACAGCTGTCTCTTTTTATCTTGAGAGGTGCCACATCAGCAAATGGTAGTCCCAAAAGCTTTGCTGTATCCACATCATTAAGGTCAGCTCTACTATGAGGAGGCAGCTTTCTCCACTTGTATTTTGAGTGCCTTCTGACCTGAGGGGCTCATCTTCCAGCACTGTATTGCACAATGTTTCAGGGCTATTCATAAAGCTTTCCAGTAATATATCAGACTGTTTCACTGTTATTCATAAAGCTTTCATTGGCAAATTCTTTGAGAAGTAGACAGTCTCATCCTAGATCAATTAAATTCTATGTTGAATTTGGGCATCAGTGTTTTCTAAAGCTTCTCAGGTCATTTCAATATGCAGGTTAAGAAACACTTTAGACCCAGTTCCTTTGCTCTTTCCATACTGCCTATTAGACTGTGCAAGAAAGATTGTTTTTCTTAACTCAAGTGTTGGACCATTTCAGAAAGGAATTACAATAGGATAATAGATTAAACTTCTAACCAATTTTTCCCTTCCCTTGAGTCTCTTTGGAAAGGCACTGAAAGGCCTATAATGAAGAAAAAGTGTTCAACTCCTAATCTTACTTCTCCAGCCATTTTGTTAAAAAAAAAGACACCCTTCCTTCCCAGAGTTCTCCATCCCATACACTATCTGCTTTCCCCAGAAACCCTCTCCCACTCATAAGAGGACCTGCAGCCTTCCTGACAACTTCTACATCACCCCTCATCTATTTATTCCAGGGACTCTTCCACAGTTCTTCAGCTAGGGGCAGTGGGTATGCCCATGGGGTCCATATTTGACAACAAAGGAGAGGCCCAGGCCCCACTGTCTCTCTACGCATGTGAACTGCAGATATGCTAGTCCTTTGAGATATCCATTCAGATCTGTCCTTTATGTCCCTAGTAAGAGACTTAGTATTTAAATGAAAGTACAGTCTAATGTAATAATGAGATCATGATCTCAATTGTTATGAAATTTCTTTTTTGCTATATCTGATGTGGGGTTTACATTAACTTTACTCAAAGAATTTGGTCGTTGTCCTGTTCCTAAGAGATAATCTCTAAGAAAATCCTTGGAATTTAAGTGTCTTCCATAAGGACTCCAGACTACACCTAATAAACAGATTAGATGAGCTGATAAGGTGACTCTGTATGGGGGAGGAAAGCTGCCAGGTCAGAAAGGCCTACCACATAATACCTCATGATCACCTTGTGATATTAACCAACCTCATGAGAGAGGGGTTGGGCTTTGCATTATGTTGTTCTTATAGGCCTTCTAGTAGATTTTTGGCTCATAGAAATCCCATGTGACAGAGTAGAATTGCCTCAGTGAATTTTCTAGGCTGTAATCTTTTGGAAGCATATCACTAGGTCTTCCTACTACGGAGCTGCTGGGTGGGCTTGAACTGTCATCCTTTCAGTTAGTAGCCAAGCGTTTAGCCAGTGTGCCACAAGGATTTGTGATATTTAAAATGTTTAAGATTTTCCCAACTCATCTGAGAATGTCCACCAGAACTTGGTTGCATTCTTAGATTCCCCCAGGCTGGGCTGGACTGGACAGTTCTTCTCACTTCATGGGGTTTAAGGCCTCAGAAAATAATTTAGTTTATTTGACATTTAGTCTCCTCATCTATGAAATGAAGGGATTAAACAGCATAATATAGCTAAATTCCTGATGCATAATAAAGGCTTGATAAGCAGTAGTTATTATAATTTACTTTATGATAGAGAATAAGTCACACTAAATTCTACTCATTATGATGCTTCATTTCACATTTAAGTTGGGATAAGATGACATATGTGTTATCACCTATCCCAGTATCCAGTTAAGTTCTCAACCAATGTTATTCAATCTCAACTGAAATGTGGCAAAACAAATTATGCAGTCAAGTCATGCCACTTCCACAAACAAACTTACAGAGTCAAAATTGCTTAATGTTGGTGATGTTAAATGCTTTTGTTTCACCTATAAATACATTAGAGAGAGCTGATGGCAAAATTTTATCCTATTCCTGAATCTCATGTCCCATAGCTGTCACACTGGTTGTTCCACATCAAAATCTGAAGTGACATTGCCATTTCTGGGACTGCTTCACCAATCCACTCACCTAGAAATAATGTACTTTATGTGTGTCACCACTCCTCTTATTTCTTGCTTCTGTCTTTTCTTTAGTTTCTTACTCAGCTCCTAGAAAGTGTTTTTAAACTATCTATTATCTAACTTTCTTCCCATAGCTGTTTGAGAGTGAAGCTTCCTATTGGGCCACATCTTGGCGGGAAACTAGTGGCATCTGGCCATGGCTCATTAGGGTAAACCCGGAGAAGCCAACAAAGCACTGGTCAAGCACAGAATCTCTGGAGTATGACCAGATCCATTCTGATCCCAGCTCTGCCACTCATGGGTTTTTGAACCTCAGACCAGAAAGCTGCCTCACCAGGCCTCTGTCTCTCCATCTGCTCATTGAAGACTATAGCACCAGCACTTGGAGGATGAAAGGTCATTTATGTAAATAAAGTACTTAATGCAGTTCCTATCTCTCACAAGACCTCAGTATCAATCACCATCATTAAAGAAAAGTAAGGAAAAGGCCTCTAAGTGACATGAAGGTCCTTTTAGAGCACATCCACACCATCACTGGCCACACAATGGTCAGCATTTCCACATACCAGATAAAAAATATTTTATTAAAACATAATGTGTTTAACTGGAAGGGATGTGAAGATAGTAGAAGGGCAGAGGCAGAGATGTTGGTGTCATGGCCAAGGTCACCCGGTGGCAACACTAGGACTAGGACTTGGGCACTCCTGGTATTTACACCCCACAAACCTATTAGTCACACTTCCAGCCTCAACATTGTCTCTCAAGCCCCATGACGGACAGTGCACAATTAGACACGTCTTTCCCTGGGATCCTAAACACTTCTCTCTCACCTCCTAAAACCAAAAGCCCACTGTCATTGAGTCGATTATGACTCATAATGACCCCTAACCTCAGTTACTATTATATTGTATTATTTACTTATTTATGGTGTACAGTAGGTATTCTTCAGGAAAGGACTATTTCTCACTTCTCTGTATCACTAGCCTAATACAGGAACTAACATAAAGAAAATATTCAATAAAAATGAGTTAAATGAATGGCACCAGATCCAAGAATTGGTTAAACTATGGCAGATGGGATGGGAATAAGACAAGAATCTGTAACTCCAACAAATAACAAACAAAGCAGAACAGACTAAGTGTCACCAAGGAGGAGTCCCCTGGAAGTGTTAGCTTTTCCACAGATTGTGGCTCTCATCTCTCTGTCATTTCTGCCTTGGCACAGAGCCCTTGGGTATTGCTGTCCTTGTTACCCCTGAATGTAGTGGAAAAAAACAGCCGCTGGTTAAAGCCTCAGCTGTCAGGTGGCAGAGCAGCTGCTGCTGGGAAGGCCAGACAGGAAGCGCCTGTTGTTCCCAATGGGTCATGTGGAAGGCAACCCAGGAGGAGAGGGTGCTAGGTCCCACAGGAACCTGATAAGTAAGTTTCCTTCTCTTTCCAGGTGGGCATTTCCATGGTCTACAGAAAAATGTTACACTGCTTGTTGCTGATTCACTTGGTGACAATGTTTGGATAACTAGTGATATTTCAGAGTCCTTGGGTTTTAATGTGCTCGGCTGCTAACTCAAAGGTTGGAGGTTTGAATCTACCCAAAGGAGCCTTAGAAAAAAGGCCTGGTGATCTACTTCCAGAAAAATCAGCCATTTAAAACCCTACAGAGCACAATTCTGTTCTGATGCACACAGAACACATGGAGTCACCATGAGCTGGAATAAACAGGATGGTAACTGGCTTTGGAGGAGGGGTGGTTTGGGTGGATAATGAAATCTCAGCTAAACAGTCAAACTAGGGACTAGGATTTTAATCTAGCTAGAATGGCCTTCCCCAGCTAACAGAAGGACACTCCTCCATGCAGCAGCACTGTATGTAAGGAGGCTTTCCTCACAAGCACGATTCTTGTGGTTAAGGTTTCTACTTTACATGTACTATTCTATTTTGTAGGAGCTCTGGTCAGCGCTGACTCGACGGCACATAACAACAACAACAACAGGAGCTCTGGTAGCATAGTGCCTAAGGCACTTGACTGCTCACCAGAAGGCTGGCGGTTCAAACCCACCAGCCACTCCTCGGAAGGAAGGTTGGGCAATCCTACTTCCGTAGTGATACTGCCTCGGAAACCCAAGGAGGGGTCGCTATGAGTCGGGGCCGACTCGACGGCAAACAACAACAACAACAATTCTATTTTGTATGTACATATTCCCAATCTTTTGAAGAGGCAACCATTACAATATCATCAAAACATTTTTAAAGGCTGCATAAAATACAACTTTGGTTATCCCTTGGGTGACTCTGAGGTAACAGATTCTTCTTGAGAGAAAACCAAAATCATTTCTTTGTAGACTGGAAAAGAAAACAGTTCTGGATGGTAAAATCATTGATTAGAAACTAAGCAGTTTCTGTAGTTTGGAAAAACAATGGGGGAATTGTTAGCATAATGAGTGGTTAAAACATAAATGTCAAGTTGCCTACTAACCCCTTCACCCAAACTAGCTGAATAAACAAAATTGCCAAGGTGAAATTATGTTTTCCTGTAAATCAGAGCTTGAGAAGTAGCCAGCAGAAAGCTCCAGAAATACTTGATAAATGTGTTGAGTATATCTTTTATCAACCGAATCTGATATCCGAAACAGAGATTGAGCATTATATACAGAAACTTCAGAAGCAGTTTTCTTTTCTCTGTAGTTTGGTAGAAAATAGTTTTTTTATACCTCTTTCTGGGGTCTGGCTTCCCCTACTTTCCACACTGGGTAGGAAGTTATGACCTGGAGGTGTAGAACAATTGACAATATTAATTGTCTTTTCTTGTCTAGTCGGACCCAACTCCCAGAGACCTCTACCTTGGTTTCTGAGGCAGTATCACTACAGAAGTAGATTGCCCAACCTTCCTTCCAAGGAGTGGCTGGTGGGTTTGAACCGCCAGCCTTTTGGTTAGCAGTCAAGTATCTTAGGCACTATGCTACCAGTGCTCCTATAAATTGCCTGGATACTGCTTATAGGGGCATGAGGGAAATTACCAAATTTTCACTGGAAAAAAAAATAAAATTCCTATAATACTGTAAGGATCCTGGGTGGAACACGCGGTTTGCAATCAGCTGGTAACTTAAAGGTTGGAGGTTCTAACCCACCCAGCAACTCCACAGAAGAAAGGCCTGGTGAGCTGCTTTCATAGATATTAAACTAAAAAAAAAAACCTCACTGCCATCGAGTGGATTCTAACTAAAGGTGACCCACATTGGAATTCCCATGCTGTAAATCTTCATAGAAGTAAATAACCCCATCTTCCTTCCACAGAGTGGCTGATGGGTTTGAACCACTGATCATCTTCTGGTTAAAATTAAAAAAAAAAAAAAAAAAAACCCTCACTGCTGTCGAGTCGAATGCAGCTCATAGAGACCCCTTCTTCGGTTTCTGCGGCGACATCATTTCGGAAGTAGATTGCCCAACCTTCCTTGGGAGGAGTGGCTGGTGGGTTTGAACTGCCAGCCTTCTGGTTAGCAGTCAAATGCCTTAGGCACTATGGCACCAGAGCTCCCGACCTTCTGGTTAGCAGCCAAAAATATGTTAACTACTTCACCACCAGACCTCACAGGCAAGAAAAACCGATGGAGTAGTTCTATTCTGTAAA
This sequence comes from Orycteropus afer afer, assembly GCF_000298275.1. Lineage (NCBI taxonomy): Eukaryota > Metazoa > Chordata > Mammalia > Tubulidentata > Orycteropodidae > Orycteropus > Orycteropus afer. Next base: position 5,132,137 of record NW_006921821.1, read on the forward strand.
ACACATGGAGGCACTGGGGTCATCATGAGTTGGGGGCCAACACCACAGTAGCTAGGTAACAGCAACACTATACCAGTAAATTCTCCATCTTGATATGTTTGTTCTTTTAAGTTATAGTTACTTTTGGATTCTCTGAAGAACCTAACAATTATTGACCCAGATTAAGCGCTCAATATATGGTAGTTTTTTTTTTTTTTTTTTTTTTTAATTGTAGATGCCTTTGGACTATGATTGTAATTTTAGTTATAGAAGAGGGCTGAGATTTCCAGCCCTGATAAATAAGAGTTGTAGACATCCCTGGGCTTCCTGAGAAACTGAACCTTATCCATCTTTTAAACACTGATGCTTAACACAGTGCCTGGTACTGAGGAGGCACTCGCTAACCTGAAAATACACAGAGATTTCTCTTTCCTGCCCACATGGGATTGGCCAAAGTGCTACAGCTTTGAGTAATATATCTTGAGATGTAAATCCTCAAATGTAGCCATATCCCCAGCTCTGTGAGTAACTTGGAGCTCAATTTAACATTTCCTATCCACAGTTTCTCAATTTGAAATTTGAGAACAATAAAACCCAGGGTTAAGGTGAAAGATAAATTAGATAATGTATATAAAGCCCCTGGCACATAGTAAGAGTTTAGTAAATGTTAGTGCTATTCCCTTTTATTCTATCTGATGATTATTTTCCATCCTCAGTTGTACTCGTCCCTTTGTGGGAGATTAGGTTTTGGTAACTGTAGCTTTTCCTGTTAAAGCTTTAAAACTCCAGCTGCTTCAAATGACTCTGGCTTATCTACAGCACACAGATTAATGAGGCATTGGATGATTCAGAGAGAAGTTTCTGTACTATGTAGGCAGCCAAGAGACTCAGTTTTCCAGATTTTAGTACATATCATGTTTACACAGTGTTGTATGTTTTTATCTTAGCTGTATTTCAGGAAAAAAAAAAAATAAATAGGAAGGCAAGAATCTGGCCAACTCAAACTTCCACATTATGATTTATATATCCAAAATCTATTTTCTAGGCCAACTACAGTTCTGGCATTTTAAAAATAAATCTCATTCTCAGGAAACTTATGGACAATTTGTAGATTTCAGAGAACCAGATAATTTAATTGCAGTGTACGTGAGGATTAAAGCCCAGATGCTTTGGTCCCTCCCTCTCCATCCTGCTTGGTGGTGGTGGTGGTAGGGAGAGTGTCTCGGGTTCCTTGGGCTGCAATCACAAAATACCACAAGAGGTAGGCTATAAAAAACAGAAACATTTTCTCACAGTTCTGGAGACTAAAAGTCTAAATGAAGGTATTGGTCATGCCACTCCTTCTGCAGTAATCCTTGGTATTTCTTTGCTGCTTATAGATGCATCTGCCTCTGCCATCACATGGCTTCTCTCTTCCCTCTGTGTTTCTGGCCCCTCCTCTGTGTCTGTTCTCTTTTCTTAGAAGATCTCTCTCAGAAGGAATTATGACTAGGACCCACTTTACTCAGGTATGAGTTAACTGATACTATTTTCAAAGGCTCAATGTCCCTGAGCAAGTTCACATCCACAAGTACAAGAAGTCATGACTTCAACATATCATTTTGGGGGGCACAATTCAACCAATAATAGGTTTCTTCCATCTGATTCTCATGGTGCCCATCTAAAGTGTCATGATAACCCATTCTAAAGAAGCTTCTTTAATGTCCAACTTTTACCTGGAAAATATCACAAGCAGTTTCTGATGACTCCTCATGGTATTTTATAATTTACTCTCACTATTTTTCAGTTAGGAACACTGGTGGTGCAGTGCCTAAGGCATTTGACTGCTAACCAGAAGGTTGGTGGTTCAAACCCGCCAGCCACTCTGTAACTCTGTGGAAGGAAGACTGGCCAATCTACTTCCATAAAGATTTATTGCCTTGGAAACCCAAAGGGGGTTGCTATAATTCAGAATCAACTTGATGGCAGTGAGATTTTTTTATTATTATTCAAAATCCCTTGGTAACCTTAACTTATGCAACAGTAATGAGCCAATACATTTTTTTTTCGTAACCTAGAACAGAAATTTGATGGGTTGAAAAGTAGCTAATGAATCATTTCTGCCTTAAGGTGTTAGGTTGCGACTATAGACAGGTGAGGGTGTTTGTGCTAGCACTCCGAGGGTCTTCCTTTTTCAGTTCCTTCTCCAACAAGCAAACCAAGAAAATGTCTGAGTGGGTATGAAAGCTGCTAAAAATGCTGGTGTATGAGCCATCTCTAACAGTATAGAGGGGTCCCTGGGTGGTACAAATGGTTAATGACCTCTGCTGCTAACTGAAAGGTTGGAAGTTCAAGTCTACCCAGAGGTACCTTGGAAGAAAGATCTGATTATCTACTTCCAAAAAATCAGCGATTGAAAACCCCATCAAGCAGAATTCTACTTTGACACACATGAGTCACAATAGACTGATGGCAACTGGTTTTACTGGTTAACAGTAGGGACAGGAAAGTAGCTTTTCTTCTGAATGTGTTCTGAAGGTACATGTCTTTTGTTTATAGGTTTATATAAGTATTATTTTATTTTATAACATGTACTTGACATTTTAAAGTTATAGTGTATTTTGATTGACTATTTTTCCCCCTTCAAAATGACTGTTATTACATTTAAACATTATCTGGTGATTATCAGCTCTCTAAATACAAATCCTCAAAGACTCTTTCTTAAGTCAGGTTGACAAGTTCACATTTGAACATTTTTCAGGATTGTCCTAAGATGTCAGCTGAAGGGTATTTCACAGCTGGAGTTGTAAAACCTGTTTATTTTCAGCTGTCACATGCTACATATTATAGTTCTTCTTCTTTTTTTTTTTTTTTTTTGTAGTTTATCAGATACTGCTGAAAAGGTGGAGTTCTCATAGACTACATGTTGGGTTTTATGTGCTGTACAAAAGGGTGCTATATTATTGTTCTCAGTGTGAATGCAAAAACATTAAAAGTGAAAGTCCAATGGGGTTTGTTTTATGGGGTGCTCACATATGTCTCAAGTTCATTTGTCTTAAGAGTTTATTAGTGCACATCATAAAGTTTTCCCTAACAGGCACTAATGCCAAACTAATGATGCCTAAGATACATGAGGTAGTAATGTTCATAGTGCAATATTAGAATAATGTTCAGTGAACAGTTAGATACATAAAGTTTAATTAGTCACAGAACAAATTTTCAAGCCCCAAACAACTGAATTACTTGCTGGCTATCTGGAATAACTGCTTTCCAAGAAACATCACCCTGAGGGAGGATGTACAGACAGTGATAGTAACAGTAAAAATAGATGGCAGAATTTCTAGAACCTTAAACTTTCCACCATGAGCAATAGTTCCATGTCCCTTGCCCTTACCCCCACTTATTCCTTCACCTTACTGTTTCCTGTGGAGGTTCAGTCCTTTGGAGACCAGCCATCATTCATTCATTCATTCACTCCACTCACTTAGCAAACATTTATTGAGCAGCTACCAGGTGGCAGTTCCTTGATCCCTGACCTCATGTGATGCTGGTCCTCTAAGTCATCAGGCCTGGTGGCTGCTCTTCTTTCCATAACTGTCTCCATACCAAGTCTGAGGATGCTGAATGATCTTCAGTCATCAAGGGGAGACCTTGTATTATTGCTTCAGCCTGAAATACCTCACAATGTAGGCCTGAGTTCCTCTCTCATTCACAATTTCCCAGCCTTAGTGCCAAAGACCAAGCAGAAACCAAGAGAGCCTCAGTCCCAAGGAAACCAGGATGCCTTCTCATTTCCAACCCAGAGCCTGGCTTCTGGCAGACTCTATCTCTGAGCTTCAGGGGGGTTATGATTTGGAACCCTTGCCCAAGACCTAGCAGGCTCACCTAAGACCCAAGTTAAACTAGCTTAAAATGTTGTTTCTTTTATCTGGCATTCAGTAAAATTGTCTGCAACTCTTCAAATACCATAAAATATACTGAGAGGCTAATGAAATATAACTGTTTTTTCTCAGCCTATAAGGCAACTTTATGCCAATTAACAAAAGCAAAAGGATTCCCACTGCATGGACAAATTAGAAACATATGCCTGACTCTGAGCATATATAGGCTCAGAGACAAAGAACCAGGCTCGTGTCACTGGACCCCCACCTTCCCATTCTGCTGGCATCCTTTGTTGCACAGGAACTGCACCCTATATCATGGTATGGGTGTGACAGCATCACACTATAGACCCATTAGGTCAGGGACCAAGGAAGCTCCACCTGGTAGATGCTCAATAAATGTTTGCTAAGTGAGTGGATGAGTGAATGAATGAATGAATGATGGCTGGTCTGCAAAGGACTCTCACTGTAGTGGAAAATATGACTTTGGTATACGAACTAGTTTTCAAAGTGCTGAACAGTCTCAGCTTCAGTGAGCCCCTCTTCCAAGAATGCTATCCCATACTCACACCCCAGCTGACCAAAACCCATGCAGTCTCAACTCTGATGCCCCCACTCCCAGGAAACTTCTGGCCCCCTTGAGCCTCAACGTGGATGTCAGATGCACATGATCACATTCCACTACAACAGTGAGGCTATTTACAGGTGCGTAACACATATGGAACATGTTCCTTGGCAGACCACGACCTTATTTTATTTAACATTGGCCCCATCTCCTGGCTGTACCCACTCTCAGTTGATGATTTGTTGTTGTTAGGTACTGTTGAGTCACTTTCAACACATAGTGACCCTGTACAACAGAACACTGCCCATTCCTATGTCATCCTCATAACCATTGCCAAGCTTGAGCGCATTGTTGCAGCCACTGTATCTATCCATCTCATTGAGGGTGTTTCCCTTTTTCACTGACACTCTATTTTACCAAGTATTACATCGTTCTCCAAGAACTTGTCCCTCTTGATAACATGTCCAAAGAACTTGGCCATACTTGCTTCTAAGGAGCATTCTGGCTGTGCTTATTCCAATGCAGATTTGTTTGTTATTCTAGCAGCCCATGGTGTATATTCAATATTTTTTGCCAACACCATGATGCAAAGGCATCAATTCTTCTGTAATCTTCCTAATTCATTGTCCCACTTTCACATGCACATGACACTATTGAAAATACCATGGCTAGAATCAGGTGCATCTTACAGTTCAATGTGACATCTTTTCTCTTTAACATTTTAAAGGAAAAAAAAAAAAAAAAAACAACTCACTGCCATCGAGTCATTTCCAACTCATAGCGACCCCCATCCCATTGGGTTTCTGACGCTGATAATCTTTATGGAAGTAGATCGCCCAGTCTTCCTTCCACGAAGCAGGTAGCGGGTTTGAATTGCTGACATTCCAGTTAGCACTTATCACTTTAAAGAGATCTTTTGCAGCAGATTTGCCCAGTGTGATATGTCCTTTGATTTCTTGACTGCTGCTTCTATAGGTGTTGATTATGGATCCAAGTAAAATGAAATCCCTGACAACTTCAATATTTTCTCCATTTATCATGATGTTGCTTATTGGTCCAGTTGTGAGGACTTTTGTTTTCTTTATGTTGATGTATATTACATACTGAAGACTGTAGATCTTTGATCTTCATCAGTAAGTACTTCAAGTCCTCTTCCTTTTCAGCAAATAAAATCATGTCATCTGCAAATCACAGATTGTGATATGAGCCTTCCTCCAATTCTAATGACACATTCCTCTTCATATAATCCAGCTTCTTGGATTATTTGCTCAGCATACAGATTGAGTGACTATCATAATAGATTACAGATTTTAAACTGTGCACAATTTCTTTTTCTGTTTGAAACTTGAGGCTTGATTTTTTTTTCTTTCCTTCTTTTTGCTTCAGAAATGCTGAATGTATCCTTCCCTTTGATTATCTAACTCCAGGTGTTTGCACGTTTCATTATAACACTTTGTTTTTTTGAGCCACTTGAACTTATTTCGTCTTCTTCTTCTCTTTCTTTCTTTCTTTTTTTTAAATTGTTATGTGGGTGAAAGTTTACAGAGCAAATTCATTTTCCATTCAAGAGTTCATGCACGTTTTGTTTCATGACATTGATTGCAATCCTAATAATTTAACAGCTCTCTTCCCACTTCCTCCCTGTTGTTACCTTTTCCCTGTGTCCTTCAGTCCTATGCATTCTTGCCCTCTGAGCTATCTCCCTTGCAAATGCTCCCCTTCTGATCTTCCATGGTTGATTGTTCTAAAGAGTATAGCTATCTGGTGCAATTTTTCATCTTATAAGCCTGTCCATTGTCTGGCTGGAAGTCATGAGAGTGAGTTCAATTTCAGGCCCAAACAATGACTAGAGACCATAGTCTTGGGGGTTTTACCAGTCTGCATCAGACCAGTAATCCTGTTCTTTTTATGATTTCCAGTTTTGTTCCACATTTTTCTCCCATTCTGTCCAGGTTCTCCCATTTTGATCCCTTTCTGAGTGGTTAACTGTGGTAACCAGGCACCATCCAGTTCTTCTGGTGTCAGGGTCATGTAGGCTGAAGTTCCCATGGTCCATTAGTCCCTTGGACTAATTGTTTCCATGTGTCTTTGGTATTCTTCATTCTTCTTTTCTCTGAATGAGGAGAGACCAATTGTTGCACCTTAGATTGCCACTCAGAAGCTTTTAATACACCAGTCACTACTCACCAAAGTCACAAAAAAAAAAAAAAAACCTCACTGCCATTGAGTTGGTTCCGACTCACAGTCACTCTTCCTTGGGTTTCCGAGGCAGTGTCTCTATGGAAGTAGATTGCCCAGTCTTCCTTCCAAGGAGGTAGGATATAGAAAAATGTTTTTGTGTAGTATATTATGCCAATTGAACTTGATGTCCCTTGCAAACATACTTCTGAGCCCATGGGCCCAGGGACTCATCTCCCTCAAGGTTTTTGGCTATGGCTAAGAAGTTATCATAACTTTGCCCCATTAGCTCTATTATATATAATGGACATTCTTACAGCACATACAAATACATATACAGGAATATCTTCTACCAAACTTATATATAGTCACAGGTATATTCCCTTTTGCACACCCATACCTGATCATTTTGCCTGTCTACCTGTTTATCCATCCATAGATTAATGTTTGTCATTGTTGATAATGCATTAGTGTGTATGTCAAAGTGTTTACCTTTGATGCCTGTACCTCTTGTGCACTTCTCCATGTCTTCCTTTTCTTTACTGTTATTGTGCTGCTCACATTTGGTATATTGCTTTTCCCTTTACCCAAATCAATGCTTGTCTCTTACCTATCTAGCAATTTTCCCTCACTTCCCCTTCTGTATGTGGTAACCAATGAAGAAATCTTCCTTCCATGTGTAAGGAAGATGACTTTTTTTTCCTTGACTTTTTACAATAGTGGACTTCATACAATATTTGATTGACTTATTTCACTCACCGTGATGTTCTCCAAGTTCCCCCATGTTATGAGGTGTTTTTCAGATTCTACATTATTCTTTAGTGTTGCATAGTATGCCATTGTGTGTATGTACCTTAGTTTGGTTATCCATTCGTCTCTTGACGAGCTCTTAGGTTGTTTCTATCTCTTTGGTATTGTGTATAATACTACAAAGAACATGGGTATGCATGCATCTATTCATGTCCTGGCTCTCACTTCTTTAGGCTCTCACCTATTAATGAGATTGCTGGATCAAATGATATTTCTATTTCCAACTTTTTAAGGAGTTGCCATACTGTTTTCCCATGTTTGTATCATTTTACAGTCCTACTAGCAGTGTATGAAAGTCTCAGTCTCCCTACATCCTTGCCAGCATTTGTTATTTTCTGTCTTGTTGAACTTTGCTGTTAGTGTTGTGTTGAGATGATATCTCATTGTTGTTTTTATTTGCATCTTTCTAATGGCTAATGATTATGAGCATTTCTTCATGTGTTTGTTGGCTGCCTGAATATCTTCTCTGGTGAAGTATTTGTTCATGTCTTCTGCCCATTTGTTAATTGAACTGTTTGTCTTTTTGCAGTTAAGATATTAAAGTTTTCTATGAGATTAAGTCCCTTGACAGATATGTCATTGCTGAGTATTTTTTCCCAATCTGTCAGTTCTCTTTTTACTCTTTTTGGGAAATCTCTTGATGCACATAAGAATTTAATTTTTTGAAGATCTCAGCCATCTAGCTGATCTGCTGTTTGTGCATTTTAACTGATGTTTGGTGTCTATTAATGCCATGTATTAGGGCCCATAGTTTACTCTTCTTTTTTCTTTGATGAAATTTATACTTTTAGGTTTTACATCTAAATCATTGATCCATCTGGAATTAATTTTTGTGTACGGCATGAGGTATGGATCTTGTTTAATTTTTCTGCAAATGGATATTCAGTTTTGCCAGCACCATTTGTTAAAAGAAAATCTCTTCCCCATTGAATGTATTTTGGCTCTTTGTCAAAGATCAGCTGATCATAAGTAGATGAATCTATTTCTGGGCTGTTAATCTTATTTTTGTTTATTTATTTAATATCATTTTTGAAATAAACCAATTAAACAATTTCTACACATACAATTCAGTGACATTAATTATATACTTGAAGTTGTGCAAACATACTCACTGTCGGTTTTCTAATTGTTCCTAACCATTGACATAAACTCACTGCCCCCTAAGCTTCCTATGTAACTTTTTGCATTGTTGCTGTCAGTTTGATCCCATATAGGTAGCTCTTTTAAAGTTGCTTCTTATTTAAATTAAGGAAGAAAAAAAGAAACAGATAGAAAGGAAAAAAAGGAAGGAAGGAGGAAGGGAAGGAGGGAGGGAGGGAGAAAAGAACGGAGGGAGAAGAAGGAAGAAAAGAGGGAAGGGAGGGAGTGGAAAGAAAGAAAGAATTGGAAAGGAATTTCTACATGCCTCTATGACCAAATCTATCAGCTGATTGCACCTGTACTCATATACTTTGAGACTATACAAGTGTCACTTCTCTCCTGACGTTATGCAAGAAAGAATTCTCTATGGTCACATCCTCACATCTACTCTAGGGCATTATTTCAAAATTCCTATGCCTATTTATGCTTCATCACTTTTTCTCTCCATAGTGACTTATTCCCAACAGAGTAAAAGCAAGCTATAACACTATACCTATTTTGTTTTTTTTTTAAAAAAAAAATCTCTTTTCAACTAAGGCTCATTATCTTTATTCAATTTTACAGCCAAACTGTGATAGTTAATGTTGTGTGTCAACTTGTCTGGGCCATGATTCTCAGCGGTTTAGCATTATGGATGGAGTCATGCCTCATGAAGATATCTGATATAATGTAACCATTTCCCTGATGATCTGCTGTGAGCAGCCAATCACCTGAAATGGAATTTCCTCAGGGGGGTGGCCTGTTTCTTATATATATGGAAATCCTTGCAAAGATCTCTGGCTTTTTGCTCGAGATTTTGCATCTGGCTCATCATCATCTGGACTTGAACTAGTGACCTGCTGTATTTCCTGCTGATTTTGGGATAGTTGCCTTTGCAGCCTATGATCCAGCAACCTGCCATTTTATCCACTGATCTGGATTTGTCAGCCCCTGAAGCCAGCAACCTGCTGTACGGCCTGCCTTTTTTGGGTTTGTCAGCCCCTGAAGCTATGTGAGATAAGAGAAGCATCCAGTTCTGACCCGTGGACTTGGGATTTGCCAGGCTTTACAATTGTGTAAGCCATTTCCTTAAGATACATCTCTCTCTCTCTCTCCTCTCCTTTCTCTCTCTCTTTCTCTCTCTCTGTATGTGTGTGTGTATATGTATATGTATATGTATATGTATATGTATATGTATGACTCATAGTGACCCCTCCTTGGGTTTCCAAGGCAGTATCTCTACAGGAGTAGATTGCCCAACCTTCTTTCAGAGGAGTGGCAGGTGGGTTTGAACCGCCAGCCTTCTGGTTAGCAGTCAAATGCCTTAGGCACTATGCCACCAGAGCTCCTATATATAT
>NW_006921821.1:5144461-5152063 GCF_000298275.1 Orycteropus afer afer
ATATACATATACATAAATCTATTGTGGTAATTAAGGTTATATGTCAACTTGCCTGGTCCTGGTTTTGAGTGGCTGAACAGCTGGATGTAGTTATTTCCTGTAGTGAGATTGGTAATTAACTCTGTGGTGAAATCTATTGGAGCAGTTGAGTGGTTGCTTTAGCGATGTAATCTGCTTGCAGTATATAAGAAGCAACTTGTAGGAAGGTCTGCAGCTTTTGGCATGCTTGAATCCTGCATGTAGCTGAGTTGTTACTCAGCAGCGTGACATGTTGTCTGTCTATCTTGGGACTATTAATGAGACTTGAATCAATGGCCTGCCATGTGGTTTGGTAATATCAGGACTGTGGCATTTTATTTGTCGACCTTGGACTTGTTAGCCTCAGCAGCCAGCAACTGTCTGAGTGAAGAGATGCCTCTAGCTTCAGTGTGCGGGGAGCAAGAGGCAGAGCTAAAGCCCAAGGTCAAGGGGCTTTCACTGAACCTCTTGACCTGGCACTTTGAACTCAGACTTCTAGCCTCCAAAATTTTAAGAGAATAAACTCCTATTTGTTAAAGTCATTGCACCTGTGGTATTCCTGTTAGAAAGGCACAAAGTTACCAAAACATCTATTTATGTCTGTATCTCTCTCTCTCTCTCTCTCTCTCTCTATGTAAACTTCACTGGTTTTGCTTCTCTAGAGAACCCAGCTTAAGACACTGCTCTAAAGAATTGTCTGTACTTTGTCCATGTCTCTACTCTCCCCATTTTCTTCTGAACCTACTCTACCTACTCTATTAAGGCTGTCATTCCCACTACTCCAGCAACACTGCTCTCATCAAGGTCACCAGTGACCTCCATGTCACGAAGTCCAATGATCAATTTTTAGTTCTCCTATTTGCTCCACCAGGAGCTCTTGTGGCATATTGCCTAAGGCATTTGACTGCTAACCAGAGGGCTGGAGGTTCAAACCCACCAGCCACTCTTCAGAAGGAAGATTGGGTAATCTACTTCCATAGTGATACCACCTCAGAAACCCAAGGAGGGGTCGCTATGAGTCAAACCCGATTCGACTGCAGTGTTTGGTTTTTTGGTGTGATTTGCTCCACCACCAACATTTATTGAAGTTGATCAGCCTCCTCCTCAAAACACTTTGTTCATCTTGTTTCCAGAATACTATTCATCTTCCTTCCTCACTGGACAGTTTTTTCTGACTCTTGCTGGAGTCTCTGTATCTTCCCAACTTCCAAACACTGGAGAGTATCTGAGCTCAATATTTAGGACTTCTTCATCTACATTCACTGCCTCTGTGATCTTTAAATACAAACCACAAACTGATGAGCATCAAATTTATATCTTAAGCCCAGACCTCTCCTCTGAATTCTTAAATTATATTCCTAAATGCTTACTCAATACCTTAAATGAGATTTTAAAATGGCATTTTTACTTGCACATGTCCAAAACTAAACTCTTCATTTCCTCCCCCCAAAAAATTGATTCCCCCTGAGATTATCCCATCTCCATAACTCATACCTTTGTGTTTCCAGTTGTTTTGCCCAAAAACGCCATTGCCTCTTCTCACACCTCACTTCCATTTCATCACAATTCTGATGCCTCTCCTTTTAAACTATATCAAGAATCTGATGGTTTCTCAACTCCATCACTACTAGCTCCATGTCATATCACTTAGACCTACTCCTGCTACTCAAAGTATGGTCTGTGATCCAGCAACATCACCTTACCTAGGTGTTTGTTATAAATGTAAGACCTAAGGTCTCCCCTCAAACAAGAATTGCATTTGATCTAAATCCCTATGTGATTCATTTGCCATTAAAGTTTGAGAAGCCCTGGTCTACAGTACTGAAATAGCCCACTAATTGTTTCTCTTCTTTTAACCATCCCCCTCTTAATTCTGCTTTTCATACAGCAGTCAGAGTGATTTTCCTCAAATATAAGCCAGAGACTGTCACTCCTTAGGCCCAAAAACTCAAATGGCTTTTTGTCTCACACATGATAAAGCTAATATCCCCATGGCATAAATCCTTAAGCTTTACTTTGACTCTTATTTTCCTCCTCATCATCTCATTTCATCACCTATCGCTTTCCTCCTTGATCACTTCACTTCAGTGACAATGGGCTCTATACTGCTACACCCACACACAAGCATGCATGATTCTCAAGACCTTTGCACTTGCTAGAACCTTTCCCCTTAGACAACGGAAGTTGTTCCTTCACTTCATTCAGATCTCTACTTGAATGTCACCTTATCAGAGAGGTCTTCCATGACATCCTAAATCAAATTGCTTCCCTCTTCACTAGGATAACAGTCCCATGAGGTTGATTCACTATAGTATTAGATACTGATAGAATATTGCATGGCATATAATATTATTACTTACTTATTGAATGAATGAATCCCAAGTTTCTTATTGAATATTGAGTTCAGGTTTAAGATTAATATCATTTGGTAAATGCTTTGGGATTCTTAGATAAAGTGTCCTGAGTTGGCCGTGGCTTGAGAGAATGTATTAAAAGTAAAGTGTTTTGGAGTGTATCAAGTCCACCACTCATCTGTCAGTTTGTTGTACTGCGGTGGCTTGTACATTGCTGTGAGGCTGGAGGCTATGCCATTGGAATTTCAAACACCAGCAGGATCACCCATGGTGGACAGGTTTCAGTAGAACTTCCAGAATAAGACAGACTTGAAAGATGGAAGGGTCCACCCATTTCTCTAAGTACTGACCAGTGAAAACCTTATGAATAGCAGTGAAACACTGTCTCATATATTACTGGAAAACTTTATGAATAGTACTGAAATATTGTCTGATATAGTGGCAGAACATGAGCCTTTCAGATCAGAAGCCACTCAAAAAACAATTGGGGAAGAGCTGCCTCCTCAAATTAGAGTTGACCTTAATGACTTGAATGGAGTAAAGGTTTGAGCACCTCCATTTTCTGATGGGGCACAACTCGAAATGGGAAGAAACAGATGCAAACATCCATTAAAAATAGGAACATGGAATGTACAAAGTATGAATCTAGGAAAATTGAAAGTTGTCAAAAGTGAAATAGAACACAAAAAGGTCAATATCCTAGGGATTAGTGAGCTGAAATGGACTGGTTTTGGCCATTTTGAACTGGACAATCATCTGATCTACTTTGCCAGGAATGGCAAATTGAAGAGGAATGGCATGACATTCATCATCACAAAGAATGCTTCAAGATCTATTCTGAAGCTTTTGTGTGTGTGTGTGTGTGTATGTGTGTATGTGTCTGTGGTTGGAATCATGGAGGGTAACAATGTCAGAGAGAAGAAAAAGAAGGTGCCTGCTGTGCCAGAAACTCTTAAGAAAAAGCGAAGGAATTTAGCAGAACTAAAGATCAAGCGCCTGAGAAAGAAGTTTGCCCAAAAGATGCTACAAAAGGCAAGGAGGAAGCTTATCTATGAAAAAGCTAAGCACTATCACAAGGAATATAGGCAGATGAACAGAACTGAGATTCGAATGCCTAGAATGGCAAGGAAAGCTGGCAACTTCTATGTACCTGGAGAACCCAAACTGGCATTTGTTATCAGGATTAGAGGTATCAATGGTGTGAGCCCAAAGGTTCAAAAGGTGTTGCAGCTTCTTCGTCTTTGCCACATCTTCAATGGCACCTTTGTTAAGCTCAACAAGGCTTCAGTTAACATGCTGAGGATTGTGGAACCACACATTGCATGGGGGTATCCAAATCTGAAGTCAGTGAATGAACTGATCTACAAGCATGGTTATGGCAAAATCAATAAGAAGCGAATTGCCCTGACAGATAACACTTTGATTGCATGCTCTCTTGGTAAATACAGCATCATCTGCATGGAGGATCTGATTCATGAGATCTATACTGTTGGAAAATGCTTCAAAAAAGCAAACAACTTCCTGTGGCCCATCAAATTATCTTCTCCAAGAGGCAGAATGAAGAAAAAGACCACCCATTTTGTAGAAGGTGGAGATGCTGGCAACAGGGAGTACCAGATCAACAGGCTGAACTGGGTGTTTGCCATCACTATTTTTGTAATCTGGTCAGTTAATAAAATACAAACTGCTTTCAAACTGAAAAAAAAAAAAAAAATCTATCCTGAAGTACAATGCTGTCACTAATAGGATAATATCCTTACACCCACAATGAAGACCAGTTAATACTACTATTATTCAAATTCATGCACCAACTACCAAAGCCGAACATGAAGAAATTGAAGATTTTTACCAACTTCTGCAGTCTGAAATTGACCAAACAAGCAATTAAGATATATTGATTATTACTGGTAATTGGAATGCAAACGTTGGAAACAAAGAAAAACCATTGGTAGTTGGAAAATATGTCCTTGGAAGTAGTAATAATGCCAGAGAGTGCATGATAGAATTTTGCAAGACCAATGACTTATTCATTGCAAATACCTTTTTTTTTTTTTTTAAACAACATAAATGGCAGTGATACACTTGGACCTCACCAGAGGGAATACACAGGAATCAGATTGATTATATTTGTGTAAAGAGATGATGGAGAAGCTCAATATCTTCAGCCAAAACAAGGCCAGGAGCTGACTGTGGAACATACTATCAATTGCTCATATGCAAGTTCAAGTTGAAGATAAAGAGAATTAAAACAAGTTCACAAGAGCCAAAATATGACCTTAATTAAAACACTCCTGAATTTAGAGACCATCTGAGGAATAGATTTGACACATTAAACACCAGTGACTGAAAACCAGAAGAATTGTGGGATGACATCAAGAACATCATCCTTAAAGAAAGCAAAAGGTCATTGAAAAGAGAGGAAAGGAAGAAAAGACCAAAACAGATGTCAGAAGAGACTCTGAAACTTGCTTTTGAACAGAGGGTAGCTAAAGCAAATGGAAGAAATGACAAGATAAAAGAGCTGAACAGAAGATCTCAAAGAGCAGCTTGAGAAGACAAAGTCAATTATTATAATGAAATGTGCAAAAATCTGGAGTTAGAAAACCAAAAGGGAAGAACATGCTCAGCATTTCTCAAGTTGAAAGAACTGGAAAAAAAATTCAAGCCTTGAGTTGCAATATTGAAAGATTCTATGGGCAAAATATTGAATAATGCAGGAACATCAAAAGAAGTGGAAGGAATATACAGAGTCACTGTGCCAGAAGGAATTAATAGATGTTCATCCATTTCAGGAGGTGGCATATGATTAAAAACTAATGGTATTGAAGGAAGAAGCCAAAGTGGCACTGAAGGAATTGGTGAAAAATAAGATTCCAGGAATTGACAAAATACCCATTAAGATCTTTCAACAAGTGGATCCTGTGGTGGGGGCACTTACTTGTTTATGCCAAGAAATTTGGAAGACAGCTAGCTGGATAACTAACTGAAAGAGATCCATTTCTGTACCCAAGAGATCCAAGAGAATGTGGAAATTATCAAAAAAATATCATTTATATCACACACAACTTAAATCTTGCTGAAGATAATTCAAAAAATGGTTGCAGCAGTATATTGACAGGGAATTTCCAGAAATGCAATGATGGGCTCAAGTACAAGGATTGTGAGGCTTGCAGAGGACTGGGCAATGTTTTATTCTGCTGTACATAGGGTTGTTATGAATGGGAGCCAACACTTTGGCACCTAACAACAATAACATTCATCAACTGATACATTTTCTGCCTAAGGCACATGGGTGCTAGCCAGAAAGGCATTGATTCAAACCCACTAGCTGCTCCACTGGAGGAAGATGAAGCCATCTATTTCCATAAAGATTTACAGGCTTGGAAAACCAATGGGGGGCACTATGGGTCGGAATCAACTCAGTGGAAGTGGGTTTGGTTTTTTGGGGGGTTTACATTTGCTATAGGTCCTTTCCCAGTGGCCGAAGCCGTGGAGTCAGGGATTGGACAGCCAGATACTGATATGAGAGTGGTGGGTTGGCTAAAACTTAACCCATGTGACACCGGCCTTGCCTGGCTGAATGTGGTTGAAATGTGAATGTGGTTAAAATGCTGGCATGAATCCAGGCCATTTTTTTTCTAGCACTTCCTTCATTTCCTGGCTGGGTTTCCTTTCATTTCCTGTCATGATTAGTGGCAGGTTTGCATGGAGCAGCCTCCAGCTGAGTTTTTGTAATCAACATTGAAGGTGAAAAGTCTGAGCAAACCCACATTGACAGTGGATGGCAGTCTAATGGCACAAGGCTGCCAGGTGGTTGGAGTAATAAAGGAGACAGCTGGTCAGTAAGTAAACCCCAGGCATTCTGTGTCCACAGAGCCAGGACATAACCTTTTTGTCTCTCAATCCACACAATTACCAATGACAAAGATGCCCTTAAAAATCTTAACAAAGATTTGCATCCACAAGCATCACAGACTTTGATGTTTACTGACAGGGGAGATTAGACTCCCAAGAATCCTATAGATAGATTGGATAACCAGTCAGAGATATTTGGCAGACCTACTACAACTAAATTAAGTTTCTCTTTAAGTGAAACTTGCTTTTACTTTTTCTGGGGCTTGTAATAAGGACCTCAGGTAATGCAGTGCCTAAGGCACTTGACTGCTAACCAGAAGGCTGGTGGTTCAAACCCACCAGCCACTTCTCAGAAGGAAGATTGGGCAATCTACTTCCGTAGTTATACCTCCTGGGAAACCCAAGGAGGGGTCGCTATGATTCGGGTCTGACTCAATGGCAAATAACAACAACATTAGCGTTCTCAGTTATCTCCTGACTACTTAGAGTTTTACACACACACACACACACACACACACACAAACAGTTGCCCTGAAGTAGACACCAACTCATGGTGACCCTTATGTATGTCAGAGTAGAACTGAGATCAAAATGGTTTCAATGGTTGAGTTTTCAGAAGTAGATCACTGGGCCTTTCTTCTGAGGCACCTCTGAGTAGACTCAAATCTCCAAACTTTGAGTTAGCAGAGAGGGAGCGTTTGTGTCATCCAGGAACCCACACACACAGTTCTAGTGCTAGAAAAGACCTCACAACCTGCCATCTTGGTTTTCTGATTGATTCTGTATTAGAGTTTAAATTCTAAAGCATTTTTAATTCTAAAGCACTTGTTTTGTGGAAGGTTGTTAGTCTACAGCTGGAGCCCTAACTCTGTTTTGAGACTTGACATAAGTTCAGACACCATTTGAGTTCTACCTGATCATTAAACCAGCAATGTGGCTATGCACAGACAAGTCCAAAGCAAACCTAGAGAGCGACAGTTTTCCCTCAGGAAGAATGTAGTTGAAAGTAGATTACGCTCACACCAAGAATTAGGGAACTTGCCTGGATGTGTCCTTAATGATTTACTGAAAATTACCCTGTTTTCTAATTTAAGCTAAGGTTGGTGTCCTGGTATTTCTTTATAGCTACTTTGTGGCTTTGACCCAGGGCCACATGGTTATGAGTCATAACCTGACCACCACATAGTCAGGTGGTCAAGCCCCAGAACCAATCCTGTAACACTTTTTAGGGTTTGTTGGACTTCCTGAATGGATATATTCACATCTTTCATCATTTCAGCAAAGTTCTCCACCAGCAAATCTTGGACAATTTTCTCAGTGGTTTTGTTTTTCTCTTCCTGTTCTGGAATTCCAATGACACGTAAGTTATTCCTTT
>NW_006921821.1:5153653-5161015 GCF_000298275.1 Orycteropus afer afer
TATATCCTTCCCTTCAAGGCTCAGGGGTCCAAGATTATCTTCTGTGTCTGTGTTAATTGGTTTCCTTTTTCTTTGTTGAAAAGGGTCTGTGCAGTCTTTCTGCCTAGTCCACCATCTTGTTGGAACTCCTGCAATCCTTTTTAATATGCAATTGTGATGTTTCCCAATCATGGTCTTTTTCCTGCTTCTATAGTTCCATCTGTGACAGTGATTAACTGACACGCCACCAATCATAATTTTGTGATGATTTCCTTTGTTTTCTATCATATATAATTAGCCTCATGGCCATGAATCAGCAGACTCCATTCAGCCTCTATACAGTATGTGCTGATGGTTTCCCTTAACCTGAATGGTTATTTTTGTTTCATCTTTGTCTTGTTTAAGGCTTAATGAAAGGGTCTCTGTGGTAGTTAAGGTTGTGTGTAAACTTGGCTGCGCTGAGATTTTGAGTAGGTGTGCAGCTTGATGTAGTTATTGCCCATGAGGATATTTGATGTGGTGTAATGAACTCCATGCTGGAATCTGCTTTGAGCAGCTAATTAGTTGCCTTTGGTGTATGGCCTGCTTCCAGTATATATGGAGAATCTTTGAGAAAGACCTCTAGCCTTTTGGCTCATTTTGGATCCTGCATTTGGTCAGTTCATCTCCATTTCTTGGACTTGAACTGCTGGCCTCCACGTTGCCTGCTGGCCTTGTGCCATTTTACCTGTAGATCATGGGTTCATCAGCCTCAGTAGCCAGCAGCTGCATGAGTTGAGAGATACCTCTAATTTGCGCTGGTGGGCCTGGAACAAGAGGCGGAGTTGAAGCCAAAGTTGAGGGGCTGCTGTCCAGCCCTAGAGCTGGCACTGTGAACTTGGACTTCTAGACTCCTAATCTATACGAAAAGAAATTCCTGTTTGTTAAAGCCATCCACTCATGGTATTTCTGTTATAGCAGCACTAGAGAACTAAGATAGCCTCTATAGAATGTTTGAATCTGGGGTTTTTTACCCCTAGAACAATTCACTACCATACCTTGACATGAGTGATTTGGTGACTTAAAGTCTACAGCACCTACCACTTTCTTTCATGTCCCACTTCCAGCTCTGTGCACTTGGAGCCCTGATAGTAGTCCTTGCCCAGAGCCCAGCTAAACCCTCCCATCCTGGTGTCTTGTCTGAATACGAAGAATTCCTGTATCTCCTAATCTCACCCTGGGAAAATTACTTCATCTCTCCATTTTCTTCTCTGAAAATTGGGGCTAATGCCACTAACCTTGAAGGGTTTCTGTGAAGGCTACAGAAATGAAGTCAGAGCATTTCCTGTCACCTTGTTGATAAATACCACATAGCTACTTTCCTCCTCCATCAAATCCCAATTCATTGTCTTGCCTTCAGCTATTATTAAGTAGGATATGCCTCTGTTAAAAGAACTCACAGTCCTTGTTTGGCCTTGAACAATGTGCAAAGAAGTGATAAAGCTCCCTGTATTTAAATAGCCAAAAGCTGTTTGAACCCTTTAGCAAAAAGAACTGGCTTGCCAGTTTATCCTCACTACCCAAAGCAAGAAGTCCTGTGATGCCCCACCCCCTGGTGGTCACTGCAGACTGTCTAGAAGAGGTCAGAGACAAGACAGTGTCCATCATCTCCACACCCACCACCACTTCCCCTCCATGAATGCACTTCATCCCTTGCTGCCTATAATGGCAAACTGCTTCAATTCACCTCTCCTCCATCCTTCACTATCCCTTCATTCCCAGTGCAGGTGTCAGGGAAAATTATAAAAGACGTTAAAATGTACATTAAAAATTACTGGATAAATAGATTGAAGTGTGTTTAATATATAATTTAAAAACAGGGTAACATTTTGACTCAAACTCAAACTCACTGCCATTGAGTTGATTCTGAGTCACAGCCATTGCCATCAGTTTACCAAAACTGTAAAACCACCAGAACATTTAGAATAGGGAGTCAAAAATGTTCCAGAGATGAAAAGAACTTCCAAATTTTATTCACTCTGTCTGATCACCAAGGACTCTCTGGTGATGTAGTGGTTAAACAATTTGGCTGCTAACCAAAAGTTTGGCAGTTTGAGCCCACCTGTCACTCTGTGGGAGAAAGCTGAGGCAATCTGTTTCTATAAAGATTTGCAGAAGCTTTGGAAACCCTATGGAACAGTTCTACTGTGTCTTATAGAGTTGTTATGAGTCAGAATCGATTTGATGGTGGTGGGTTTGATTTGATTTTTACCTTATTTACATTGACATTGAAAAGAGATGGAATATTGTTTGTATAATCACAATTTACCCTAAAATGCAGCTTTTAGTCTGATCCGGAGTTTCTGTTTCACAAAACTGATTGAATTCTTCAAAGGACCGCCATTCCTAAGGCAAAATAGTCTTCTCTAAGCTACTCACTAGGCTGTTGTTTGACTTAAAGTTGGTTATAGGAAACCAGTTTTCTCAAGGCTTAAGGTTCAAAAGGACATTTAAGGGTCATGGACTGAGTGGGTTACCCTAATCTCCATGGACCCTAGACATCAAGATGACAAGAAAATTTCAGGAAAACTGTTTCTCACTGAGTAGCATTTCAATAAACTGGTAGGCATACTCTTCTGGGCATTAGATCCTACATGGGCCTGCTGCTTTCATTTTCTTGAACTGAGCTCATCATAACAGGCCAGTTTTGCATCTATTAGCAAATTTATTTCACCATTCTTGATTGCATGAAGTTCTTCGGATTCCTTTTGAAATGTGTGCATACACACACACACACACACACACACATATATCATGATTCCTTCCTAGTAGTCTTTGCTACCATATCATCTTCCCAAATAGAGTGCACATTACTTAAGAACAAAGACCAGGTTGTGTTATTTTGGATGCCCTAGAACACCTGTCAGGGGTTATGCAGGGGAGATATTTAGTGTGTGTATATACTCCTCAGAAGGAAGGTTTGGTAATCTACTTCTGTAGTGATACATCTCAGAAACCCAAAGGAGGGGTTGCTATGAGTCAGATCCAACTCCACAGCAGTGAGTTTGGTTTTTGGTTTGTGTATATATATCTCCATTATTAATGACAGAAATAAAATCATGGACATGTGTTCCTTATATGTTTGTAAAAAGGTCATGATTTTACCTTTTTAAAATATAATCCTTTAACATGGCTCTACCATCCTACAATAAGGAGTTCTGGTGGCATAGTGGATAAGGCATTTGGCTGCTAACCAGAAGGTCAGAGGTTCAAACCCATGTGCTCATGGAAGGAAGATGGAGTGATTCACTTCTGTAAAGATTTACAACCTCAGAAACCCAATGGGGGTCACTATGAGTCAGAATCAACTTGATGTCAATGTGTGTGAGTGACTGTGCTACGATGGGAGCCCTAGTAGTGCAGTGGTTAAGTGCTTGTCTGCTTACTGAAGAGCCAGCAGTTTGAATTCACCAACTGTTCCATGAAAGAAAGATGTGGCAGTCTGCTTCTGTAAAGATTTCAGCCTCAGAAATCTTAGGGGACAGTTCCACCCTGTCCTGTAGTGTTGGAATGGACTCAATGGCAATGGGTTTTGTTTTGCTTCTTACCATCCTGCAGAGGACAGCACATGGGGAGTTGCGATGACACCTCCTTAGTCCTTCCACTCTGACTTCCTCATTGCCTGTATGACAGCTTTGATCCTTATATCCCCAAATAGAGTGCACATTCCTTGAGAGCAAAGACCAGGTTGTGTTATTTTGGATACCCTACAACACCTGTCAGGGGTTGTGCAGTGTAGATATTTAGTGAGCATTTTTGCCTTATGTTACAGACATATGACCCCTTTACCTAGGAGTGGGACCTTGTTAGGAAATAAGGAGTTTTCTTTTTTTAACTTTTTATTATGATTTGGGTGAAATTTTACAGAACAGATTTGATTTCCATTCAGCAGTTTGTATACATTTTGTTTTGTGCCACTGATTACAATCCTCACAATGTAACAGTTCTCTTCCCACTTCCTGTGGTTACCCTTTCCCTCTGTCCTTGTCTAGGCATTTCTGCCTCCCTAGCTATCTCCCTGAACAAATGTTGCCCTTCTGACTCCCACTTCCCACTGTTGATTGTTCTGAGGAGTGCGAGGGATTTTCTTCTGTTATATTAATGAAGTCATATTGGAATGGGGTAGATCATAAATTAATCCCTACTGAGTGGTGTCTTATAAAAGGGAGAATGGACATGGAGAGACACACACACAGGAGTATGAGTCCATGGGAGGATCAGTCTACAAGACAAGGAATGCAGAGAAATGCCCAGGGTGACTGACAAGGAAGGACCTTCCCCTAGATCCACTGCCTTGGTTTTGTACTTCCAGTTTTCTTAGGACTGTGAGACAATAATTTCCTGTTTTTTCCAATGACTTATTTGTGGTATTTGTGTTACAGCAGCACTAGGTAACAGTGTCAGCTATCTTGAAACCCTTGAATTAGTTCCCAATTACTAAATGTTAACTAGACATCCAAGTGTTAAGTTTTGGGTGAAATAAATAATTAATTAATGTTTAACTCTGACATATACTCTTCTATGTGCCAGAAACTATTCTCAGTATTCAATAGCTTTATAAGGCCATGTTAAAAATGAGGAGCTAAGGCAGACAGAATTGAAAAAACACATTTGTATAATTCTCTGAACTCTGTCCTCTTCCTGTCTTCACTGGCCCTGCCTCCGTTTGGGCCTTTGGCTCACAGGACATGACTCACCTGCCAGTCTTCCATATCATTCCTGCATTATGCTTCCCCATTTTGTGACCACTTCCAGTAAATATGTCATCTCCTTGTCCTGGTCATCCTTGCCTACCTGCCACCACAGCCTCCTGTGCCAATGCACCTGGACTCTCAAGGTGTCCAAGTGCTCCTGTAGTCTTTAGATGTCTCACAGAGCTGGAGGAGCACCTCAACCTGTCCTGCAGGACTCCCACAGAAAGCCTTAGGCTTCATTGTTGTAAAATAATTGGTAGAAACAGTGTGTACATTCATTCAATCATTCATTCCACCAATGCTTTTGTGAGTCTGATATACGAAGGATCTATTCTAGGCAGTGAGGATACAGAAATGATGAAGTCAAACAAGATCCCTGCTCCATGGAGCTCTGCTTACCTTCTGACACAGCAAACTCCAAAAACTAAACTGACTGCCATTGAGTCGATCCCGACTCATAGCGACCCCTCCTTGGGTTTCCAAGGCGGTATCTCTACAGAAGTAAATTGCCCAATCTTCCTTCCAAGGAGTGGCTGGTGGGTTTGAACTTCCAGCCTTCTGGTGAGCAGTCAAATGCCGTAGGCACTACACCACCAGAGCTCCTTCTGACATAGACAACAAGCCTTTATTTGGTAAAAAAAAAAAGGGAGCTTGGTGGTGGAGTTGTTGAGGGAGCAGGACAGACAGGGACAGAATCTCTAAGGAGGGTGTGTTTGAAGGAAATATACAAGAAAGAAGGAGCCAATCATGTTCAGACCCACTATGTTGCTGACAGAGGATGACCAAATGGACATGATCTGGCACTGAAGGATAGAAATGAGGGGAAGTAAAGGTAAGTCAGGGATCGACAAGAGCCAGAATTACTGTGATCTTTCAGGCATGATGGTGGCGTGGTGGATAAGGTGCTCGGCTGCTAAGCAGAAGGTTGGCAGTTCAAACACACCAGCACTGCATGAGGAAAATGAGGCAGTTTACTTCTGTAAATATTTACACCCTTGGAAATCCAATGGGGTCAAAATGAACCAGAATTAACTTGATGGCAGTACATTTGGATTTGAGGGTGGTTCAGGCATGATGGGGAGATTAGATTTTTTTTTCTAATTACAAGATTTTAGGCAGAAGAGTGGTGTTTTTACTTAAACTCCTTTCCTAGTGCTGGAAAAGGGCATTGAGATGGGGGGAGGTGGTAGTCAAGTGAGAGACACCTGGGTCCTCCCCAGTAAGAAGGCGTTCTTGCAGCCAGGGTCGCTCTCCCACACTGGGAGTCTGATGCTCTGTAGTTGTCCTGAAATTCTTAATGGTCTATGTTTGAATTTGTCTAAGTGAAGTCTGATGGGGCAATAGGGTACACTGGGGAAAGGGGTGATATGTTCGCAGGAAGCCTGCTCTCTCCACCCTGCTCCCCAGTGCTTTTGACTGCTCTTCCTCCCCTTCTCCCTTTCCCCTCCCCTCCTCTTCCCCACACCAATCCCAGAACCTCTGTTGCCCTCTGCCCAGTGCAACCTAGTCCCTCCAGGGGAATGTCTGCATTCCATCATCACCTTTCCCCCTTGTCAGGAGGTGGCTAGGTACAGGTACAGGGAATGTTGGGTGGAGGGCATCATGTCGTGGCATCTGAAAGAGGGATGTGGGAGTATTAGTCATTAGCATCATATAAATTAGTGAACATGATTTTTTTGAAGAATAGAATTTCAATGTTAGTTTTACTTTGCCTGTCAAACCAAAATAAGTAATGTATTAAGGTATAGCCCCGAAATTGGCAATGGAAAAAAAAAAAAAAAAAAAAAAATGCATCTATAGCAAGCCAACCAGTGTTTCAGAATTTGTAAGGAAAGTCAATTTACAATATTTAAAATCACCAATAATTCATGTTATGGATTGAACTGTGTCACCCAAAATATGTGTAAATCCTAACCCCTATACTTGTGGTTGTGGTTAAGGAGCTTTGATGGTGCTGGGAGTAAGACACGTGGCCACTAACCAGAAGGTCCACAGTTAATACCCACCAGCTGTGCTACTGGGGGAAGATGTGGTGATCTACTCTGGTATATATTAACAGCGTTGGAAACACTGTAAAACTAAGGGGATTGCTATGAATCAGAATCAACTTGATGGCAGTGAGTTTGATTTCAGTATACTTGTTATAATCCCATCTAGGATTATACTGATGAGCCGATATTAGAGTAGGTTATGCTTTCAGTCAATTTCTTTTGAGACATAAAAGAGAAGATCAAACAAGCAGCAGAGATGGGGGAGGATAAATGCTATCTAAAGATCATCAAGGCTCCAAGGAACAGGAGCTGAAAAGAGACAAGGACCTTCCTCCAGAGCCAACAGAGAGAGGAACCTTTCCCCTAGAGCACCCTGAATTTGGACTTCTAACTTCCTAAACTATGAGAAAATAAATTCATTTTTTTAAACCACCTACTGTTTTTTTTTTTTTTTCTGTTATAGCAGCACCAGATAGTAACTAAGATAATGCATAATACAAAATTTTTCTTTCAATTTAGATGGTGGACATTTATTATTGTTATATAATATACGCACACACACACACACACACACACATATATATATATTTATAATTTGTCTTACATTCTCTCTCTCTCTCTCTCTCTCTATATATATATATATGGATTTATATGCATAT
>NW_006921821.1:5161115-5184097 GCF_000298275.1 Orycteropus afer afer
TATATATATGTATGTATACTCTATGCTAAAGCATGGGAAATCTCTGGTAGTATAGTGCCTAAGGTATCTGACTGCTATCCAGAAATCTGGCGGTTCAAACCCACCAGCCACTCCTCTGAAGGAAGGTTGGGCAATCTACTTCTGTAGTGATACTACCTCGGAAACCCAATGAGGGGTCTCTATGAGTCATACAACCCTCCACTGATAGACAGATGGTGGCAGGTTATGAAGTACATTGGCCAGGAATCAAATTTGAATCTCCCACATGGAAGATAAGAATTCTACCACTGAAATGCCGTATACATGTTTAACTCAACCAACCAACCTCACTGCCCTTGAGTCAGACAGATCCAACTCATAGTGAGTCCTTGGGTTTCCAAGGTAGTATCACTACAGAAGTAGATTGCCCAACCTTCCTTCTGAGGAGTGGCTGGTGGGTTTGAACCACCAGCCTCTTGGTTAGCAGTCAAATACCTTAGGCTTTATGCAACCAGAACTCCCATATACATGTTTAGTCAAAACAAATGCTGTTTATTTTGAAACTAGTGATGCTCAGTGAATGATCTTGTTTAGGTGAAGGTGATACCATCAGGCATAAAGACAGAGGAAAATAATCCACACCCATAATCGGTGGCATGTCTCTCTTCCTAAGTGCCCTAACTTCAACCTCACCCCAGTCTGTGGGTGTCCACAAACTGCAAGAATAATTCCTCCTCCAGTCAACTCCAGATTCTCTCTGTTCTTTTCTCACACCAATCCTAGTTCCCTCTCCTGATTTTCTAGAAAAATATGGTCTCAGTACACGGGTTTCTCCTTTCCTGTCTATTGTGAATCAACTTTTGGCTCACTAACATTTGCAATCCCCATGCAGAATTCCTCAAACTCACAATTTTTATACATACATAAGATAAGATCTGTATTGTCAATGCAAAAGAACACAATTCAGATACACACATGATTGGGGGCTTCTACCCATCACCCTAAGGAGCTCGGGTGGTGCAGCAGTTAAAAGAGTTGCCTGTTAACCAAAAGATTAGCAGTTTGAACCCATCAGCTGCTCCTTGGGAGAAAGATGAGGCAATCTATTTCTGTATAGATTTACAGCCTTGGAAATCCTATGAGGCAGTTCTACCCAGAACTATAGGGTCGCTATGGGTCAGAATCAACTTGATGGCAGTGGTTTTGGGTTTTATTGGTATTAATAACCCTGAAATATATAAAATCAGCCTTACTAGCCATTAGGTTCTATAGCTAGCCATGCACTGATCATATGTTTTAAACTTTATGAATCAGAAGTCCAAATGGATATTATGAAACGTTGGGATTTTTCTGGCTATGACTATTTTAAGCGAGAGGATATGTCAACTGACGCCAACTGTTGATTTTCCAACAGTATCATTTTAAATAAAGATCCCTTCCTTTGTATAAGTTTATGCATGATGAATGTATGGCAGATAAGATAGAGGATAAAACAGCAGCAGATTATCTATGAAGGACATTTCAATACCCAAAGGAAATCATGGAAATTCCTGAAACTTCTAGGGAAAGAGATAAAACAACATGGTCTCTATTTTGATGGATAGGATACTCATGTTTTCTCTTCTGGAACACACATTCTTTAGAAAATAGAAGCTCAAGGTAATTGGTTGAATTTTTAACCAAGTTGCTGCTTTGTTTTGGTTGCCAATTTGTGTAGAAAATCCACTTCCTTGAAGAATAGGAGTTTATATGGCCTTGAGGACTCTCTTCCAAGGCTGTATTAGTGCACACACACACACACACACACACACCCCTTGTTCATGTTACCTTAGACTTACACTGGAAGATTGTAAGAGGTACATAGTGTCTGATTCTCAATACATATTTATTAAAAAAATGAAGGAATGCCTGGTCCAATTTCACCCACTGTTGGGCATGGAAACACTGTAAGTAAGGAGGCAGGCAAAACACAAGTGTGAACAACTAGAATTCCAAGAAGATGATTACCTCATAGGTAGCAGGGGCAGGATTTACTCGATTGTTTTATAGTACACCTACCACGGTAGCAGAGTTCTATCAGTTAGTAAGTCACCAAAATAAACTTCTCAGCAAGTCTTGAGTTATTCTTTTCCAACTCCTATTTACCTTTGGCTCCCATGATCTACATTTGCAATGACCACAAGGGAACAGCTGAGGAACTGGGTTTCCAAGATGTTTCCTGAGGCCACTCACCTGTCATTCATTTACACCATGTTCTTGTGGGGCAACTAATTTTGAGCAACATTCAGAATGTGAAGTTTTGCCCATTCTTGGCATTTAGGAAATGTAAACAAAGAAAGTAGGAACAACTTATCAGTAACTAATCTGAGCTACAACAGCTCTTGCTTCACTTCCTTAAAATCTGTGAGAGAGAGATTGTTGTTAGTTTAACAGTACAAGTTTAAAGCAAGAGTTACCTTAGGTACCCAGTTATGCTTTGGTAATATTTTCCATTTATCAAGCTGTTGTTGTCGTTGTGCCCCATCAAGTCAATTCCGATTTGTAGTATCTCTGTGGGATAGAGTAGAACTGCCCCATAGTCTCCAAGGCTACACATCTTTATGGAAGCAGATTGCCACACCTTTCTCCCATGAAGCAGCTGGTGGGTTTGAACCACCAAACTTTCAGTTAGCAGCTGAGCAATTAACTGCAAAGAGCTCCTTTTTTTTTTTTTTTTTTAATATAAGCTATATGTACACATATTAGTGCCTATAGTGCAAGTTATTTTTGGCAATAAATGAATTAGTCTATAGAACTTTATTTCAACTAGATCCATTTGATCTCTTGCTTTAAAGGTTATACAGAGTTCCATTAAATATTGAGAAAACAAGACCCTTTGTTGCTTCTGACAACCTAACTTTGAACTTAATTATTAGCCAAAATAGCATGTAGAAAATACAGTAGATTCCTCATCTAGTTTGAATACCTTTCATGCATTGTATAATAACAACAATATTTTTTCTTTCTTCTGGCTTCTGAGTATTCCCTTTGGAAGAAATAATGTCTGCTCTACAGTAAAAAACTTTGATATTGCTGGGAACATTTCTGAATTGCCACACCATTACCTCTTTCTGTGTGTTGAGGGCCAAAACTGGTTTTGTGGATTCACTCATGCCCATCACCACTGTTTAGAGTATGTTCTGGAATGACGGCATTTCCAGAAGTAACTATTTAGTTGGAAAGTGACTAATGGGCTATTACTACTTTCTCAGTTTGAGATTTATTCCTTCTGATTTTTTATCAGAATCTCATGAGTAATGAAACTCCTTAAATCTATGCAATAAAGCTTTCAAAAGATAAAAGGAAAGAATAGTAAAGAGAAAAATATTAGATGATAGAAAAGAGTAATAGAAGGACATCAAATTTGTGCTGTAAAGCTAATTTTTTTTTTTAATTAAAAAATTTAATGTAGGCTTTATGTAAGGTATGCGAAAAGAGAAATCCTTTCTTTGGCCTATCATCAGATGGAAAAATTTGTGGCAGACAATGAGGGTTTCCACAAAGGGAAGTACATAGGTATATGGGTCCAGAGATACGAGTTTAGGCTCTGCCAGATGCTAGCTCTTTGGTTTTGATAAAACTCCTAAAGCTCTTGGCACCTCAGCTCTCTCCCTACAAAGGAAAAGTATACCTACCTTGTACAGTTATTGAGATGAATAAATGGGAAAACATAGGCAATCTACTTCTGATACTGCCTTGGAAACCCAAGGAAGGATCGCTATGAGTCAAGCTTCTCATTGCTTAATTTTCAGAAGTAGGTCACCAGGCCTTTCTTGTTGTGTGTCTTAGTCTGGAAGCTGCACTGTAACTAGCCGTCATGGGTGACCCTCAGGTATTTGAAATATCCGTGGCATACCTTCCAGCATTGTAGCAACACACAAGCCACCACAATGTGACAAACTGACAGGCAGTGACCACATTGTTTAACTGAGGTCACTGTCTATTTCATTTCCCTGAGAAGACAGGGCCTCTGTTTCTTTAGATAATCAGCATGGACATCCAGCTGCCTGGTGCCATATCCTTTCCCCATGTCTGCTGCAAAGGCATAAGAATGTGACTAATAGATGCACTCTGTTCTCCAATTTCAGAAATAGACTTTTTCACACCTTATTTGTTACATTTTTTAATTAGACAATTTCTGAATTGTTGTGGTCTCTTCCAGACAGAAATTATTTAATTGTGTTTTATGTACTACAGAAAAAGCTCAAGTTCAGTCCACCTAAGTTTCTACTATGGCTAACTACTCTTACAGTATCATCAGCCTGAGGCATGGATCAATTATAGTCCTCTGGTGACCATGGAGGGAAGTGTGGTTTAAATCCCTTTATAGTTTCTACATCAAGGCAGTTTGCCACTTTGTCACTCATCATGTGATGAATAAGCTACTTGATGATTCTAACTGTAGTTAAATGCCAGGGGACAAATTGAAACTAAGTGGAAAATATCACAATAGCATATTTTAATGTTACATCAAATTGTAATACACGGAACCAATATAATATTAATTGTGTTTCAGAATAAAATTATTTCTACATACTTTTAAATAGAGGCAGAGTTGAGCACAGAGGAAATGAGCTTGGGCTATGGAAGTAAATAATTCTACTTCTGATCTCATTTTAAACTTCCTACAAACTGTGTGACTTAGAGCAAATTATTTAACCTATCTGTGCCTCAGTATCCTCATCTGTAAATCAAGAGTAAGTATACCTATGTCACAGCGTTATTTTAGGGAATAACTGAGATAATGTACATAAAATGCAAAACCGTGGCTTAATGTTAGCATTATAATTTCAAATGACATTCATATGAAGGTCTGTATTTTATTACATGGTAAAAAGCAAACTCACTGCACTGCTGCTGAGTTGGTCCCAACTCTTAGGGACCCCTCCTTGGGTTTCCGAGGCAGTATCTCTATGGAAGTAGATTGCCCAGTCTTCCTTCTGAGGAGTGGCTGGTGGGTTTGAACTGCCAGCCTTCTGGTTAGCAGTCAAATGGTACTTGGTCTCAAATTTAGGTCTGGAGACAAATTTGTACTTTATCTGTTCATTATTTCAAAGATGTTAAAAATGGGAAATAATAACCATCAAGAATGACATTTCTTTAAAGATCATCTATATATTTTTGATGAAATGCTTAGAGAACTCCCACAAATCAAAGGATATGGACAGTGACGAGACAGAACAAGTGAAAATGGAAACTAAGAAAACAGATACACCAAAAGGTTAGTTATACAAAGTCCATGCAACCACTCAGCACCCACAGACCCACAGGAGGTAAAGATGGAAAACGAGGCAAAGGGATCAAAAGGTTGATCTAATAAACAGGAACTGGATGTCTGCAGAGGCCAAAAGAGACAAGGAAGTTGGTAAATGGCACTAACACCGAAATGAAGCACCTTAATCCCGAGGAAATGTCCCTCCCCACCCACAGCTAAGAACAAAGGAATATTATTATTAGCATCATTATAAACAACAACAGAGATTATTTGTTAAGCTAAGTGCCAAGTGCTATGAAAAGCCCTTTTCGTATAGTATCTATTTCTCCAGGAGCTCTGGTAGCATAGTGGCTA
Organism: Orycteropus afer afer; assembly: GCF_000298275.1. Lineage (NCBI taxonomy): Eukaryota > Metazoa > Chordata > Mammalia > Tubulidentata > Orycteropodidae > Orycteropus > Orycteropus afer. Next base: position 5,166,703 of record NW_006921821.1, read on the forward strand.
AGACACTTGACTGCTAACCAGAAGGCTGGAGGTTCAAACCCACCAGTCACTCCTTGGAAGGAAGATGGGGCAATCTACTTCCATAGTGATACTGCCTCGGAAACCCAAGGAGGTGTCTCTGAGTCGGGTCCAACTCGACGGCACATAACAACAACAACAACAACACACCACTGCCTAGAGGCCTGTGGGTGGCTGATAACCCCAGAAAGCTTGAGTGTCTGGCCGAGGAGTTCACTTCTATTCTGTTCATTATTTCATTTCTATTCTGGGGAAAGTATATATCTGAAGCAACTATATTCCACACTGTCTTTTATCCCTTTTAAAAAAGCAACATTTTATTGATTGAAGATAAACTTATATTTGAACCAAACTCCAAGTGATATTTATAGTCTCAAGCCTGGGATGGAAACTCTACCTTTAAGAAAAGATGCCATTGATTTACTATACTCTATGACATCACACTTCCCATCACTTACTATGAAAGGTAAGCCTATTAAAATAAATATTACCTTTAAAAGCATTCATTGTTGCAAAGACAGCAAACTGTTTTGACTCCTCTGTTAGCAGATTGTGCCATTTCTTCACTCAGCTAACATGGATTTAATACCACTCTATAACAGTGGCTCTGACATTGGCTGATAATTGAAAGTTCTTCATCTTAAAGATCTCCTAGTCTAGAAGTAGGGAGACAGAAACGTGGGAAACACGTACAAATTGATGTGCTAAGTCCTGTGGTAGAATCTGTGCAAAGGATTCTGGGAGGCTAGGGGCCACATACCAACTCAGAAATTGAGTCACTGAAAGCTTTTCAGGGAAGGTGAGGGTGCACTTTCCAGAATAGGGAACAGAATGAAGAAAGACATACCCAAACAAAACCAACCCCTGCCATCAATTCTATTCTGACTCATAGTGACCCCATAGGGTTTCTAAGGTTGTGACTCTTTATGGAAGCAGACTGCCTAGTCTTTCTCCTATGGAGTGACTGGTGGGTTCAAACCACCAACCCTTTGGTTATCAGCCCAATGCCTTAACCACAGTGCCACCAAAGCTCCTGAAGAAAGGCATAGCATGTGTTTAAAACAAGCAAACAGAAAAAGAATATAGATAAACTAAGCAGTGTGGTGAACAGAGGGAGGTTATTATAGCTGTGACTGGAATGCTAAATTGGGTCATACCAAGAAGCAGCTTGTTGTTGTTGTTAAGTGCCATCAAGTCGGACCTGACTCATAGTGACCCCTCCTTGGGTTTCCGAGGCAGTATCACTACAGAAGTAGATTGCCCCATCTTCCTTCCGAGGAGTGGCTGGTGGGTGTGAACTGCCAGCCTTCTGGTTAGCAGTCATGCAGCTAGAGAACCAGAAAAGAACTGTCTTTCTTGTCCTCTGCTTATGAGAGACTGCTTCAGTAATAGTGTGAGGGCAAGCTGAAGGAGACAGAGGGAAGCCTTACTGAAGATATTGAACTATTACGTGAAATAGATAAGAGACTAATGTAAAGACTGGCAGGGAAGAAAGAATAGATTTTAGGGAGATTTGGGAAGTGTGAACATTTGATGCCTGACTTAATAGGAAATAGAAATAAAATAAGAGTGTGAGTAGAAAGAGCCCAAGCTTTTGATTTCCTTACCAATTCCCTGCTCCAGAGCTTTAGTGATGGATCTGTGACCTTCTCCTTTTAAAGACATGTCTATCTCACTTGGTGATCTGGAGGATCAAATGACAATATGGATGAAAAAAACTTTGTGAATTGTAGTATGTGCCCAGTTCATACTGTATTAGGTCACTTGACTTTCCCACAGCTGGCACATAGGTTGGTACATAATATACTCCCAGTGAATTTTGATCAGTGAGGAAGAAAGAGGAATCAAGGGTGGCTAGAAAGGTTCAAGCAGGGAGGTTAAGTAAAAATGCACAGCTAAGTTCCTGACCTTACCAGCAAGCAAGGTACATTTCTTTAAATGTTGAACATAGAAGGAGTAATGAGCAGGGTTCCAGAGGTGGGGTTCCAGCTGGTGCTTGGCTCTGTTTTAGTGACTGTCATTATCTATCATAGTAATTTAGACTACCATCATGTCTACCCCAGTAAAGGCTTGCCTGTTTACAGTTATGAGAAAGAGTAAAATACCTACTTCTAGAAGTAGCCATGTAATGTGGCTTCTTGGTGTTTCTAGCCATTGATGTGGAAAGAAACTTAGATGTTTTAAACATAGTTTGTGGCTATAAAATTCCCATGCATTATGGAGCAAAGTGAGTAAAAACTCCTCTTGTCTCAGGAGTCATCCTTTCCAAGCCAGTGCCCTTCTTATTCACTGATCTCAGAAAGCACAAAGTCATTTCTGCTGGGACCTACTATGGCTATACCCTTCAGCCGGTCTGTTTTTGTAGTTGTGTGTCCAAAGGAGGCAGCTCATACCCCAACACTTACTAAATAATTTTCAGAAGGTGTCAAGGAAGAATCAAAGTCTTAGGAAATAGAAGAAAATCAAATAAAATCTATAATGCAGAAAAATGGTGTGTGGAGTGTCTCTTCTTAAGAGTAAAAAACACCGAGACTTTGATTTCTAGTCAGTTCTCCATATAGCCCCCATGATGCAAATATTAAGAAATGCTGCCTACATTCTTATCCTTCAGTTGTGATCTTTTAATGTAGTTTTTATTTTCAGTTCCAACTCATGGTGCTCCTATGTGTTTCAGAGTAGAACTGCTCTGAAGAGTTTTCTTGGTGAGTGGAGCAGCTTGCACCAACTAAGGAGATGAACTTGTCTGTCAGTTTGTTGTCTGGTGGTGGCTTACATGTTGCTATGAGGCTGGAGGCTAGGCCACCGGTGTTGCAAATGCCAGCAGGGTTACCCATGGTGGACAGGTTTCATCAGAGCTTCCAAACTAGGATAGACTCGGAAGAAGGAAGAGGCTGTCCACTTCTCAAAGAATTGGCCAATGAAAACCTTATGAATAGCAGTAAAACACTATCTGATATATTACTGGAAAAATTTATGAATATCCCTGAAACATTGTCCAACATAGTGCTGGAAGATGAGACCCTCAGGTCAGAAGTCACTCAAAATATGACTGAGGAAGAGCTGTCTCCTCAGAGTAGAGCCAACCTTAATGATAAAGCTTTCACCACCTCCAACTGCTGATGAACCAACCATGACCCAAAATGGGAAGAAACAGCTGCAAACATCCATTAATAATGAGAACATGGAATGTACAAAGTGTGAATCTATGAAAATTGGAACTTGTCAAAAACGAAATGGAACACATAAAGATCAATACCCTAGGCATCAGTGAGCTGAAATAGACTGCTTTTGGCCATTTTGAATTAGACAATCATATGATCTACTATGCTGGGAATGACAAATTGAAGATGCATGGCGTAGCATTCATCATCACAATGCATGTTTCAAGATCTGTCCTGAAGTACAATACTGTTAGTGATAGGATAATGTCCATATGCCTACAAGGAAGAACAGTTAATACTACTTATTCAAATGTACACACCAACCACCAAAGCCAGAGATTAGGAAATTGAAGATTTCTACCAACTTCTGCAGTCTGAAATTGACCAAACATTCAATCAAGATGTGTTGAGTATCACTGGTGATTGAAATGCAAAAGCTGGAAACAAAGAAGAATCACTAGTAGTTGGAAAATAGAAATAACACTAGATATATATATATATATATATATATATATATATATATATAACGCTTGGTGATAGAAATAACGCTGGAGAGCACATGATAGAATTTTGCAAGACTGAAGACTTATTCATTGCAAATACCTTTTTTGAATAACACAAATGGCAGCTATACACATGGGCTTCACCAGATGGAGTACACAGGAATCACATCTGTGGCAAGAGACAATACAGAAGCTCAATATTTTCAGTCAAAACAAAGCCAGGAGCTGACTGTGGAACAAACAATGAATTGCTCATATACAGGTTTAAGTTGAAGTTGAAGACAATTGAAAGAAGTCCATGAGAGCCAAAATATGACCTTGATTATATACCACTTGAATTTGGAGACCATCTAAAGAATAGATTTGATGCATTCAACACCAATGACAGAAAACTAGAGGAATTGTGGGATGACATCAAGGACATCATCCATGAAGAAAGCAAGAGGTCATTAAAAAGACAGGAAATGAAGAAAAGACCAAAATGGATGTCAGAAGAGAATCTGAAATTTGCCCTTAAATGGAGAGTAACAAAAGCAAATGGAAAAAATGGCAAGATAAAAGAGCTGAATGGAAGATTTCAAAGAGTAGCTTGAGAAGACAAAGTCAATTATTATAATGAAATGTGCAAAGACCTGGAGTTAGAAAACCAAAAGGGAAGAACGTGCTTGACATTTCTCAAGCTGAAAGAACTGAAGGAAAAAAATTAAGCCTCGAGTTGTAATATTGAAAGTTTCTATGGACAAAATATTGAATGAAGCAGGAAACATCAAAAGAAGATGATGGAAGGAATACACAGAGTCACTGTACAAAAAAGAATTGATCAATGTTCATCTATTTCAGGAGGTAGTATATGATCAATAACCAATGTTACTGAAGGAAGAATTCAAGGCTGCACTGAAGAAATTGGCAAAAGAAACAAGACTCCAGAAATTGACTGAATTCCTACTGAGATGTTTCAACAAATGGATGCTGCCCTGGAGGCATTCACTGGGCTATGTCAAGAGATTTGGAAGATAGCTGCCTGGCCAACTGACTGAAAAAGATCCATATTTGTGCTAATTCCAAAGAAAGGTAATCCCATAGAACGTGGAAATTATCAAACAATATCATTAATATCATATGCAAGTAAAATCTTACTGAAGAGAATTCAAAAACAGCTGCAGCAGTATATTGACAAAGAACTTCCAGAAATGCAAGCTGGATTCAGAAGAGGACATGGAATGAGGGATATCATTGCTGATGTCAGATGGATCTTGGCTGAAAGCAAACAATACCAGAAAGATGTTTACTTATGTTTTATTGACTATGCAAAAACATTCGATTATGTGGACCATAACAAATTATTGATAACATTGAGAAGAATGGGAATCCCAAAACACATAATTGTACTCATGAGGAACCTGTATATAGAATGAGAGGCTGACATTCAAACAGAACAAGGGGATACTGCGTGGCTTAAAATCAAGAATGGAGTGCTTCAAGGTTGTATCCTTTCACCATAAGTATGGACTTTGTATACTGAGCAAGTAATCCGAGAAGCTGGATTATAGGAAGAAGAACATGGCATCAAGATTGGAGGAAGACTCATTAACAACCTGCAATATGCAGATGACACAATTTTGCTTGCTGAAAGTGAGGATGGCTTGAAGCGCTTACTGGTAAAGATTGAAGACTACAGTCTGCAATATGGATTACACCTCAATATAAAGAAAACCAAAGTCCTCACAACTGGACCAATAAACAGCATCACTATAAATGGAGAAAAGATTGAAGTTGTCAAAGACTTCATATGACTTGGTTCTACAATCAACACCAGTGGAAGCAACAGTCAAGACATCAGATGATGTATTGCATTGGGCAAATCTGCTACAAAAGACCTCTTTCAAGTGCTGAAAAAATGTCTCCTTGAAGAGTAAGGTGTCCCTCACCCAAACCATGGTATTTTCAATCACCTCTTATGCATGTGAGGGCTGGACAATGAATAAGGAAGACCAAAGAAGAGTTGATGATTTTGAGTTGTGGTGTTGGCGAGGAATACTGAAAGTACCACGGACTGCCAGAAGAACTAACAAATCTGTCTTGGAAGTGCAACCAGAATGCTCCTTGGTAGCGAGAATGGCCAGATTTAGTCTCATCTATTTTGGTCATGTTGTTAGAAGGAACTGTGATAGTTAAGGTTGTATGTCAACTTGGCTGGGCCTGGCTGAGTGGATGGGCAGCTGGATGTAGTTATTCTCCATGGTGAGATTGGTAATTAACTCCATGGTGGAATCTACTGGAGCAGCTGAGTAGCTGCTTTAAGGATGTAGGCTGCTTCCGGTATGTAAGAAGCAACTTTGAAGAAGGTATCCAGTTGATGGCAAGCTTGAACCCTGTATGTAGCCGAGTTATTGTTCAGTAGCCTGACATTTTGCCCTGCCAATCTTGGAACTTTTAATGGACTTGAATTAATGGCCAGCCATGTGGTTTGGTAATATCAGAACTGTACCTTTTCACTTGTCAACCTTGAGTTTGTCAGCCTCAGAAGCTAGCAACTGCATGAGTGAAGAGATGTCTCTAGCTCCACTGGGCCAGAAACAGAGGCAGAGCTGAAGCCCAAGTCAAAGGACTTTCACCCAGCCCCTAGAGTATGGCACCTGGAACTCAGGCTTCTAACCTCCAAATTGTAAGAGAATAAACTTCTGTTTGTTAAAGCCATTCCATTTGTGACACATTTCTGTCAGAGTGGCACGAGGTAACCAAAACAGGAACCCTTCCTTGGAGGAGGATATCATGCTTAGTAAAGTGGAGGGTCAGTGAAAAAGGGGAAGGCCCACAATAAGATGGATTGACACAGTGACTGCAATAATGGGCTCAGGTATAGCAAAGATGGTGAGGATGGCACAGGACCAGGCAGTGTTTCATTCTGTTGTACATACGGTCGCTGTAAGTCAGAGATGACTTGACGGCACCAAATAACAACAACCACAAAAACAATTTTTTAAAGATTTCTGGTAGTGTAATGGGTAAGGTGTTTGGCTGCTAACTGAAGGTCATTGGTCAAACCCACTAGCTACTCTGTGGGAGGAAGATGAGGCTATCTACTTTTGTAAAGATATATAGATTTGTGAACTCAATGGGGTTTGCTATGAGTTTGAATCGACTTGAAGATATTGGGTTTGCTTTTGTTTTATTGAAGCAGAGTGCCAGGCCTATCCTTTGCTGAGTGGGTTAGAACTGCCAACTTTCAGGTTAATAGACAAGTACAAACTATGTGTGCTACCAAGGGACCTTTCCCTGAACTTTTAAAGGCAGACTATATAACCTGAAAGTGTAAGCTGACTTCCTTTGCTCCATCTCATCCTGTCACACCAAGCAATGTGCATCAGGCTTCTGCATTTGAATCATATTTTTTCTTAAGTATGAGGAAAAAAAAAAAAAAAATATATATATATATATATATAGCAGTATTCCCCGTGTATTGCAAAGGCATTTATCAGAACCTCAGCAATAAATCTTCTTTTGTTTGAAGGGATATAAAGTGACCATCATCCCTTCCAAAGCAGAGTATCTCAATGAGCAGAGGCTAAGCAAAATCACACAGGAAATTTGTGGCTGTGGCCTTTTGTGTATTAACATTTTCCTCTTCCATTAATAAAATATAAATTTAGTGGTTTGAAAATGCTAACCGGCTCTCTAAATTTCTTTGCATGCTATTATATCAAGACTTGTTTATTCATGTCCTAAACTATAGCATAATCTCACTAGCAGTGAATCACTCTAATTAAGATGGGGTGCTTAACCATTTCACGTTAAGCAGATTTGACAGCCCAACAAATCAGCAGGAGATTGTCCTTCAGTCTGTTCTGTCCCTGACTCTCTCTCTCTTCCTTGGATATTGTTCTATGATGGTCAAGATGTTTCTATGGTTAATAATATGTATTATTTTAGCCTTGGCCCCCAAAATTCTGATCCCAATTCAAAAACCTCTGAGACAGCATAAACTTACTCTCACCCAGGGTTAAACTGCAGACTTCCTTTCTGCTTGATACCGGAAACTAGGTTCAAAATAGCTGGCCTTGGGATACTGCCCCATTCTTAAAACACTACACACTACACACACACACACACACACACACACACATAATTTTAGAACAAAAAACCAGTTTTATATACATATAATGCTTCCACTTTTGACAGATACCTTTTACTAAAACTTGTCTTCAAGTGTCCTTATTGTATGATATAAGCTTATTTTACTTGAAAAATAAGACTCAAAAAGTCTTTTATTCAACAATGTTTGCCTTAGATAATAGAATTTTAGGAGCGGTGGGGACTACATTGGAAGGAAATGCATAAGTGGTTAAGAGTCTGAGTCTTGAGAAAAATGACAAATATGCCAGTTAACAAGTTTGTCAACAAATTATTCCTAAAGAAAATGAGAAATCAATTCATCCAACAACATTCAATTTCACTTTGCTTCTTAATATTGCAACATGAAACCATCCATCCTCCCTCCCCCAAATACACAGGTATGTTTACAGAAATAAGTCTTAACATATTATTTGCAAAACTGATCTTGAGAATAGCCTATGGATTCCCATCTTGTTAGGGTTTCCTGGAGGAAGCTGTCACCACTACTATCCTTGGTATCAAATAGAGATTAAAAAAAAAAAAAACACTTCAAAATGATGATTTCCAAAGGATGTGATTTTCCAAGTTCCTTGTTCTATAGGGTAAAGAACTGTGGTGGTGCTGTGGTTAAAATATTAGGCTACTAACAAAAAGAAGGCTGGTTTGAACCCACCATCCACTTTGTGGGAGAAAGGTGAAGCAGTCTGCTTCCCTAAAGATTTACAGCCTAGGAAACACTATGGAACAGTTCTATTCTGTCCTATAATATCGCTATGAGTCAGACTCCACTCCACAGCAGTGGGTTTAGTTTTTGGGTTGTTCGATAATGTAATGGCAATTAGGGAGATTTTCTTTAAAGATCGAGCTTGGGAATTTGAATCATTCAGATGTTTTCACAAAGAGAAAGTTACTCAAAGTAGCGATTTGCTCTTTCCATAGGTAATCTGCTATACTTTGATTTTCTAAAGAAATCTTCCTTTTTCTTCTTGAGGAAATAAAATTGAAACAGAATTACCTATCAAGTAATCAAGACAAGAAAAGGCTGGGTTTCCAACTATCTTACCTAGGTAAAGTCTCTTTACTTGTCAAAATGGCCCGTATCATGACTATTCAAACCCTGCTTCTGTATTCCTGAGGCCCCATAGCCATAACACCCCATCTGCTCTCATTTGTAAGAGTCTCTCACTTTGCTGCAGCCTCTGGGGGAAAAAAAAATCATACACATCACATCTAGCCAACGAAGCCATCTGGCTCTCTGGATTACCACTAGCTTCTCAAACATCCTTTTTCTGCTAGAAAACATTTTATTTTATTTATTTTCACGTGAGGCCATTGGTCTCTAAATATTTGGGGTCATACACCCTACCAGTAAAAATTTGTGCTCCTTTATAAGATATAACTGCCCATTATTCTCTGAACATATTATGTACATTTAAAAATATATACAAAATTGAAACTTAGGTATTAGAGTAAACACAAATGGGAGTTCTAGTATCTTTTTTTCCTATACTTCTGCTGTGCAGCTCACTTTGCAGATCATTGGGTTAAATAGTGATACCTGAGCCCAGTGTTGATGTGGTGGAGCCTGCAGAGAGAGAGGCAGAAAAAAGCCCTCTGATTGAGATGGGTTTTCTAACTTAACTACATCCAGACTCACTCTGAGTCATTTTCTATAACCCCAACTCCCCCTGAACTTGACAGTTTCATGCATCAGAATGACTAATGGCTGAGCTAATAATAAATCTATTCAGTTATGCATATCTAAGAACTGTTTCAACAAAACTGAAAGAAGTTGGGAGCATATGACAGTACTCAACTCTGCTAGAAACATGCTGTTCTCTAGCTCCTTCTAAGACACAGTGCAAAATTAGAACATGGCTAGATAAAGACAGTGAACATTTCAGAAAAATATTCATACATAATTTAGATAAAAGTTTTGAAGAGAGCTAAATGTTTTCATCAACATTATCAAAAAGTATCTATTAAAATACTAATTTGGTTTTTAACAACAACAAAAAAATAACTTACAGTGCATCACTAGTTAATGTTGAGGAGTTTGTGGCTGGTTGAGAAGAAAATCAATATTATCATATTGATTTTCAGTATAATAAATATCATCTCTATTGTCTCTCTTACCTCTAATATCATCACTGATCTCTATTAAATAATGGCAGAGAAATTTTCAGACAGAAGGTTCACTTCAAAGAGAAATGCTGAGGAAATGACTTGCTCCAGAGAAAAGGTCAAAGTGAGAGTGCTGTTTCCTTTATCCAGACATTCACATGTTCCCTTATTCATCGGGTTCCCAAGAACTGCTAAAATGTGTTAGGCAGTCAGGGTGTGGAGAGGAAAGATGCTATCCTGTTCTCATGAGCTTATAGACTAATGAGAGAGACAGTCAAAAGAACCCATGAGAAGGTCTTTCCTGCCAGAACATTCATGGCACTATGCTGGCCCCGTAGAGAAGTAGGAAGCTCGAAAAACAAACAAGCAAACAAACAAACAAAAAAAATCAGCTGCAGTCAAGTTGATCCCAACTCATGGAGACCCCATGTGTGCTAGAGTAGAACGGCATACCATAGGACTTTCAATGTCTGAATTTTCAGAAGTGGATCACCAACCTTTCAGAAGTGGGTGACATCCAACCTTTCAGTTAGCAGCAGAATGCATGAACTGTTTGCACCATCCAGAGATTCAGCACAGAGCTCAAACTGTAGCATTCAGGGCATCTTCCATTCTTGTTGCTTGGGCTGAATTTTAAATATGATGAAGTTATAAAAGAAGAAGTAATAACAAACTTTTACTGAGCAAGTAAGTATTTGCCATACACTCTGCTAAATATTTAATGAATACAGTTTCAAGCTATGAATACACTGGTTATGAGAGCAAGTATGTGGGTCAGAGCATCCACATTTGGGTAGTAAGCTAACCTCTCTATGCTTCAATTTTCACATGTTAAATGAGATAATACTAGTATTGCAGAAGTAAATAGCAGAGTTATGAGGAATAAGCTAGATTATCTATGTAAATCAATATCACTGTGCCTGACATAATAGATGCTCATAAATGTGACTATTACATGTCTGCTAATCCCAAAGCCTCGGGAATTAGCTGTTAACTGTTATGTTGTTATTATTCTGTGGTTACAGATGAGTGAACTCAGGCCTAGACAAGTTTTGTAACTTGCCAAGGTCTCTCAGCATGTGGAATCCAGGGTGTCTAAGGCCTTCCAGGCAGAGGCATGAGTCCAGGACCGGAGTTTCCAAAGGAATGATTAGTGAAGAAAGAGAGTGAGGAAAAAAAATAGACTGAGATATTGTCCATTATGTGGATATTAATATATTAATGAGTAGATGTGAGACATTATTCCAGAATTTTAGAACTTTAAATGGATTTGGCTTTTTTCCCCCATAGATCAACAGGAGAGAGAGAGAGAGAGAGAGAGAAATAGGGAGAGAGTCAGAAAGAGACTCAAGAGGCATAAGAAGAAAGAAGAAGAATATACATATATGGAGCTCAGGTGGTGTATTGCCTATGGCATTTGACTGCTTACCAGAAGGCTGATGGTTCAAACCACCAGCCACTCTGTGTGGAAGGAAGACTGGGCAATCTACTTCCATAAAGATTTACTGCCTTGGAAATCTGAAGGGGGTTGCTATGAGTCAAAATGGGAATGGGAAAGGATAAAGTAAAATCACAATATGTCAGGATTCAAAAGTTAATACTCATAGAGTAATAATATGTATATTAAAATAACAACTTATACTTATGCATAAAATTATGAACCCATACTGAGGTTTTTTTTTTTTTTTTTATTGCATTGGTTCCGTATTTTGTTGTTACTTAACAATTAATCATAGAGCAGATTGCATAGTACTTTGCTTTGTCAAAGCAAAACAGTTTTCTTTTTCATTTAACATTAGTGCAATGTGCCCCTAGAATTTTTTCTTGCCCAGTCCTAAGTCTCAAATTTCAATACTCTTACTCTATCCCTGAAGAGTTCTGGTAGCATAGTACCTAAGGCATTTGACTGCTCACCAGAAGGCTGGTGGTTCAAACCCACCAGCCACTCCTCGGAAGGAAGATGAGGCAATTTACTTCCGTAGTGATACTGCCTTGGAAATCCAAGGAAGGGTCGTGATGAGTCATATTCGACTCCACAGGCAGTGCGTTTAGTTTGGTTTGGTTTTCTATCCCCTAAACTGAAATTCCAGCTCAGCACTGTGGATAGTGACCAGGATGAGCACATAACCCTGAGAGGATCTAACAGACCTCCTTACAAATTGCCACTAACAGGAAGGAGAAGGCCCTGCTCAGTGTATTGGCGTCCTTGTGCAAAGACAATCTTGTCTATCAAAGAATCCTCCCCATTCTCACAGGAAGACTTCCTGCTAATGGATTCATCTCTGCTTACTGTATCAGTCTTACCCAAAGTTAATTTATCACAGGTAAAAAGGAAAAAGGAAGAAAAGTTGCGAATGAAACACTAAATGGTAATATTTTTCTGCTTTGAACTATAAAATAGCAACATTCAGTCATTGTTTCCCTTCATGTATTTACCAACTCACATTTCCTTTTCTTTTCTAAGATTTGAGAATGAGAAATACTCAAACTGGATGTTGTCTGTGTGGCTCATGACTTTCTTCCGACAAAGCAGCAATTTAGACTCTGTTTTGATTCCTTTAGTGACCACTCTACTTAAGATAAGGAGCTATTCCTTACACCTAAGATGTTTTCATTCCTCACTCAGGAGAAATTTAAACTTGAGAGAAGCTTTGAAAAGAAAGGAGTAGAAAAGCCCCCAAGGAATAACCACAAATGAACTATAAATAAAGATAAATTCTCCCCACAATGTTTTCCCATTCAGATGAAATAGAATAGATATTTATTGGACTCAGACTTGCAATAGCTCAAAATTTGCTAGTAGTTTATGCTGGTTTTGAAGGACTTCAGAAAAAAAGTTACTGCTTTGTAAGAAACATCACTTATTTCTATAAATGTTGTAAGCAATATCCCTAAGCATTACAGTTAAACAGGAAGTGCATGCAGGCTGACAGAAATGTAAGCTAATGAATAACCTTTTTCTTAGCATTGAGAATATATGTATTGTTATTACCCAACCCTACTGCCATCAAGTCAATTCCAACTCATAGTGATCCTATAGAACAGAGTAGAATTGCCCCATAGAGTTTCCAAGGCTGTAAATCTTCATGGAAGCAGACTGCCTCATTTTTCTTCCATGGAGTGGCTGATGGGTTCAAACCGCCAACCTTTTGGTTAGCAACCCAATGCTTTAGCCACACCACCACTAGAGCTCTTTTTGTTGTTGGTTTCCATCAAATCAATTCTGACTCACGGTGACACCATGTACAACAGAACAAAACACTGCCAGGTCCTATGTAATCCTCATAATCAACACGATCAAGTTCATCTTTCATTAGTACTACTGTGCTAATCGATCCCACGGAGGGTCTCTCCTGCCCTTACTGGCCCTCTGCTTCATTAAACATGATGCCCTCCTCCAGCAGTTGAGTCCTCCTGATAACACACCAAGCAAAGAAGTCAGACAATATCCTGTTATGATTCATAATGTTTTCGTTGGCTAGTGTTTGAAAGTAGATAGCCAGGCCTTTCTTCCTCATCTGCACGATACTGAAATGTGAGGAAAAAAAAAAGGTGAGATAATTTGAAGTCCTTAGGACTGAGTAAAGCTGTGTGCTAAAAACCTGTGGGTGCCTAACATGCACACTGTGGTCCCTTTCCCCACACTTGCCTCTTGGTGAGAAAAAGTTCACTAGCATGTAGTGTTCATCTACCCTCATTGTGTAGGGGAGTCCTTTCAAGGCAGGAATTGAAGTCATTGGAAATTCACAGGAGGATTTTAGAGTGGCGAACAGTGACATTGAGTATTGCCACTACAGCACCTCATCTGAACAACTCTCCTGGCAGCAGATAATGTTATTTCTTCTCTTTGTTCTCTCTTTCTTTTCCACCACCTTGGCAGTACTGTGTGCTCAAGAATAACTGAGCATTTGCTCAATGGCTTGCAGGTTTTTTTTAGTTTTTCTTGGATGAAAAAAGGGAGAAAAATGGGCATGCTATCTCTTGAAGCTCAGTCTGAGGTTCTAATCATTGTAGATATTTGCCCCACTTCGTATGAAGTAATACCAGCCTGTAGTGTAAGATTTCTGGGCAATTATAAAGGAAAAGATGCTTTAAACTCTTTGTGGATGAAAGATATAAGAAAGAAAATAACTGTAGAAAGTACTCATAGAAAGGATCTACTCTATAAGCACTCTGGACACATTATTTTAGCAAATTTCCATAGACTCCTTTCAGGTGGAATTATTACCTATCCTGGAGGAGCACTGTGGGAACAGAGATAAGTTTTGACCAAGATGCTTCTGGGAGTATAATTGCTGCAAGCCCTCCAGCTATAATCTTCTCTACATGGTTCATTCCTGGCATGGTTTTGTCCTTTTGGTTCCTTGACTTTTGTTGTTTCTTCCATGTAGCTTTGTCTCTACCTCCCATTTCTACCTTCTTTCAAACCACTGGTAACTCTCAAAGAATGCACATAAGTAGGGAACCCATAGGCAAGAAGTGATCAAACAACTACTATTTGGGAGTGAAAGATGCTGGGAAAGCGGGGTATTACATAGGACACTGAAATAAATAGAGACTATGGTTTTGGCACAGAATTCAAGACCTAAATTTAAATTAGTGTACAGAAGCTTGGCAACTTGCATATACATTTCCAAGGTAACATTTATGTCATGTCTTATGCATACACCACAGAAATGTTGCCTACTGTGCTGTTGTCCTAGGCACCCTTGAGAGTAGAGCCTGAAGTGAGTGGCAGATGGAGTAAAGTGGGAAGGAGGGAAAGCCAGGTTGAGGATATGGTGCTCAACCCTTTCTGATCTGAGGAGCCTCATGAGATATGTTTCAGAAATGTTCCCCCAGAGAAGAAAGAAGTCTTTATCCATCAGTTCTTATCCCCACTGGCTCACTGACCAAGTGTGGTTCTGTGAGCATAAACCCCACACACAGCCTTGCTGCTCTCCCAGGAATCCATAGAGAAACCTCAAGGCAGAAATCAAGAGGTGCAGGCTTGAGGTTTCTCTACGGTAGCAGAGGTGTGTGCAAAGCTTGTCCATGCCTGTGTGGAGTGGGAACGAGGTACCAAGGCTTTTCAGGGGCACATAAGGAGTGGCAGATAAGACAGGAGAGGGAGTTATCACAGTAAAAGAATAAAAAAATAAGAGGCAGAGCCCATTTGCTTGTTGTTGTTGTTGTTAGCTGCCCTCAACTTGATTCAGACTGATAGTGACCCCATATACAACAGAACAAAACATTGTCCAGTCTTGTGCCATCATCAGTGTTATGCTTGAGCCCATCATAATAGCCACTGTGTCAACCTATCTCATTGAGAGTCTTCCCCTTTTCCCTGACCCAAGCATGATATGCTTCTCTAGGGACTGGTCTCTTCTGACAACATGACCAAAATAAGAGAGATGAAGTCTGGCCATTCTTGCTTCTAAGGAGCATTCAGGCTGCACTTCTTCCAAGACAGATTTGTTCATTCTTCTGGCAGACAATGGCATTGTCAGTATTCCTCACCAACACCACAGTTCAAATGTATCAATTCTCTTAAAGTCTTCCTTATTCATTGTCACATATATGAGACTATTGAAAGGACAAGGACTTGAGTCAGGCATACTTTAGTCCTCAAAGTGACATCCTTGCTCTTTAACACTTTAAAGTGGTGTTATTGTTTTTGTTTTATTATTTTTTGCAACAAATCTTTGAGCTTCATCAGTAAGTGCTTCAAGTCCTCTTCTGTTTCGGCAAGCAAGGTTGTGTCATCTGCATATCTCAGGCTATTAATGTTTCTTCCTCCAATCCTGCTTCTGTGTTCCTCTTCATATAGTCCAGCTTCTCAGATTATTTGCTTAGAATACAGATTGAATAAGTATGGTGAAAGAATACAACCCTGACACACACCTTCCTTATTATAAACTATCCCTTATTTTGTTTAAACAACTGCTTCTTAGTCTATATTACAAGTTTTTCATGAGCACAATTACGTGTTCTGGAATTCCTATTCTTTGAAATATTACCCATAATTTATTATGATCCACACAGTCAGATGTCTTTGCATAGTCAACAAAACACGGGTAAACATCTTCCTAGTATTCTCTGCTTTCCACCAACATCTATCTGATAATAGCAATGATATACCTCATTCCATGTTCTCTTCTGAATTTGGCTTGAATTATTTTCAGGAAAATTTTACTTGCATGTGGTGTTAATGATACCATTTGATAATTTCAACGTTCTGTTGGATCACCTTTCTTTGAAATGGGCACAAATGTGAATCTCTTCCAGTCAGTTGGCCAGGTAGCTGTCTCCAAAATTTGTCATTGACATATAGGAGACTATATGATTGTCTGATTCAAAATGGCCAATACCTGTCCATTTCAGCTCACTAAAGCCTAAGCAATAGAACTTTATGTGTTCTATTTCAGTTTTTTACAACTTCCAGTTTTCCTAGATCCATACTTTGTACATTCTATGTTCTGATTATTAATGGGTATTTTCAGCTGCTCCTTCTCATTGAGTCATACCACATGAGAAAATGAAGGTCCCAAGAGGTTTATTCCATCTATCATTAACACTGACTCTACTTTGAGGAAGCAGCTCTTCTCCAGTCATATTTTGAGTGCCTTCCAACCTGAAGGACTCATCTTCTGGTGGTATATCAGACAATGTTTCATTGTTATTCATTAGTTTTCCAGCATTATTATCAGACAGTGTTTTACTGGTATTCATAAGGTTTTCAATGGCAAAGTTTTTCAGAAGTGAACCACCATGTCCTTCTTCCTAGTCTGAAAGCTTTGCTGAAAGCTGACTACCATGGGTGACCCTGCGGGTATTTGAAATACCAGTGGCATAGCTTCTGGCATCACAACAAGACACAAGCCACCACAGTACAACAAACTGACAGATGAGTGTGTGTGTATATGGGGGATCATTTCCTTAGTTATGCTTAAAACCTCAAATAACTGACAACTCTACTTTTATCTTTCCTGGGATCAGTCTATCTGGTGAAAATTTTATGTAGTAATGCATGTATTAGGAGCTCTGGTAGCATAGTAGCTAAGGCACTTGACTGCTCACCAGATGGCTGGCGGTTCAAACCCATCAGCCACTCCTCGGAAGGAAGATTGGGCAATCCTACTTCCGTAGTGATACTGCCTCGGAAACCCAAGGAGGGGTCGCTATGAGTAAGGGCCAACTCGATGGCACATAACAACAACAACAACAACAACAATACATGTATATGTGTACAAAATATATACACCCGTATTTCCGAGTCGGGTCCAACTCGATGGCACATAACAACAACAATACATATAAGGAGCTCTGGTAGCATAGTGCCTAAGGCACTTGACTGCTAACCAGAAGGCTGGCGGTTCAAACCCACCAGCCACTCCTTGGAAGGAAAATGGGGCAATCTACTTCCGTAGTGATACTTGCCTTGCAAACCCAAGGAGGGGTCGCTATGAGTCTGGTCCGACTTGACGGCACATAACA
>NW_006921821.1:5184197-5204431 GCF_000298275.1 Orycteropus afer afer
GACTGCTAACCAGAAGGCTGGCGGTTCAAACCCACCAGCCACTCCTTGGAAGGAAAATGGGGCAATCTACTTCTGTAGTGATACTGCCTCGGAAACCCAGGAGGGATCACTATGAGTCGGGTCCAACTTGACGGCACATAACAACAACAACAACAACATATACGTATAACTATACATATACATATAGACATATACACACACACATACACATATAATATTCTTCATCATTCATTATGAAATATAGAATTTTGACTGGGCGCTGTGATTGTCTCTACAACATCCTTTCCATCCCACTTCTCTTGTATAATACCTGGGTTGGAAAGTGGTAAATCACATCCTCCACTCCAAAGGAGGGGCCCTAATTATTTCAACTCAATAAATATTACCCAGGCTCTTTTTCAGAAACATTGGCTCAAGTACTTCAGGCCAAAACTTATCAGTACGTGACATTCCCACTACATTTGACCTAACTGGTACTAGGTGTTCCAGAAACCTCCTCCTCTGGATGTGTATCTATGCACAGGAGACCTAGGACTGCTGTACCTATTTCTACACACTGCACTCCCACCCCACACAGTGAAGCCATCCTAGGCACATAGGAACACTGGAAGGATGGAACAGCTAAACAAAACATCAAAGATGGAAAGACAGATGGAAATGGAGCCAATCTTGAAGCCACCCCATCTTGGACTTCCAGTGTGTGAATACTTTTTCTTAGAGTTGAAGCCATTTTGAGCCAGGTTTGCAGTTAAAAGTCTTCTTATAACCAAACAATAGTTTAGCTTAAGTAGTAAAGAATGTCTGCCTTTAGCATTGAACTCTTTTAAGATCTATCTATATGAGATCAAATTGACAACAACTGGAAAAATTAGATAGGAAACCCTAGGTGACAGAGAGTTTATGTTAATGGAGAAGGAACAACTCAGAAAAGGAGGATGAGAATAGTTGTACAGCTTAAAGAATGTAACCAATGTCCTCAGATCGTACATGTAGAAATTCTTCAATTAGTGTGTGCTCTTCTGTATATGTTCTCCACAACAACAAAAGTAAAATATCTTAACTGGTACGTGGATAGTCGAGTCTCTCCAACTTTTAATTTAATCTCATGTTATTGTTGTTAGCTTCTGTTGAGTCAGCCCCCAACTCATAGTGACCCGATGTGTTATAGAGTAGAACTGCTCCATAGCTTTTCTCAGCTGTTATCTCTATACAAGCAATCACCAAACTTTTTTTTTTCATGGAGCTGCTGGGTGAGTTAGACCACCAAACCTTAGGTCAGTAGCCAATTTCAAACTGCTTGCACCACCCAGCTTCCTAAAATGGGAAAGTTTCTACTGAGATTTGAACTTGTTTCACTGGAATCAGAGTTCAGACCAACCGTCACACCATAGAACCCATCTTTTAATCAGTTATTTAATTCCATAGGAAGATCTAATTTCATAGGATGAAAAGTTGCCACTCTTTTAGGCAATTCCTCTGGGTACAAGGATTGCCTTGTTTGTACTTTCATCGATTTGGTGTTTTAAATAAATAAATAAACAGTTTAGTATTAGCTTATTCAGAACTCTTCCAAATCATCATTTTTCTCCTCTAAAGTAGTTTGACAAACTAAACTGCAATTTACCTTTAAACTATGTTTCATCCATAATCCTGTACAAGTAGACTGGATTAAAAGGAAATATACCAGGGTATGTTCCAGGAAATAAGCAAGAAATTCTGGAACTCAAGAGTTATTTTTAAAAGTCAGCTTATCAGAGAACCTACAGATTGGGGAAAAAATATTTGGTAATGACATATCAACAAGGGACTTATCTCTAAAATTATAGAAAACTTCAACACCTCAACATCAAAAAGACTAACAATTCAATTCAAATATGGGCAAATGATATGAACAGACACTTTACCAGAGAAGATATTCAGGCAGCCAACAAACACATGAAGTAATGCTAGAGATTATTAGCCATAGAGTGATGCAGATCAAAACAACAAAGATATATTATCTCACCCCAGCAAGAACAGCAAAGTTCAACAAGACAGAAAACAACAAATGCTAGTAAGGGTGTGGAGAGATCAGAACTCACATACATTACCAGGGGGACTATAAAATGGTACAACCACTATGGAAAAGGGTGTGATTCTTCATTAAAAAGTTGGAAATAGAAAAACTATTTAATCTAGCAATCCCACTACTAGGAATATATCCTAAAGGGTGAGATCCAGGACATGATTAGATAGATATACGCACACTCATGTTCATCCCAGCACTATTTACAACAGCAAAAAGATGGGAACAACCTAAGTACCCTCAACAGATGAATGGATATCCAAACTATGGTACTATACAATGGAATACTATGCAATATTAAAGAATAACAAAGAATCAATGAATCACCTCATAATGTGGATGAACTTGGAGGACGTTACATTAAGTGAAATAAGTCAATTGCAGAAGGAAAGATATTGTGTGAGTCCATTACTATAAAAAGTTAAGGAAAGGTTTACACAGGGAAGAAAATTTTCTTTGTTGGTTATCAGGAGTGGGAAGGGAAAAGGAGGGAGGGAAAATAGGTGGATAATTAAAGACAGGTTTGATATAGGTGAAGGGAAAAGCAATATATCAAAAGTGTGTGAGTAGCATAATATCACTAGGGAAAAGGAAGACACCAAAGGTGCATAAGAGGTACAGACAATAAAGGTAAATATTATTGCACGCACAATACTGCATTATAAGTAATAACAAACACTAGTCTAGTGGTAGATACATAGGTAGACAGGCAAGAAGATCAGGTAAAGATAGATAAATGGGAATATACCCACAACCATAAATAGATAGGTTTGGCAGACAATATTCCTAATAAACAAACAAAACAAAACAAAACAAAAAACTACTTATCTGATACAAGGAACATCAACATGATTCTGATTACACTAATTCCTATTACATTAATATTTCATATCCTGGGGATTTGGTTTGTTGACTTTATTTTGTAGTCATTTCTGGAAAAAGCTACCTTTACCTTATGTGGTCTCCTGAGGATGCCTGATAGTGAAGGGGACTAAGTTAGTACTTACATGCAGGTCTCTGGAAAAGGGCATAGCTTTCTGTGTCTTCAAGGACTGTGCCTTCAAAACCTTCCTGCGACATCACACCTGATCATTACTCAGCTCCCATGGCATTTGCAGTACATTCATTAGAAGTGGAGCAAGGGCCATTTCATCATGACAGATACTAGGCCTAAAACCCTGCTACATATTTAGTTGTCTCTAGCAAGAAAAAATCTAAATCTGTCAAACATTTAGAGCAGGTTGTGTCCAGCCTTCCTGGCAATATAGATTTGACTTAGTGAAATATGATGCCTGGCTTTACATCTTAGCATGATTATTTGCCAGATAATTCAAGGTACCTTTGCCTTCTGTTTCAAAAAAACTAATGAATCAGGAGATATTGGTGTCGGTTTTCTGAAACTCACAAGAGAGGGATTTTAAATATTTAATTCACTTTTAACATATTGCATCCAAATTAAAGCCAATTTATCACAAGGTTTTGAAAACACTTTCAAACAATAGTTTCTGAAGGTAATCCTTGCATTAACTGATGAATATGTGAATTCTGATTATCACAAATGCATATATTTTTAAACTTAAAAAGACACTAAAATTAAAACAAATATATAAGCATAGTGCCTAAGGCACTTGACTGCTAACCAGAAGGCTGGCGGTTCAAACCCACCAGCCATTCCTCGGAAGGAAGGTTGGGCTATCTACTTCTGTAGTGATACCGCCTTGGAAACCCAAGGAGGGGTCACTATGAGTCGGGGCCGCCTCGACGATACATAACAACAACAACAACAAGTAGTTAGTTAATCCAGCCATAGAGTAGAGAATGCAATAGTGAGCCCTAAAATCCAGAGACATTATGGGGCAGGTTTCCAGGAAAAGGTTGACCCAGACCACTTCTGAGGAATCAAATGTGGGGGAAAGTGACAGAAAGAAATGTTATGATATGTGATTTCAGGCTTGTTCCTGGAAGCATTTAATGCCCAGGAACTCTCTGATAAGAAAGTTAATCATAAAATGATAACTCAGGCTGTTCTTAGATGGAAAACAGATTAGCTGATCAGTGAAAAATAAGTGAAAGAACACGTTATTTTAGAAATCTTTATGATCATGACAATAAGCTGATTTGCACTTATGAAAGATCCTAATTCTACTTGGATTTTGAAGCACTTAACAATCTCACAATATGTTGCCCAAAAGCTGTTATTATTGTGCCTCAGTAAATCATATTTTCTTTTACTCCTAACAGAGGATATTTTGTTCTTTGACATATTGGTTTCAGAAGCAGGATTTCAAAGGTGTGTTACCTCTGATGAACCTGAGATATTGAAACATGGGCTTTGGTACCAGCTGAACTGTTTGGGCTCTCTGTCTCTTAGGTATTGCTTCCACACCTCTTGAATCTGAAGCCACTCTCTTTGCATTGTAATTCTTTAAGTTTTATTGTAGGATTTTTCTTTATTCATAAAATTTGTTTCTTTGTACTTGCATGTGTGTTTCACTATCTGTTGGAAACATAATACAACAAACGCAACGTACTGCCATCAAGTCATAGTGACCCCTCCTTGAGTTTCCAAGGCAGTATCACTATAGAAGTAGATTGCCCAACCTTCCTTCCAAGGAGTGGCTGGTGGGTTTGAACTGCCAGCCTTCTGGTTAGTAGTCAAATTCCTTGAGTACTATGCCACCAGAGCTCCAGAGACCAGTTAGAACCACCTTCTGGAATTCCTGCTTATTATATGAACAAGTATTTGGCATATAAAGTGCTCATGTCTGTCTGTCTGACATTGTCTCAGTAAAGATAGTCTGGAAAATCAATGACTACTCTGGGGTTCTTTTGATCTTTATAATCTATTTATTTATTTATTTTCTGTGCAGTAAGTTAGAGAACCAAGGTTCCAGATTAAAACAGTTGCAGTGGGATGCCCATTTTGATTGTTTGTATTGCATTTTTCTTTCAGCTCCCTAATGACAATTTGTAAAATCAGTGGCCACTTTTGAGTAATTTCCAATTAGAGATATTAGTATATTGAAAATAAGAG
Source organism: Orycteropus afer afer (assembly GCF_000298275.1). NCBI lineage: Eukaryota > Metazoa > Chordata > Mammalia > Tubulidentata > Orycteropodidae > Orycteropus > Orycteropus afer. The sequence goes on from NW_006921821.1 coordinate 5,189,297, forward strand.
ACTAGGTCTCTAGCCAGCAGAATGTGTTAGGTTCAGAAGAAAAGAAATCAGGGTTCATATGGTTGTTATGGAAGAATCTCAGAGTCTTTTAAGGTAAAAAAAAAAGTATGTGGGAATGGGTCCAAGCATCTTAAAATCTTTTAGGGTGCTCACTGTCAACAGGAAGGCACCCATGAAGGGAAAATCCAGGACATATGATGGGCCGGAGCACTAGGCTGTCCCCTGGCCACAAGAAAATCTCATGCAATGAAGGTACTCTGTGAAACAATGCACTGACCAAACCATACAACAGCCTCTATGCTAGGAATTTTATTTCACTTGGGAATACCAAAGTTTCAACCTATTCTTAATATCCTTAATAAATGAGCCTGAATTTCCCTCTAGTGATTTTGGATACATGCTCACAAACATTATAGAGTGAATATAATTTAAGTAATTAGAAATCTAATGATCACTTTGAGAAAATGAGTTTCCATCTACTCTTTTCCCTTCTATTTTAGGAAAATGAGTTCGCATTTGTGATATCTTTTCTTTCATGTGAGAAACTCTTGTTTGATGCTCAGGTTTTTTCTGAGGGTCTGATATCCCTAAATCTGAGTTTAGCTTCTTGTTGTTGTTATTACGTGCCATCAAGTCGGACCCGACTCATAGCGACCCCTCCTTGGGTTTCTGAGGTGGTATCACTATGGAAGTAGATTGCCCAACCTTCCTTCTAAGGAGTGGTTGGTGGGTTTGAACCACCAGCCTTCTGATTAGCAGTCAAGTGCCTTAGGCACTATGCTACCAGAGCTTCTAGGGTTTAAACTCCTAGAGTTTAGCTAGGATCTGTTTTTCTATTAAATTGAATCAATCTCATCCAAGAATTTCTATATACATTTTAAGATCCTGGGTTCCCCTCATGTTTGTCTTGCATGACATTGTATAAGCCTGGGTTTTGACCTGGCCCCACAGACTGGTGCATTTATGTGGTTTTTCTTTTCCATTTTGTTCTGAGAATTTATTTCAGATGTTTGAAGTTTTATTTGTTGCAGCTAATGTTTGATTGGTTCATTTATGAGATTTTATTTAAGAGCTTGAGTGTCATATAGCATATGGAAAAAAGAATTGAGTTTCTGACTGTTAAGATAACAGAATTTTCTTTAATTACTAGGTTGAAGAGTTAACTTATTCTTTGTGTAATCTGCCTTGAAGACAAGAGTTTGAAGTCCCATTAGAACAAATTCCTGAGTCAAAAACCTAGCCACATGGCTTTGAAAAAAGCATAGGTTTTTACTTTTAAGATCTGTGTTTAAGTAACTTAAATTGTGTTTCTCAGTAACCTAAGATAAACTTCTAACAACCTTGAAACTTTGTGGAAAGCCACAAAAGATTTGTTCCTGTTTTAGGGAAAGTTTATTTAGTGTGTTATGCGCTGCATGAAATGTGTTGTCAAATCAAAAGAAGTGTCTGATTTTCTTTGTGTTAAAAATTTATATGTTAGAGGTTCCTCTTATGTTTTTACTTGACAAAAAGTGCATAACATTATGTCATTTTTTTTTAAATTACTAACTTGGTCACAACTTCATTTCTCTTGAATCTAGCATCACCAAAGCTATGGCTTTAACTAGAGGATTCACATAATTTACCCATGAAGTTTTTTTTATTACTGTTCAGATGTTTTTATAATCTCAGTATATTATTGCTGTATCTTGACTATGCTGTATTATGTCTCAAGATTTTTGTTGTTGTTTTTATGTACCGTTGAGTTGGACCCAACTCATAGTGACCCCTCCTTGAGTTTCTGAGGCAGTATCACTAGAGAAAAAGATTGCCCAATTTTCCTTCTGAGGAGTTGCTGGTGGGTTTGAACCACCAGCCTTCTGATTAGATCAAATGTCTTAGGCACTATGCTAGCAGAGCTCCCATGTTTCAAGATTATTGTGCATTATATCTAAAGTTCTTTGAAAATAATGTAATCATTATGCTTAGAGATATTTTTGTCTACAGTTTTTTTTAATTAAATTGACTTTGTTTGTCTTTGTATTGCTTTTATAATTAACTCCTTTCAAGTCTTTCACTTTTAAGAAATATTATTATTATAAGTTAATCATGGCCATATTAAGTTTTGTTGTCTGCAGAAAAACTCTTAGTTTGCTGACTTGATGAAAATGGTTGACTAAAATCTTTCAACAAAAAGATAGACTATACTTGACTTATGAAAAGGACTGATATTTTGAACATGGATATCACTAGACTGAATCTAGATTCCCAGAACACTTGTCTAGAAGCCATCACATTCACAGACTGTAGCTGATCCAGAATGTTATAGAACTGAAATTAACTACATAGGACTGAGTGGACATGGGTTTTATGTGAGAATGCTGGTGATGTTTTAATGTTCTAATTTCTGAATATAAGAAATTATGTTCTTCCTTTCTCCAAATTATCTTTTTTTTTTTTTTTTGCCTACAGATTTGTACTGAATCTTGGTATGCTATCTATCTATCTATCCATATACAATTAGATATCTATCTATTTCTCTATCTCTCTATCTACAGTTAACCTAGAGGAAAGATAAGAAATATGAGAGAAATATAAAATTGAGACTACAAAAGAATGCTTAAAAACTTTAAAAAGAAGCAATAGGATATGAGAAAAATCTTTACTACAGAATGATTTATAGTCAGCATAGTGCTATTAGTTACTGGAATAGCTGGTTCTTGCATTAAAGAAAATCATCAGACCTTAAATATAGATATTGTAACTCTCTAATTAGAAGTTTCTGTTGATAAACTTAACACAGTAGTAAAGACCGTAACTAGAGATGTATCTGAAGTTTGAGCTATGATTTTACTAGTAGAATAGGGTTAGACTTCCTGTTAGTCTCCCAAGGAGAAGTCTGTGCCTTGAGAGATGAACATTGCTGTGTTTATATTAATAACATGCAATCTGAGGTTTTGTGGAATGTGGTGCTGCTGAGGAACATGAAAAGCAGTTACTGATGATGATTATGCATAAACAAACACCTTATGGGACTTCTTTCCTTGGTTCAAAGACCCAGGGCCATGGTTTGTAGGTCATTTCAGTCAATTGCCCTAATATTGCTTTATCTTCCAGTTCATAATATAGTGTCTGGGGACTTAAAGGCTTTCTAGCAGCCATGCAAGATGCAACAACTGAACTCTGTTCATGTGGAGTAACAGAAGAAAGGAGTACCCCAGACTGAGGAAATTAGAGGGAATAAATTTTTTAATATGGCAACCAAACGAGCTGACTCTCAAATTATTTCTTCACTTATGATAAATAAAGACAGATACTCCACAGATTTACTTACTGACAATTCTAACCTGTAAGAATTGACCTTAGAAAAGCTTCTGAAACACCAACATTTGGCCTAGATGGACAAGACGGAGATATGGAAAAGGGCTGGATGTTAGTAAGATCCTGTTACTAAGTTATGGACTGGGTCTAATAAGAAAGCTGTCTTAAATTTACTAAAGTGTTGTAAATCTTTACAATATTCTGTAGAGCATCTTTCACAGGTGAGCCTATAGTGAACAAAAATTGGACTCTTGAAATGTGCCTAACATAGCTCTGGGAGAATATGTATATTCAAAGAGTTTTATCAATGAAAGGACTCACTTGAGCCTCCTTGTAAGGGACCATATCTTGTTCTTTTCACCAATCCCTGTGCAGAAGAACTTGAAAGAGCTAAACCTTGGATCCATCTGTTACAAGTCAAGAAGGTCAAATCTCCTATTTGGACTAATCATCTCTCTGGAGATTTAAAGATTACTTTCAAAAGCCCATGTGGCCAGAAGCAAATCTGAATTAGACAGCTAATATCAAACTCAGGGAACAAGAATCCATGAATCTTCCTAAATTTTGTGGATTTTGCCTTATAATTATGGCTATTCTTATGTTACTATCTTTGCTTTATACTTGTGGTCATTTTCCTTGGTAATTCTACTCGAAACGCAAGTTTGTTTAGACTTTGTACTTCTTTTTCCAGTAGCTTTTTGTAATGCTTGGAAAGAAAATGCATTTGTTAAGTTGAAGTCATCAGTAGCAGTGCCAGTACCCTAACCGAATCATGGATCTGTCATCCCTCTACTCAAAACTACCTCCAAACATGCCATATGTGTTAGACTAAGGCACCCTCTTGTATTATTGGCTAAGCCTCAGGTACCATGTTTTAATCTAACCCTAATCAAAACAGAAAAAAACTGCCCTGAGGCTTCTTAGTACCATTCTGATCCCAATTGCCAAAATGATACCCATTCCGATAATGAAAGCATGCACTGAACCACTTATTTGAATATCTTTACTCACCATTGAGAGACCCTATAAAATGAGCAGATCAAATGAAATACGAGAACCCTATCTCTGAAAAACCCTAATTAAGGTGAGTATTTCTCTAAGCCTTTCTACCCTGGCATGGTGTCCCTCAACTTGAGAAACCAATTCACAGTTTATCTGGTACCATAGCTCAAATTGAGATGCTCTGGTGGTACAGTGATTAAAGTATCTGGCTGCTAACTGACCAGCCGCTCCATAGGAGAAAGATGAGGCAGTCTGCATCCATAAAGATTTACAGTTTTGCTGGAAGACCCTTTGGACCTCACTCCTAAGATAGGGATAGGACTTACTCCCAAGAACTGGTCCTCAGCCCAACAATAGAAAGACTTACATGCAGAACATCCAACTCAGGGTGATGCACCAACCCACCCTACAGAGATATACCTCTTGGAACAATCACCATAGGGCACCAGAGGGGCCAGATTCACATGGAGGGAAAGCTGGACAGACAGGAGTGAATAGTTAAGAAGGGCATGGGGGCGGGGTGTTTCACAGGGAAAATAGAGGAGTAGAGTGGGCTAAGGTTTGGGATGGTTATAGGACATGAAATCAAATGTACATGAACTGTTGAATGTAAAACAAATTCTGCTCTGTAAATTTGCAGCTAAAGCACACACACACAAAAAAAAAAAAGAAATACTTAAGGCATTGATTAAGCCTAATGCTGGAGGGGAGAGGATAAGGATGAAAATGAGATAGAATTCCAGTTGGTTTACTTGGCCAGTTTAAAAAGCAGTATACTCCATTATATTTCCCTACCCATATACAGTAGTGGTTCAGTAGGTATAGCTAGGAAGCAGCTTGTGAATGCAGTCTCTATCTGCTTATGTCTGCAGGGGTAATTGTTCAATGAAAATGGTGTCCAAATTTTTCTGGGCATTGATGGAACAGAAGACTCCTACTGCCTTTGGTATTTATTCTGTCTTTTCTTCCTTCCATCTGGAGCTCTTATGTTACTTTTCTGGGATAAAAAATAAATGTTGTTGTTAGGTGACATCGAGTTGGTTCCGACTCATAGCAACCCTATGTACAACAGAACAAAACACTGCCCAGTCCTGCACTATCCTCACAATCCTTGCTATGTATGCTTGAGCCCATCATTGCAGCCACTGTGTCAATCCATCTCATTGAGAATCTTCCCCCCTTTTTGCTGGCCCTCTACTTTACTGAGCATGATATTCTTCTCCAAGGACTGGTCCTTTCTGACAACATGATCAAAGCCTGAGAAACAAAATCTGTCCATTCTCCCCTCTAAAGAGCATTCTGGCTATACTTCCTCCAAGACAGATCTGTTTTTTCTTCTGGCAATCCATGATACATTCAGTATTCTTTGCCAACATCACAATTCAAATGTCACAATTCTTCTTAGGTCTTCCTTATTCATTGTGTAGTTTTCATATGCATATGAGGTGATTGAAAATACCATGGCTTGGGTAAGGCTTAGTCTTCAAAGTGACATCTTTCCTCTTTAACACGTTAAAGAGATCTTTTGCAGCAGAATTTCCCAGTGCAGTACAATGTCTGATTTCTTAATAGCTGCTTCCATGAATGTTGATTATGGATCCAAATAAAATTAAATCTTTGACAAATAAAAAAAGATTTACAGTTTTGGAAATCCAATGAGGGTAGTTCTACCTTGTCCTGTAGGGTTGCTATGAGTTGGAATCAACTCAATGGCAGTAGGTAAGTAATGGCTCAAATTGCTGATGACAAGGCAGATGGGGTGGCAGTTCAACAAAAATCATTAGGTTTCTTGCTAAAGTTCTATTAGATAATAAAATAGCCCTTAAGTTTATTTTAGCTCAATAAAGGGAAGTTTGTGTCATTGCTAATACCTCTTGTTGTATTTGGGTGAACACTTCAGAGGAAGTAGAACAAGACATTGAGACGATTCAATACAAAGCAACTTAGCAATATCCTCTATGCCTGATACTCCCTTTTTAGACCTAATGGTGTAAATTCTTGGTTCTGCAGACTTGATTAATCCTTTTACTAGTTCTATTGATTATATTAAGATTACTTAAGTGTAGCATGAAATCTTTATGGTCATGATGACTAAGCTGATTTGCATGTATAAAAGACTCTTACTCCATTCGGAATTTGGAGCACTTAGTAATCTCACTATGTGCTGCCGAATGGCAGTAGTTATTAATCGTTGGTAAAACTCCTTTTCTTTTACTCTTAAAAGTGTCAGATTTTGTTCTTTGGCGAGAAGGTGAGATTTATTTTTTACCTAATGGCATCAATGGAATTCTTATGCTGAAATTATTAAGTGACAATTCATAAAGGTATTAGAAGATGTCCAACAAATTTGACAGATTAAAAGAATATTTTATTCTACTGACAATCCTGGGGCATAGGAGAAGTGTGAGACCATGTCTCTATATAACCACCCTGTATGTAACCATTTTAAGTATGTGGCCATTTTGCAATATGCCTTAGCATTTACTTCATGCTTTAGTGCTTTAGTTACTGGAAAAACCACAAAGAGTCCTGACTACCCTCACCTCATCGATACTCCCAAGCATACTCCTTAGCAACAACCAATCAGTAAATAGCAAGAAAACACCTTACCTAAAATAGTTAGAAATGGCAGTTGGTGGCTTCGGCCCACAAGACAGAGCCAATCAAGTAGGAACAACTAGCAACTTGAAAAATGTCAACCAATCCTGTAATTTTCTGATTGAAATTTCCTCATTTCTGCTGTTATCCCTATAAAAACCCTGTTACCCCTGAGTTCGGGGCTTTCAATCCTGAACTGCTGCCTCGGTGATGGTTGAGGGTCCGAGCTCAAGCTTGAATAAACAACCCCTATGCTTTTGCAGCTCTGGTAGCGTAGTGGCTAAGGCACTTGACTGCTAACCAGAAGGCTGGCGGTTCAAACCCACCAGCCACTCCTCGGAAGGAAGATTTGGGGCAATCTACTTTCGTAGTGATACTGCCTCGGAAACCCAAGGAGGGGTCGCTATGAGTTGGGTCTGACTCGATGGCACGTAACAACAACAACAACAACATGCTTTTGCAGTGGAATCGGCTCCTTGGTGGTTTTTGGGGATTCAAGATCTGGGCGCAACAGAAGAAACACTAGATGTTAAGGAGTCAACACTGAGTCTAAGCTAGTACCCTCCAACCACCAAGTGACTTGGTCAAATGAGTCATCTTTTCTGAGCCTCAGTTTCTTTTCTTTGGAAATGAAGCTAAGACTGTTGAAGGAATTAGATGAGATTATAGTAAATAAATTTCCTTCCCCTCTTTTCATCCCTCATAAACACTTTAAGAGAAAGAAAATGGAGTTTTCTTGATTTGCAAGGTTCTTTCTGTTCATATTATGTCTACATCATGTTCCCTGGCAAGTTGCAGTCCACAAGCAGGCTTATTGCAGAAATACAGGCAAACAATTGGAACACATCAACTTTGAGATCTTTTCTGAGACAGTCAACTGGCTGCCCAAATTAGGTACATGCAGAGTGAAGCTTGTGTTTTGCAAACAAGTAGAGGAGGGACAAAACAGAGGGTGAGAGGTTTGCCTTTTTCAGTCTCAAGTGCAATTTTTCCCAAAGCTTTACTATCACAGAGTCTTTTAAAGAAATGTTTTTGTTGCAAACTAGCTATGTAACTTGTAAATTTAAAATTTAATGGGAATAAAAAAGATGGTTTTTAATGAAGAAGGCCAAAATACATTGCTTGGATTATTGATCAGATATCTTAACTGGAATTTTCTACTTTCTTTCCTCTTTTCAGGCACCTGGATTATGCACTTGGTTTTGTTGAGCTTGAATTTCAGTTGGATGTTTTCATGGCTTTGGGAACTCTTGAAGCAGGCACTTCAGGAGAAGAATTTAGGGTTTTAAGGTTGTTGTTGGTACTATTGAAGCAGCTCCAACTCATGGGTAACCCATGCACAACAAAACAAAATGCTGCCAGGTCTTATGCCATGCCCATGGTTGTGCATGAAGTGTATTAGCTGGGTCTTATAGGGTAAAAGAGTTAATAATATTCTTAACCAGACATTTATCAGGGGACTGGGACTCTAAGTACAGATAATAATGTACCAAGTAGTTAAGACTAAAGATCTGGAATCAGATTGCAAATGTGCAACTGATCTAGGGAAAATTACTTAAACTCTCTAGAAAATGTGGATAATAATATTGCCTATAGAGTTTCTATGAATTGGAATTGACTCAGTGGCAGTGGTGTTAATTTACCTAATTCATCATGTTATTATGGATACTTACCAAGGAAATTTTTATGAAGTGTTTAGTACAATCCCCAGAATATGAAATGGTCTTAATACATGTCAGTCTATGACTATAAATAGAGGAGATATTGCTTATCTTGGTGCCTAGGACAGATTTATTATGGTCAAGCTTGAATTGAAGCTATAACAGTTTCCAACGCAATTCCTTTGATACCTGATTTTCCATGTCGTCAATTCCTCTTACAGACAGATCATTCAGAAACTTGTTGGAGAAATACTCTTTCTGACTGTTCTCTGCTGGACTTAGGGATCATTTGGGAGTCTTCAATGCTGAGTAAAATCTCCCTAAAACAAAAAGATTTAAAAACCATATAGGGCAACACAGAGGAGAAAGGGTGTGGGATTTTCCTACCGGGGTGAAACAAAACAGCAGTGACTAATGCTGCATTTACTTGTCCTGGGCTGAATGCACAGTGTTTATTCAAAGTTGAAAAAGACAATGAATTTATGTGAAGCATAATAAGAGAGAGTTCTCTTGAAAGAGATTGACATTTCATCTCAAATTCATTACTGGATGTGTGCCTACACAAGAACACCCAAGAACTTTCTGCCCCAACTAGTGCAGAATAATGAAGAGGAATTGAAAACAGATCACTTCTATCTTAGCAAAATCTTTATACTTATTACTTTCCTTGCCAAGATTATGGATTTCAATAAATGTAAAAGACATTCTAAATCTGGAAATCAATCAAAAAGTATATTTGTCTATTAAGAGTCCATGAAAGTCATATAATTCTAGAGCTTAGTGTGTTCTACTTTTAATTTTGCAAATAAAGAAAGCATGAACAATGGAGTTGATACACGTAAATAGTATACGAGTCTAAAAATATTAAGTTGCAAAGATGAAATTAAACCCAGACTCACCTGATACCCTGTTCAAAGATTTTTCTATATCACCCCCTAGTATTCAGAAAACTTATTGCTCATTAAGTATTATTTTGTGAAGAAAATTTTGTCATGTAAAATAACTGTTAGATGGACTCAACCCAAAAATAATCTATTGCCTCCAAGTCAACTGTAGAACTGCAGTGTAGAACTGCCCCATAGGATTTCCAATGTTGTAAATATTTATGGAAGCAGACAGCAACATCTTTCTCCAGTGGAGCAGCTGCTGGTTCAAACAACTAACTTTTCAGGTAGCAGATGAGTGCTTTAAAAACTGTACCACCAGCTTCCTGCTAGATGGACTAGAAACAGTTAATTTAATTTAAGTATAATGATCAAGACAGTGGAAGAGATAGGGAGGAGCACAAGAGTTAAAGGCAACAAAGATGAATACTATTACATGCACAATTCTACAATAATAGTAATAGCAATAATTTGGGAGTAGATGCATAGATAGATACCTAAAGAGGGGTGGGAAGGCAAATGGGACTACACCCATCAATATATACATAGGTTTGACAGAGTTTATTGCTATGTATATATTTATAGGTGCTTCAAATATATCCATGAATGTAGTGGAGCAAACAGAAGACAAGGGTTATGAAAATGTCTCCATTGTAACCAAACACCTTGAGGGAATGAATTGTTGGAAAGGAGGCTCAGGACCACAGTCTCAGGGGCATTAAGGTCAACTGATATAATAGTCCACAAAGACAATGTTCTACATCCTACTTTTGTGGGTGGCAATTGGTGTTTTAAAAGATTGTGAGCAGCCATCTAAAATACAACAATTATTCTCTCCCCATCTGGAGCAAAGAAGATTGAAGAAAGTCAAAGATGCAGGAAACAATTAGTCTAAAGGACTAATGGAGCACATGAACCCCAGCCTCCATGACCCTGAGACCAGAAAAACTAGATGGTAGCCAGCCTCCACTGCTGACTGCTTTGAAAGGTATCACAAGAGGTATTGGATGGGGCGGGGGGTGGGGGTGGTGGAGGAATGTGGAACAGCACTCAAAATCATAAAACAGACCAGGCTTACTGGTATGATGAGGACTGATAGAACCTGATGACTATAGCCCTTAGATACATACTCTTCCAGCTAGAAACTGAACTTAACCCCAGTGACTCAGCTGGTAGCCAAAAAATATAGACAGACCTATAAGGTGAATAGTAACCTCAGGAGGTTATGCACTCATTGCAACAATCAAGTATATGAGATCAAGAGGATGACATTTGCTCAGGGATAGAGCTAGGGAGGTGGGAGCAGATGGAAAGGAAGAAAAAAGGGAAGGGGTGGGTGTAGGGAGGAAGTGTGAAGAATACTGTTACAGTGTGGGGATTACAGTAAATGTCACAAATAATAATTTTCTTTAGACACTGTGAAGCCATCTGAAGGTTAACAACTTAAAAGTAGTTTTACTTGATCATGTAAGTCTAAACTTGCCTATTAAAACTCTCTCTCAGTTTCCCATGATGACATAGGAGGCAATGCAATTCTTTTCTGGCTAGGATGCAGGTTGCTATGATTTACCCATGTTTGGTATCACTGGTAGGAAGAAAGAAATCTGAGTTTCATAATAGAATAAGAAAAGAAGAATTAAGTATTGATACTGTGTGGTATCAATGTGGTCATATCTGGCACAAGAGTTTAAAAAAACAACTGTATCTCAATGGATTCTTCTGCCAACAAGATGAGAACAAGGGAGCTTGCACTAATCTGCTTCCCAAATTGGTTTTAATAATGACACCTTTTCAGATCTTCTCATGTGATTTGGTCCTATCTTAATTGGGATCTCTATTGTTTCTGAAAGGTAAACAGTGGCAGTGAAAAGATGAAGCTCATTATCTGTTAACCCACAATATTCTTTTCCAAAGCTCAGTATTACAATGTGTCATAAATACATGAAGACTTTTGTAAAAACCATGTTCAGGAAAGTTAGGCTGTTACATTCCATTTAGAGTCCTTGATGTGCATATACCCATAGAAAAGAGATTTTAGCCTTTGCCATTGAGTTAGGTTGTTAACTTCAAGCTGTCTACATTTTTACCTCCCAAACTTTAACTGGCTGAAGTTTTGCCTTCTTTCCCCCTACAAGAAATTGTTGAGCAATAATGATGATTTTAAGTAACACTAAAAAACCCTACACATCTCTAATTTCAAAAATGTTGACATTTTTAACCCTATCAAAGAAGATGATTCCCTAACAACACATTCCCAAAATTTATTTGTAGTGTATCCGTAAGTATTTCTATTGCTGGAACTTCTGTTCTCCTCCACAGAATCTTACTTAATCTGTTATCTCATTCTTAGGGTAATGACTAGAATAGAAAGATATCAGGAATATGGAGTAAAATATTAGTTGCACAAAGCACAATACAACTCTATTCACTGTACACACAATTTTTGATAAACTGGGCAATGGCTTAAACCAAATACTCTGTTTATATTAGCAGTATTTATTCTCCTGGGACTTCTTTTCCAATGTAAAGATTTTTGCTTTATATGGGAGGTAAATGCTAACGAAGCTAAATTCTCACCAGATCTGAAGTATTTTGCTTGCCTTGTTTGTCTACATGACTGAACTGAGTATTGTTGTTGTTGTTGTTGTTATGTGCCGTCGAGTCAGACCCGACTAATAGCAACCCCTCCTTGGGTTTCCGAGGCAGTATCACTACGGAAGTAGATTGCCCCATCTTCCTTCCGAGGAGTGGCTGGTGGGTTTGAACCGCCAGCCTTCTGGTTAGCAGTCAAGTGCCTTAGGCACTACGCTACCAGAGCTCCTACTGAGTATTGGGCTTTGCATAATATTCTCTTGATTAAAAATAACTATTAACCAGTTGCATGACAAGGATTGAACTTGTTAACGCAGTGCATTTATTCATGAAAAATGTGACTTTTTCATGCAAAACTTTCCTTAAAATATTTCAGTTTAGTGCTGCTTATTTTATCCTATTTTACTTTTATAACAATTAAAACAGTCTTTCCTTCAACACAGTCTCAAAATTAAATCCCTTCTAACATAATAAAAACCTAATTTTCTTATTAAATGGGACAAAACTTATTTTGGGGGCAGTTTTTATTTCATCTACTCCTCATACCCTCAGGAAAGACATGATTCATACTTAATGTTTGTAGAACTTAACTAGATAGAATAAAATGATGACATCTTTGACAAAAGATTGAACTCCTTAATGTTAATGACATCAACCTATTTCTGGCTTATGCAGCCTTCATTCTGTCCTTACTTTTGTTTGTTTTTTATTCTCAATTCAGAAACAAGAAAGTTATTTCAGTGTGCTCACTCTCACTCTCGCTCTCCAAATTTGTTGTTAAACCATCTTACAAATGCCCCAATTTTCTCTTCTAGTAAGGTTTATGTTTTTTTTTTTTTTTTCTTTTCTGTTTTTCATCTCTCTCTGTAGGAAAAGATGTTCATGTATTTTTCCTGGACATATTAAATGCTATGACTTGCAAATTGTCTACAATTTCTTTACAAAATTGTCTACAATTTCTTTACAAAATCTATGAAACACTCACAGTATTTGTATCATAAGAAAAAATAGAAATTCAATTACACTAAAATTTTCATCAGGGTTTTATATCATAAGCTAATGATTTTTCTATTGCCTTTTACTTATTGGTAGAAGCGTGTGCTATAAAAAGCAACTTAGTAAACATACCATAAAGTTGTCACAACTTCAGTGCCCAATAACTCCAACCGCTTGTCCTTTAATCTAATTATCAAAATTTGAATGAAATATATTATTTTGATGAGCTTACAAGTGACATTCTAAATGGCTCATTTAAATCTACTGATCCCAAAATGTGTGACTTAAAGCCCACATAACCTTGGCAACACATTTTCTATGTAATCTTTGTCTCTTATCATGATTTATAAGAGATCTATCTTAAGTTGGTTTCCCAGGAAACGGTCCTTGAGATGTGTGTGTGTGTGTGTATCTTCACTTAAAGCTATATCTTCTTCAAGTTATTGATTTAGCTATATCTCTATTTCCTTTCCTTCACAAGCAAACTTCTCAAAAGAGTTGTCTACACTTCCCCATCTCAAATTCACTCTGCAGGCATCCACTATGGCTTTTACTCCACCAGACTACCAAAATTGGTTGTGCTAAGCACCAGTGAATGCCATGTAGCTAAAAAGACTCTTTGGATTCAATTCCTGAGTAGTTTATTTGTTCTGCTTTCAACAAAATTGACCCACTCTCTCCCATGTTTCTATCTTTGATCTGATCTTCTCCTCTCTTCCAACTGGGTACCTGATATCTCTACTAAGATGACTCACAGGCCTCTCAAACTCAGCATGTTCAAAGCTCTTATTCTTCCCACCAAAATTTCATTCCTCTTTTTGTCTTTTTCTCAGTAAATGATACTTCCCTTTTCCTATCTCAATAAATGTCACCTAAATCTATCTGGTAATTCACACTAGAAATTCAGAACATGCTTGACATTTTCTTCTATGAATCAATCATAAATTCAGTAGATGTATAACCAAAATGTATCTCAAATTTGTATACTTTTTTCCCTGTCTCCATTGGCCTCATTTGAACCCAGTCACCACCTCTCACCTGGACCACTGCAATTGGTTTCTAAATGACCTCCCTGCCTCTTCTGTTGCACCCTTAAGTTCATTGCAACCAGCATGGTCTTCATAAAACATTATCCAGATAATTTCATCTTCTGCTATTTAAAACTCTTCAAAATTTTTCATTGCACTCCAATAAAATCATCCCTTCTGTCTGCTATACCCGTTACTCTCTCTTTTATGCATGTTATTTCCACTCAACACTGTTGAGGACCAAGTTCTTCCTTTTGAGAACCATATTGCCATTGCCATGTGGACAACTGCCAGGCCTGGAAAATATTTTCCATGCAATGGGAATTAGATGGAAGTGATACTCCAGGTCCAAGTCATTTCTTTGGGAAAATATCTTAAAGGCACCTCCTTTCCTTTCAACATCATCACTTTGTCCAAATGTTACAAAATAATGTGTCATAACCAAATCTCAAGGTTAGGTTGCCTTTAGCTTTGTTGTATTGGAGTATGGATTTATTTTTTCTCAGGAGCTTTGACAGACTATTAGGTAGTAAAATATCTTTCCTAGTGGCTTAATTGTTTCTTTTCTACAAAGTCTGGTCTTTGAAGATTTTGCAACAAATAATCTATCTCTCAGCTTTATAATGCATAAAGATATACCAGAAAATATGTAAAGTAATTTGTTTCTTACCATCATAATGACCTATGGTCATTTAAAAGGAGGAGAACAAGCAAAGGTAGGAAGGGAAGGAAGAAATGAAGAAAAAAAAAATCCCTCTGAATCTGAAATATTAGAAGTAAACCTTAGAAATAATTATTTGCAGGGGTAGAGGGTGTGTGTGTGTGTGTGTGTGTGTGTGTCTGTTTTAAAGTATAGTTAGTAACTAATTACCCATTGGTTCAATTTTTAGTTTATTTGTTTTTTATAAACAGCATCATTGGCCCCAAATAAGATTGGTAGATTGTATCAATGTCAATTATTTGGTTGTGATGTTGTATTATAGTTATGCAAGATGTTACCATTGGGGAAAACTGAGTGAGAGGTACATGGGATCACTCTGTATTGTTTGTTGTTGTTGTTGTTGTTAAGTGCCG
>NW_006921821.1:5207752-5229925 GCF_000298275.1 Orycteropus afer afer
ACCCCTTTCTCCTGCTCTCCCGGCCTGCTACTCTGTGCTATACCCGTGCTTACCTTGCTCCCGGAGACCCGGTCCCTCTCAGGAGGGTAACAAGGGAAAGTGCTGTATTGTTTAATAGGTGAATATACATTATTTCAAAATAAAAAGTTAACAGGTATCATCCAAGTAAAGCAATGAAGAGTTGATTGATAGATATATACAAACACAAATAGATAGACAGATAGAGGCTTTGTTTGGTTGTTGCTATTGTTTTGCCAACCTCTTTATCCATTAAAATGATTAAACATGTAACTATTGTTTTGTCATCTAAAATGTACATTTCATTCTAAAGCACTGACAGCTATTCTTAGAACTCTCCCTTTTGCCTGAAAAACAAATATACTGGTATTCTTTGTACTCTCAAAGGAATTTATTTTGCCATTAAGGCTAACGGACTTACATAATTCCACCATTGTTTCCAACCAAAGTTATAAAAGTTACTGTTTACACAGATGTTGCCCCCACAACACACACACACACACACACACACACAAACACACACACTGCCATCCAGTCGATTCCTACTCATAGCAGCCCCCTTTGGATTTCTAAGGCAATAAAACGTTATGGAAGTACATTGCCCGGTCTTGCTTCCATGGAGATGTTACCGGTCAGAATAAAATGTACCTTCAAGATAAATTACTAAAAATTAAGTAAAAATACAACTTTGTATTTCTCACTATACTACAGATTGTTAGTTTAATTTACCTTAATTAACCTCTGAAATTAGTCATTCCTGGCATAGTAGATCATATGATTGTCTTATTCAAAATGGCCAATACCAGTCCATTTCAGCTCACAAATGCCTAAGATATCAATCTTAATGCATTCCATTTCATTTTTGACAACTTCCAATATTCCTAGTTTCATACTTCATACATCCCATGTTCCAATTATTAATGGATGTTTGCAGCTATTTCTTCCCATTTTGAATCATGCCCCATTAGTATATGAAGGTCCCAAAAGCTTTACTCTATCCAGGGTCATTAAGGGCAACTCTACTTTAAGGAGGCAGCTCTTCCCCAGTCATATTTTGAGGACCTTCCAACCTGAAAGGCTCACCTTCTGGCACTATATCGGACAATGTTTCATGGCTCTTCATAAAGTTTTCCAGTTATATACCAGTGTGTCACTGCTATTTATAAGGTTTTCACTGACCAGTTTTTTACAAAGTGGATGTCCCTGTCCTTTCCCAGTCTGTCTTAGTCTGGAAGCGCCACTGAAACCTGTCCATCATGGGTGACCTTGCTGGTATTTGAAATACCAGTGCCATAGCCTCCAGCCTCACAGCAACATGTAAGACACCACAGTACAACAAACTGACAGACAAGGGCAAATGTGCTACAAAAGACCCCTTTAAAATGTTAAAAAGCAAAGATGTCACTTTCAGGTGCAAACACTAAAGTGCACCTACCCCAAGCCATGGTATTTGCAATTGCCTCATATGCCTGTGAAAAGCTAGACAATGCATAAGGAAGACTGCTAAGAGTTGAAGTCTTTGAATTATGGTGTTAGTGAACAATACTGAAAATACCATAAACTACCAGAAAAACAAACAAATCTGTCCTGGAAGAAGTGCAGCTGGAATGCTCCTTGGAAGCAAGAAAGATCAGACTTTGTGTCACCTACTCTGGTCATGTTGTCAGAAGAGACAATTCCCTGGAGAATGATATCATGCTTGGTAAAGTGGAGGGTCAGTGAAAAAGGGGAAGACCCTCAATGAGATGGACTGACACTGTGGCTACAATGATGGGCTCAAGTATTGCAAGGATTGTGAGGGTGGAACAGGACCAGGCAGTGTTCCGTTCTGTTGTACATAGGGTCGCTGTGAATCAGAACCAACTCAACAGCATCTAACAATAACAGCAAGCCTCTGAAATATATTGTGCCTGTGTTCTTTCCATTTTCAGCTAGTATAATATTGTTGTTTTTAGTTGTCATCCAGTTGGCTCTGGCTCATGATGACCTCATGCATAACAGAAAAATGCTGCCTGGTCCTATGCCATGTTTATGGTCTTTGATCTGTCTGAGCCCCTTGTTATGTCAAACCATCTCTTTGAGAGTTTTCCTACTTTTTGCTGACCCTCTACTTTACCAAAAATAATGTCCTTTTCTACAGATTGGTCTTTCCTGATGACATGTCCAAAGTAAGCAAGATGAAGTTTCACCATCCTAGCTTCCTTCTAAGGACCTTACCAGTTCTATTTCTTCTAAGAATGATTTACTCATTTTCCTGGCAGTATATGTATGCTCTGTGAAAAATTCTTTGCCAATGCCACAAGTCAAATGCATAAATTTTTCTTCTGTCTTCTTTTTCATTGTCCAGCTGTTATGATAAAATACCAAAAAGCCATTTTGTAATGATTTTAATTAAATTATTTTCAAAATACCAATATTACTTTTATTTTTAAAGTGATATGTTTTTTCTCATGTTATCTTTATATGTTTTTTTTTCAAAATTAATGAAATTTTTTATTTTGAGATAAATGTAGGTTCACATGTAATTGTAAAAAACAATAAAGAGAAATTCCACGTGCTTTTTACCCAGTTTCCCTAAGTGGTGACATCTTGAAAAACTTTAGCACAATATCACAATCAAGAAATTAACACTAATACAATCCACTGATTTTAGTTGTTTCCCTAGTTTCGCATATACTTATCTGTTTGTGTGTATACATTTAGTCCTATGCACAAATGTTATATTTTGTTCTTCCATTAAGTTTACAACCAAAAGGACATTGGACCTCATTTATTCTTCTGCCTCTGGAAATAAAAGATAGAGATTTTGGTCGCAGAAGTCAGAATCTACCTAGAATGTGTTTTCTCTCTGTGATGGCATAAAAATATTCCATTAAAAGCTGCTCTGCAAGGAAAATCAGCAACCACTGAAAACAAATGACAGTTTTGGTGGGGTTTTTGTCTGCTTCAATTTTTTATTTTATTTCAAAATTCTGTATGTTAAAAAGGAAGGCTTCTCTCTCAATATTTCTCCTCCACTGCTCCTTCTCCCTATTTTCTTTTTATTTATTTTTAACAAACAAAAAAAGCTCCTGGAAAACTCACAACTTAAATGAGCATGTCTCTTCTCCAGAGAGTTACAAGCAAATGATTAAATTAAGAGAAAACAGTTTGTTTAATGGCCACTACTAAATGAAGCTAATCTTGCCAATGAACAGATCTAAACAAAATTTTGGGGAAAAACACCTGGAGGTTTAATTATTTTAATGAAAAATGAAATTATAAGAGAGCTAGGAAGTAAAAATGAAGAAATTATTCCCTCTAAATAGCTGTGATGATTTCTTGCATCTCTGATAGTGCCTTTGTCTTAAATTAACACACAAACACGTATACACACACTCACACACACACACATAAATATGCAAAAAGCTCAAGTGACAAAGAACAATTTTTTAAATGACAGCTAGGGTAGGAATTTTTACCAAATTTACTCCTGAAATAAATGGGGGACAGGATGAAAAAAAAAAGAGGATTTTTTTTGGCAAAGCTTGGAGGATAGTGATTGTTTTCTCATGAAAGAAAGGATCAGATATTATATTTTCCTCTGTTTTAACACAAATGAAACAGTGTTTAGAAAAACAAGGTGTTTAAGTCTGACTAAGATAGGTTATCTTGTGATAGCTTAGCAATATAACCCACATTCTGATTGCCCCAGAGTGTTTTTCCATAAGAACATGTCATTATCACCTGATACACGTTCCCACCAGGCTCTTTTCTCTCCATATTTCCTGGAGTGGATACACTTGAGATGAAAAAAAATGGGAAGAAATACTAAAGAAAAAGAATAGGTCTTGAATGACATATTCACATACAACCAACCTTCTTGAATTATATATTAATCTTCGAATAATCTGAGAATTTATTTAGCACAATCTATATGTATTAACCATAGCAAACAGACCACATGGCTTTTGAAAGACCCACTAAATCATAGAGTTCCATAAGGAATTGGTCTATTGTATCTACTCATAGTGCCACACACTGATCTTTTGCATTGTAAGCTATTATTATTTTAAGCTGGAAGTTTGAGTTTAAGGAAGAATGAGCAATGTTCTCAGAATCAGTAAATTCTGGATATCTGTGAAGCAAGCCTGGTAACTCTTTTCCTTCTACCATGAAGGATTTTCTAGTCAGAGAGGTTGACCCTGGTGTTCTGAAATTTACAGAGAGGCTCACTAATGGAAGCACTCAGAAGAAAGCTCCAGCTTACAGTTCTGTCACAAAGAACCTTGCAGTGACATGGATCTTTTCTGTGTTTAGCACTGTTGGCAGGGAAGTACTGAATCAGCAAAGAAATCCCATCAAAATCTGGATTTGTCAGCAGGAATTCATTCTGTGTTAATAATAAAACAAATAAACCTTTAAAAACCATCCATTCCTCCTAATTCAGAAACACATTGCCCAGACAGCCATTTTTAAACCAACAAAATCTTGTTTCAATTAGGCAGGCATGGAGGGCTTCCCTGGAGACGACAAAGCCAAGCATAATCTGACCATCATCAAGCCAAAATAGAGCCCAAGGCTTGGGCTTCCTCCTGGTGTTGGAGAGAGCTGGCTGGTGGGTGAGTTCAGCTGTTTCTGATTAGACCAGTTCACCCAGATCTGAAGAGGAACCTGGCTCTTCCTAAATCTGGCAACACTATTCATTAGAAACATGAATTTTGGACAGCATCCCAGAGCAGCACTCAGAAGAAAGTTTTCCAACAGTGAAGTCACTCAAAGGGTGGAATAGGAGAAACAGCCTTTTTCCACACACACAGCACCTCCTTGTGATGATCCAGTTTCCTGGCTCAAAGATGTGGATTATCAGCTCACCTCTGCAATTTTATATCATTTATGTGAACACTTAAGCCAAGTTGTTCTGACTCATAAATGAAAGTACGAGTCTTCCATATCCCCAGTCACTCCAGCTGAAAATTAGCAGTCTCTTCAATAGATGGAGGCCTTCGTCGATGTTCAGAATCGAAGGTTAGGCTGAGACAAATCTCTGTCTCGTATGCTGGCATAGGCCCCAGTTGCCAGGCCAGGGGCCATGTTCCTAGGAATGAGGGATGCTTTATGGCAGGGAAGGTCAGCTGGACAGGACTCCAAGACAAGGCACCCTGGGAGCTAAGCCACTGGTCTCTTCTCTTGGTTTTCCTTTATGTTTCTGTACAATCATAACTTTATTCCTGTTAGGGGACTGACAAGCTCTCTTTGAAGTCTACATGAGTGCACACACATACACACACACAGACCACTAAGCATATACATTCAGAAAATAGTAGTATAGGACAGTGGTCAAGCATTCAGGCTCAAAAACAAGACTCGTTGGGTTCAAACCCAATTCTTTCACTTACTACAGATGTAATTTTGGCCAAGTTACTTGCTACCAAGTTACTCTGCCCCTTAA
Organism: Orycteropus afer afer; assembly: GCF_000298275.1. NCBI lineage: Eukaryota > Metazoa > Chordata > Mammalia > Tubulidentata > Orycteropodidae > Orycteropus > Orycteropus afer. The sequence continues at coordinate 5,213,202 of NW_006921821.1, forward strand.
CTTTCTCATTCATACAGGGAATAACATTAATAGTACTTACCACATATGGCTTTTGTGAAGATTAAATGAGTTAACACAGGCAATGTGCCTAGAACTGTACCTGACATCTAGTAAGTAGTCAATGGATGTTGATGTTCTGGCTATTACTATTTATTGGCATTCATTAATGATTTAGTGCTCTGCAAGCAGGCTCCTGGGGAAATACTTAAGTAATAGCTTACTGTTGTACAGACAGCACATCACTGTTTCAAACTAAAATCATATCCATTATCCTACTCAAATCATCATCACAGTCCTCCACCTGAATATTCTGAGCATTGTAAACTTCATTTACAGACTACAGAAAATCAATCTCAGAGAATTCAAGTTCTTCCTTTAAGAACATGAGGCAAGTTTTCAGGTCAGAATTATCCCTGGCTCTTTGACTTTTGTACCACACTTTTCCAATAATTCTCTAAGTATTAGGTGCTGATAATGTTGTTGTTGTTGTTGTTGTTATTTGCCATCAAGTCAGCCCCGACTCATAGCGACCCCTTCTTGGGTTTCCGAGGCAGTATCACTACGGAAGTAGGATGGTCCAACCTTCCTTCCGAGGAGTGGCTGGTGGGTTTGAACCACCAGCCTTCTGGTTAGCAGTCAAGTGCCTTAGGCACTATGCTACCAGAGCTCCTAGGTGCTGATAATATAATTTATAATTTCATATTTTGTGTATCATATAGTAAGATGCCATCTAGTACCTATGAAAGGAAATTATTTCTATAAACACACAAAAGTTCCTAGAAGAATACGAATAGAACAATGTTTTTCAAACAAAAGTACATGCCCACTTAGTAGATCATAAAATCCACTTAATGGGTTGTAAGAAGCATTTTTTAAAAATTAACTATGTAAGGAGGAGGATCCAAGATGGTGGACTACCCACCACATCTGCTGCCCCACCCACTGAGTTAGTGCCACCACCCACTCCAGGATCACTTGATCAATGACAGACAGTGACCAACACCCATCAGTCTACTCTCAGCTGCTCCACACTACCAGCAATCAGAGACTTGTGCCTACACTCTCAATTGGTACCAAATCCACATAGAGAGAGATGATTACCATCCCTGTGCTACCAAATTAGCAACCAGAGTAGCATATCCCCATCCTTTGCCCAGATATATTAAAACAAATCAATACAAAAAATAGAGTGAAACAAACCAACATACAATTAACAAATTAACATATCACCACAATGTCTCAGAAACTACAGAAATCTTCAAGTTACATAAAAAAAAGGACAACATGCCTCAAGCAACTTACCAAAACAGAACCAGAAAATATTCTACAGGAGGAAATACTGTTGGAACTATCTGGTAAGGAATTCAAAAGAATTATATTTAGGTATCTTCGGTAGATTGAGGAAAAGATCAAGGAAATAACAGATAAAATCTAGGAAACCACAAAAACAGCCTAGAAGAATTTGAAAAGCAATACAGAGACAAATTGGAAAATTATAAATCACACAAAAATAACAAATAAAAATCCAGAAGATTAATATCAAAATTTCAGAAATAGATAACACATTAGAAAGGCAATGGAGTAGAACTGAATCAATGGATGACAGAGTTAGCGATATAGAAGACAAAAGTTCACTGCCATCAAGTCAGATCAGACTCATAGCAACCCCTCCTTTGGTTTCTGAAGTGGTATCTACAGAAGTAGATTGCCCAACCTTCCTTCAGAGGAGTGGCTGATGGGTTTGAACCTCCAGACTTCTGGTTCGCAGTCAAATGCCTTAGGCACTATGCCACCAAAGCTCCTGAAATAGAAGACAAATCTCTTAATATTAATTAGTTAGAGAAAGAATTAGAAAACAAATTTTAAAAATATGAAGAAAGCTTAAAAATTACATAGGACACCATCATGAGGAGTAACTAACATGTGATAGGATTTCCAGAACAGGAAGAAATAAAAAAAAAAAAAAAAGCACTGAGAAAATTGTTACAGATTTAATGGCAGAAAGCGTCCCTATTATCATGAAAGATGAGAAGACATGCATTCAAGAAGCTAAATAAACCCCAAATAGGATAGGACCCAAAAAGAAAATCAACAAGACATATCATATCATAATCAAAGTTTCTAAAACCAAAGACAAAGAATGAAACCTGAAAGTAGTTCAGGAAAAACAAAAAGTTACTTTCAAAAGAGAACCAATAAGACTAAGGTCTGATTTCTCTGTAGAAATCATGCAGGTAAGAAGGCAATGGGATGACATATATAAAACCCTGAAAAGAAAAAAAAAATGCCAATCAAGAACAATATATCCAGCAAAATTATTCCTCAAATAGGACAGCAAAATTAGGTCATTTACAGATAAACAGAAATTAAGAGAATTTGTAAAAAAGAATTAAAAAAAAAAAAAAAGACTAACCTTACAAGGGATGCTAAAAGGAGTCCTTCAGACAAATAACCAGCAATGGCAAACAACAACCTGAAATTAAGAAACATGATAACATCACTTGTAAATCAACTCAGGTAAACAACTATAAAAAAATAAAATAAATTCACAAGACTGAAAATAGGGAACCAAAGATGTCAATTTGTAAATGATGACAGCTACAAAGTAAAAAGAAAAAAATGTGTAATTACAGAACTTCCAAATGGAGAAGAAGTCAAGATGATATCAAGATAGAACAGACTGCTTTATATTTGGGAATAAAATAATAAATTACAGGGTGATCTCAAAGAAAATTAATAAACCTTCTAACCAAAGTAAGGGAGCTCTGGTGGCGTAGTGCTTAAGGCATTTGACTGCTAACCAGAAGGCTGGCAGTTCACACCTCCTTGGAAGGAAGATTAGGCAATCTGCTTCTATAAAGATACTGCCTCAGAAACCCAGGGAGAAGTTGCTATGGGTTGGGATTGACTCAGTGGTAGTGAGATTTTTTTGTTGTTGTTGTTGTTTTTTTAACCAAAATAAAAAAGAAGAAAATTGTAAAGACCCAGTAAACACTGAAACCACAGCAATGAAGGAAAGGATATGAAAATACATAAAACCAATTTAGCACAGGAAAATAAATGGAACAAAGACATCATAAACAGCATACACACACACACATATACCCAGCAAAATGACAGCAGTAAATTCATACTTATCAATAATTACACTGAATGCAAATGGATTAAATTCACCAGTCAAGACACAGAGAGTAGCAGAATGGATTAAAAAATGTGACTTATCAATATTCTGTTTACAAGAGACACAACTTAAACAGAAAAACAAAAATAAGCAAAAAATTAAAAGATGGAAAATATATATCAAACAAGTGCCAACCAAAAAGTAGTAGGAGTGGCAATATTAATTTCTTATAACATAAACATTAAGGCAAACAATCAGCAAAAGAGACAAAGCAGGACATTACGTAATGATTAAAGGGTCAGTTCAACAAGAAAATATAACCATAATAAATATCTATGCACCCAATGAAAGATCCCCAACATACATAAACCAAATTTTAACAGAATTGAAAAGAAAAAGAGAGAGCTCCATAATAATAGGATAGCTTAATACACCACTTTTGATGAAGGAAAGAATGACTAGAAAGAAACGCAACAGATACAGAAAATCTAAACACAGTCAACCAACTAAACCTCATACACTTATATAGAACACTCTATCCAACACCAGCACAATATACATTATTTTCCAGAGCATATGAAATGTTCTCAAAAATAGACCATATGTATGTTAGGCCACAAAGCAAGCCTCAGTAAATTAATAAGAGGAAAATCAAAGCAAAAATATCAAATACATATGTGATAGTTAAGGTTGTGTGTCAACTTGGCTGGGCCTGGTTGAGTGGCTGAGCAGCTGGTGGTAGTTATTTCCCATGATGAGACTGGCAATCAAGTCCATGGTGGGATCTACTACAAGCAGCTGAATAGCTGCTTTAGGGATGTGATCTTCTTCCTGTATATAACAAGCAGCTTTGGGAATAGTCTCTAGCTTATGGCATGCTTGAACCCTGCATGTAGCCTAATCGTTGTTCAGCAGCCTGCCATGCTCTGCTGACCTTGGGACTTCCAATGGACTTGAATTAATGGCCTGCTGTTTGGTTTGGTACCATCAGGACTGTGCCTTGTTACTTGTCAACTTTGGGTTTGTCAGCCTCAGCAGCCAGCGGCTGTCTGAGTGAAGAAAAGCCTCTACCTCCAGTAGGCCAGGAGCAAGAGCAGAGCTAAAACCCAAGGTTGAGGGGCTTTCATCCAGCCCCTGGAGCCTGGCACTTTGGACTTAGACTTCAAGCCTCCAAACTGTAAGAGAATAAACTCCTGTTTGTGCAAGTATCCCATTTCTGGTATATTCTTGTCAGAGCAGCAAGATGGAAACTGAGTAACACTATACTTCAAAATTACTGAATAACAGAAGAAATCAAGAATGAGATTTAAAAAAAAAAATGTGATTTGGGTGAAAGTTTAAAGAGCAAATTCATTTTCCATACAGTTGTTCATACACATTTTGTCTCATAAATTGACTGCCATTCTCCACAATGTAACATCTATCTTCCCACTTCCTCCCCATAGTTACCTCTTCCCTGTGTCCTTCCCTCCCCTACATTCCCACCTCTGGATCTATGTCCCTTTGCCTATACTGCCCTTCTGTTCTCCCATGATTGATCATTTCAAGTAGAGTATCTACTATTATACAACTATTACTATCTACTATTATTAGACTGGGAGCTCTGGTAGCAACCCACCAGCCACTCCTCGGAAGGAAGATGGGGCAGTCTACTTCCGTAGTGATACTGCCTCGGAAACCCAAGGAGGGGTCGCTATGAGTCAGGTCTGACTCGATGGCATATAACAACAACAACAACATTATTAGACTGGAAGCCACAGGAGTGAGTTCAATTCCAGACCTGAAGGGTAGCTAGAGGCCATAGTCTCAAGGGTCTTACCAGGCTCGATCAGACCAACATTGTCTTATTTTATGATTTTGAGTTTTGCTCCACATTGTTCTCCCACTCTATCCAGAATCTCCTACATGGATCCCCCTCCAAATGGCTGACAGTGGTAATCAGGCACTATCCTGTTCTCTGGTCTCATAACCAGATAGGCTGAGGATCACATGGTCTACAGTCCCTTGGACTAATTGTTTCCATGTGTCTTTGGTTTTCTTCATTCTTCTTTTTCTCTGACCCATCGTTGCATCTATATGGCTTCTTGGAAGTTTTTAAGATTCCAGTTGCTACTCACCAAAGTAGAATGTTGAACACTATTTTTGTGTAGTATGTTATGCCAATTGAGCTTGATGTTCCTTGCAACCATGGTCCTGAGCCCATAGGTCCAAATACTCGCTCCCTGAGGGTAGCTGGCTGTGGCCAATAAGTCACTACAACCTTGTCTCTTGTCAGCTTTACTATATAGCTGGACATTCTTACAGCACATAGAGATACACTTGTAGAAACATCATTTGCCAACCCTATACATGGTCATGGGCACACTACCCCCTGCATAGACATACCTGATTGTTAGCCTGTGTACTCATCTATCCGCCCATAGATCAATATCTGCTATCACTGATAATGCAGTACTGCATATGCAAAAGGGTTCATCTTTGTTGTCTGTACCTCTCATATAACTCTCTATGTCTTCCCCTTCCTCAATGCCACTGCCTTCACCCAGATCAATAGTTGTCTCTACCTATCTAGCAGTGTTACCTCCCCTCCCCTCCCACCACTGTTAACCAACAAATAAAGTTTTATTCCAAATATAAAGCTTTCTTTGGCTCTTTGCAATAATGAACTAATATAATATCTGTCCTTCTGTGATTGACTTATTTCACTCAGCATAATGTTCTCCAACTTCCTTGAGAGATGGAGATAAGATCGCATCTGACTAACTCACTCTGCCAAATCCCTTTACAACAGAGACTCGGAAAACTGAAGTGAAACAAATACAAATAATAATCCTGGATTTCAAATGGGATAATAAAGAATTAGGTTTAGCACTGATTGGAAAGAGAAACAGAGTGAAATTACAGAGTGGGTAGAGAGAAGAGGCCAAGACAAGAAAAGGCAAGGTAATCTTAAATAATGACATCAGACACTGATCAGGAGGATTAAAAAAAAAAAAACTTCACAGAATCCACATGGCAATAATCACACAGTACAGACAGATTGGGAGGAATTCAAGGTGAGCAGTAGACATGTGGGAGTTGGGAGAAGGAGGTGCAGGGAAATAGGTGAGAGTTACAGTGATACAGGTGGCCACAGAGAGGAGGAATTGGCAAAAAGGAATCAAATAACTCACCATTGGCAGAACCCGGGTTTGAGCTGGCAAAAGGCATTTGTTGGGGTGGTTGAAAAAACTGGGCTTGGGACAATCTCTCTCTCCATTGAATCTGGGCAAGAGCTGCATAAGCAGGGCAGCACACACATGCCAAGCAATTGAGATAAGAAAGATATGCCCTCTGATCTAACAAACGCACACCTTCCTTGCACATAGGGGTAAATACCCTTTCCACAGTCTGAGACACAGTGAATGGAGAAGCTCCACTCTCACCAACCCAGACTCCTGGACATCTCCACCTCTAGTAGACTGAGTCAGGAGCTGAAACTCACCCACTGGATGCCTAAGGGACTAAAAGAACTTTTTCACACTGAACACAAGAGGCACAACTCTGCAGCTGCCTCTCTCTGGGGGTTCATTTGCACCAGGCACCTCCCTCCTCTGCAGATAGAAAGGTTTTTATTGGGGATTGTTAGAGAAGAAACTATCAGGACAGCATTTCACTAGAGTCCAGGCAGGAGCTGGATAAACACTGCATGTGCACAGACAGGTGCCAGACCCACACCAGTGAATCACAACTGGTGTACCACACACTCTGCTCCAAAAAGTACAGCTTCCCTGAAAATAGGGGCAAAACCTTTCCCTACCACTAGCAAGCTGATGGCCAAGGAACTCTCATAGCCACCCAAAGCAACCCACTCCAAACAGACAAACACAGAGCCTGTGACTATGACTTCCTCCACATACATCATTGGCTGATCCTTCTCATGCTGAGCACAAGAAGCATGCACCTGCAGCCTTTTCTATTGGAGGATCCCAATTATGCCAGACTTCTTTCACTTCTGCAGGCACACCCCATGGAGTATAGTGGTTTCCACTATACTCGCCTGATCCCAGGGTTGCCGGATGACATAATTACAAAAGTCCCTCCTCCTCAGATCCCTTATTCTCCCATAATTTTCTCCTTCCCTCTTTTCCAATTTTCTCCCTTCTTACATGTTTATTTCTGCTTCTTTCTCTTCATCTTCTTATCTTTTTGCCAATCTTTCATCAAGACTAGCCCTTCTTTTTCTTTTTTTCTATATTTTTTGTCTTGTATTTTTATTCTATCATTTTTCCTTTTGTCTATCTTCTTCTCCTTTTTTTCAACTTGCCCCATCCAACAGGAGGAGCACATTAATTTTCCAGTAGTCACCCAAATCTACTGCACTAACCCCTCACCCAACAGATGAGCACTACTATAAGCTCCTGCATCACTAGATCAATCACAGATGGTGAACAACACCTGTTAATCCCAACTGCACCTCCTCTTCACATCAGAGAGTGACTTACACTTACATTTTCACCAGTTATTCCACCAATCCAGAGATAGCTGGGAAGTGCCCGAGTGCTGTGAAGTTAACAACGAAAGAATTACACCTGCTCCACTCATCTGGATATCTTGAAACAACACAAAACAAAAAACCAAGGTGAACCAAACCAACACATAATTAACAAATAAAAACAACAATTTCAAAGTATCTCAGAGACAACAGACAATTTCAATTCAGATAAAGAAACAGGACAATATAGCAGAAACAAGTGATCAAAATAAAGAACAAAGAAATAAAAACAGCAAAGAGAACTACCTGGTAAGAAATTTAAGATATATAGATATAGATATATAAAACTTTCCAAGAGTGCAAGGAAACAGTAAACAGAAGCAAGGAAAAGACAGACAATAACCTTGAAGAAATCAGAAAAAATCATAGAAGAACAAAATAACAAAGTAAATAGATAATTAGAAATCAAATAAAAACAGAAATTAGATATCCAAAAGATTAACTTCAAAATTACAGAGATAAGTAAGACATTGGAAGGACAAAAGAATAGAATCAAACTGATTGGAGAACACATATTTCAGCTAGAAGACAAATCTCTACACACCACCTTGTATAAGAAAAAAAAATCAGAAAAACGAATAAAGAAAACTTAATAATTATATGGGATAGTATCAAAAGAAATAACATATACTTGATTGGAATTCCAGAACAAGAAGAAACAAACAAACAAAAATCCCAGAAATTTGTTGAAGACTTGTTAACAGAAAACTGTTATATCATGTTATATCATGAAAGCTGAAAAGACATCCATCCAAGAAGCTTAGTGAACCCCATACAGGAGAGACTCCAAGGGAAAGTCATCAAGACATATCACAATCAAACTTTCAAAAACCAAAGACAAAGAAAGAATCTTGAGAGCAGCTCAGGAAAAATTAAGTGTTTCCTACAAAGGGCAACCAATAAGACTAAGCTCTGAATCAAATCTGGATATCCTGGATAGAGCGAGACGGAAAATGTGAAACAAAATCCAAAAACTCAATAATGACCAGAGTTACTAGTCAGATGAAATCTGGTGAGACTCCCAATACTATGGCCTTGGAACACATTCTGCACCTGGAATAAAACTCGCCCCCAAGGGCAAGCTTTCAGCCCAGTAGTTGACAAGATGTACATGCAGACCACTCAACTCAGGATGATGTACCCACATACTCTATAGTAGTACATCCCTTAGAGAAATAGACCATGGGATACCAGAGGACCAACATTCAAACTGAGGAAACGCAGGACAAACAGGAGTGCATAAATATGAGGGGCACAGGGGAGGGTTATAGGGTAGGGAAGGAAGGAGACTGCGTTAGTGTTGGACACGGTGAATGGGGAATGAAACTAAATGTGTGCTTTACATTGAATGTAAAACAAGCTCTTAAAATAAAAAAAATAATATTAATAATTAAAAAAAAAAGACTAAGCTCTGATTTCTCAGGAGAAATCATGCTGGCAAGAAGGCAATGGATAATGTACACAAAATCTTGAAGGGAAAAGAAAAAGGTCAATTAAGAATTATATATTCAGGAAACTGTCCCTCAGTTATGATGGTGAAATTATGACATTCCCAGACAAACAGAAATTAATGGAATTTGTAAAAACCAAACCAACCTATAAGAAATGGTAAAGGGAGTCCTTCCAACAGAAAACCAAGAATGGATGACAACAACTTAAGATTAAGACATGTGATGATACCACCCATAAACCAAGCCAGGAAAGGAATTCTCAAATCTAAAATACACTTACGAAAAAGAAAATAGAGAACCAGAAGAGTCAATCTATAAATGTACCAACTACAAAGCAAATAGATGAAATAAATGCTATAATTATAAAACTTTCATATGGACAGGAAGTCAGGATGATGTCAATATAGAAAAGAATGTTTTAAACTTAGGGAGGTAAGAATTTACTACAGGGTAATCACAAAGAAAATTAATAAGCCTTCCAACAAAATTAAGGAAGAAGAAAATCACAAGGATTTTATTGACATAAAATCAACAATAATTAAGAAAAGGGAAAGAAAACTTGATAATAAAATGAACTCAGTACAGAAAAATATTTGGAACAAAGAAACCATCAGCACCACAACAAATAACACAAAAGAATGTTAGCATTAAATCCCTACCTATCATTAATTACACTAAAAGTGCATGGATCAAATGCACCAGTCAGGAGAAAGATAATGGCAGATTGGATAAGAAAAGTAGACCCATCAATAGCTGCCTACAAGCAACTCACCTTAGACACAAAGATAAAAATAAATTTAAAAATAAAGACATGGAAAAGGTATAAATCAAGCTAATAGCAACCAAAAAAGAACAGGAGTGGAAAAACTAATTTCTGACAAAATAAACTTCAAGGCAAAATCTAGCATAAAAGGCACAGAAGGGCATCATATGATGACAATAGGGTTAGTAGACCAACAGAGCATAACAGTAATAAATATCTGTGCACCCAATGAAGAACTCCAAAATACATAAAGCAAACATTAACTGAATTGAAAAGAGAAATAGACAGTATTACAATAGTAGTAGGAGACTAACAAACCACTTTTGATAAAGGACAGAACAACTCGGAAAAAAAATCTCAGCAAAGATATAGAAGATCTCAACACAAACAACCAACTTGATCTCATAGATGTATACAGAGCACTCCACCCAACAAAAACACAATACACATTCTTCTCCAGTGCACATGGATAATTCTCCAGATTAGGCCATATGTTAGGCCACAAATCAAGTCTTAGGAAGACCAGGGAAAAAAATCAAATACATGGAAACTGAAAATGCACTGCTCAAGAACCACTGAGTAACAGAAGAAATAAAGTATGAAATAAAAAAAAAAGATACCTGGAAACAAACAAAAATAAAAACCCAACATACAAAACCCTTTGGTACACAGTGAAAGCAATACTCAGAGATCAATTTACAGGAATAAAGACACACATCAAAAAAGAAAAAAAGAATGAAAATCAACACTTCAACTCAATAACTCCAATGATTAGAAAAAGGGCAGCAAAAGAAACCTCCAGTCTCCAGAAGAAAGGAAATTATAAATTTCAGAGCAGAAATAAATAAAGCAGAAAATAAAAAATAATAGAATCAACAAGACTAGATGCTGGTTCTTCAAAAATATTAACAAAATCAACAAACCACTGGCAAGTTAACAAAGGAAAAGAAAGAAAAGATGCCAATAACATGAGTAATACATTAAATAGGCAACATCACAAGAGAACAAATTGAAATAAAAAGAATAACAGAATATTACAAAGAACTGTACTCCAACAAATTCAAAAACCAAGAAGAAATTAACAAATTTCTAGAAACAGAAGACCTACCTAAACCATCACAGACTGAGACAGAAAATTTAAACAAGCACATAACAAAGGAAGAAATTGAGCATGTTGTAAGAAAAATTTCCCATACACAAAAAACAGTCCTGGCCCAGATGGCTTCACTGGAGAATTCTATCAAACATTCTGAGAAGAGATAACACTTATCTTGCTCAAGCTCTTCCAGAACACAGAAAAGGATGACAAACTCCCAAATTCACTCTTTGAAGAAGTATACCTTGAGAACAAAACCAGGAAAATACACCACTAAAAAAGAAAATGACAGAACACTATTCCTAATGAATAAAGACAAGATCTTAGCCAATGGAATCCAACACTATATCAAAAAAATAAAACAAAATAATACACCGTAAACAAATGGGATTCTTACCAGGTATGCAAGGATGGTTCAACATGAGAAAAACTGTCAGTGTAATCCATCATATGGGAACTCTGGTAGCATAGTGCCTAAGGCACTTGACTGCTAACCAGAAGTCTGGTGGTCCAAATCCACTAGCCACTCCTCGGAAGGAAGATTGGGCAATCTACTTCCATAGTGATACCACCTCAGAAACCCAAGGAGGGGTCGCTATGAGTCAGGTTTGACTCAACAGCAAACAACAACAATCCATTACATAAATAAAAACAGAGAAAAAGAACCACATGATCATATCAATTGATGCAGAAAAGGCATTTGATAAAATCTAGCACCCATTTTGGATAAAAACTCAGTTAAGCAGGAATAGAAGGAATATTTCTCAACATAAAAAAGGGCATATATGCAAAATCAACAGCCAACCCTATTCCCAATCGAGAGAGACTCAAAGCATTCCTCTTGCAAATGGGAACCAGACAAGGGTGCCTTCTATCACCATTTCTATTTAACATTGTATTGGAAGTCCTAGCCAGGGAATGAAGGCAAGGCAGAGAAATAAAAGGCAGCTAAATTGGCAAAGAAGCAGCAAAACAATTTCTATTTACAGATGATATGTTCCTATATATAGAAAAACCTAGGGACTCAGCAAGATAATTATTAGAGCTAATAGAAAGACTCAGTAAAGTATCAGGATACAATATCTAACATACAAAAATCAGTTGGATTCCTCTATTATCAATAATCTCTGAGAAGCAAATAAGGACAACATATAATTTACCATCTTACTGGGGACAACAAAAAAAACTCTAAAAGAAAAATACAAAATGCTACTACAGGAAACTGCATAGGAGAATATGCCATGCTCACAGATAGGAAGCTGAACATTGTCAAAATGTTTATACTACCCAAAACAACCTATATATAGATTCAATGCAAACTCAATCCAAATTCCATCAACATTCCTTAAGGACATGGAAAAACCAATCACTAATTTTATATGGGAAGGAAAGGGAGCTTGGATAAACAAAGCACTATTGAAAAAGAAAAAAAAGTAGGTGGTCTCACACTTCCCAATCCCAAAACCTAGTATAGAGCCACAGTAGTTAAAACAGCCAGGCATTGGTACAATAGACACAGACCCATGGAACAGAACTGAGAATCCACAAATACACCCATCCACCTGTGGACAATTGATCTTTGACAAAGGACTGAAGCCCATTTGATAGGGAAGAGAAAGTCTCTTTAACTAGTGGTGCTGGCAAAACAAGATTCCATTTGCAGAAAAAATGAAACAAGATCCACACCTCACACAATATGCAAAAACAAACTCAAGATGTATCAAAGATCTAAATGTAAAACCCAACACTAAAAAGTTCATCAAAGACAAAATAGGGGAAAATTTAGGTGCCCTATTTATGGCATAAATAGACTGTCAAGCATAACCCAAAATGCACAAACAGCAGAGGATAAAGTAGATGACTGGGATTTCTAAATTAAATTCTTACATGTATCAACAGACTTCTCCAAAAGAGAACTTACAGATTGGGAAAAAATATTTGGCAGTGACATATCCAGCAAAGGAATTATCTCTAAAATTGATAGAAAACTTCAGCATCTCAAAATAAAAAAGATAAATAATCCAATTCAAAAATGAGCAGAGGATATGAACAGATACTTCACCAAAGAAGATATTCTGGCAACCAACAAATACATGAAGAAATTCTTGTGATCATTAGCCTTTAGAGAGATGCAAATCAAAACAACAATGACATATCTTCTCACCCCAGTACTAATAATCAAGTTCACAAGACAAAAAACAAGAAATGCTGGTTTGAGTGTGGAGAGATTGGAACTCACATACTCTGCTGGTATTGCAAATGGTACAACCACTGTTGAAAACAGTTTGGTGCTTCCTTAAAAAGTGGGAATTGGAAATACCATTGATCCAGCAATCCCACTACTAGAAATTTATCCTAAAGAGGTGAGATCCGGGACATGAATAGGTATATGGACACCCATGTTCATCACAGTTCTATTTACAACAGCAAAGAGATGGAAACAAACCCAGTGCCCATTTACAGATGAATGGATAATTGTATTATGCAACACTATAGAATAATGAAGAATCAATGAAACACCGCATAATGTGGATGAGCTTGGAGGACGTTATGCTGAGTGAAATAAGTCAGTCACAGAAGGGCAAATATTGTTTGAGTCCATTATTATAAAAAGTCAAGGAAAGGTTTATATAGGGAAGGAAATTTTCTTTGTTGGTTACCAGGGATGGAAAGGGAAGGGAAGGGAGAGAAAAACAGATGGATAGTTAAGAGACAGGTCTTGATAATGGGTGAAGAGAAAAGCAATATAACAAAAATCTGTGACTAGCACAATATCCCTAAGGGAAAGGAAGACATGGAGAGGTGCACAAGTGGTACAGACAATAAAAGTAATTACTACTGCATACATAATACTGCATTATCAGTAATAGCAAACAGTAATCTACAGGAGGATACATAGGTAGACAGGCAAGAAGATATGGAATGAGTAGGTGAATTGCAATATACTCAAAACCATACATAGGTTTGGCACAATTTTCCTACATATATATTTGTATATATATGCTATAAAAATGTCTCTATGCAGTTTTAAGCTAACAGGGAGGAAAGTTAGGATAACATCTTAACATTAAGATGAACTAACTAACAACAACTAACTAACAACTAACTAACAACATTAGTTATTAAGGTGTTTAACAACTAAGCACCTTAAGGTAGTGAGCCAAGGGGCCTGTGGGCTGGGGACCATAGTCATGGGAGACATCAAGCTCAATTTGCACAGTGTATTTTACAAAAATATTATTCTACATCTTACTTTAGTGCATAGTGACTAGAGTCTTAAAAGCTTGTGAGTGGCCATCTAAGATGCAGCTATTAACCTCTCCTCATCTAGAGCAAAGAAGAGTGAAGAAAATCAAAGATTCGTGGAAACAGTCCAAAGGACTAGTAAACCATGAGAACTTCAGCCTATGTGACCCTGAGCCCAGAAAAACTAGATGGTGCCTGGCTATCAATGCCAATCACTCAGAAAGGGATCAAAATTGGAGATCCTAGATAGAGTGAGAGAAAAAAATGTAGAACGAAATTAAAAAAAAAAAAAAAGACCAGGCTATATGACTATGAGATCAGAAGAACTAGATGGTGCCTGACTACCACTGTCAACAACTCAGAGGGGGATATATGCAGGAGATCCTAGATAGAGAGGGAGAACAATGTGGAAAAAAACTCAAAATCATTTGGAAAAAAAAGGGGGAGGGCAGGTTTGCTGATCTGATAGAGCCTGGTGGAACCACTGAGACTATGGCCCCTAGCTGCCCTTCAGGTCTGGAATTAAACCCAGACCTGTGGCTTCCAGCCAAACAAAAGACAGGCATATGAGTTGAACATATACCTAAAGTAGATGACACTCCTTGGAGACAACAATCATGGGAGAAAGAAGGGCTGTTTATGCACAGGGAGACAGCTCAGGGGGCAGGAGTACATGGAGGGAAGGGCACAAGGAAGAGGTAACTATTGAGAGGAAGTGGGAGGGGAGCTGTTGCATTGGGGTAAATTGTAGTCAATGTCATGAGACAAAGTGTATGTGAACTGCTATATGGAAAGTGAATTTGCTCCGTAAATTTTCACCCAACTTATAATTAAAAAAAAAAAAAAAAAGACCAGTTTTACTGGTCAGATAGAGACTAGTGGAACCCCATACACTATGACCATGACCCTGAGCCTCCCTTCAGGCCTGGAATTGAATTCACCTCCGTTGTTTAACTCTCAGCCAAACAATAGGCAGGCTTACTAGCCAAACAACTACACCAGAGTGATGTATTTCTTAGAACAATTGACAGTGGGAGATTTGAAACCAAAAAATAAAATAAAATAATACCAAACCCACTGCCGTAGGTCGGATCCAACTCACAGTGAGCCCTCCTTGGTTTTCCAAGGTGGTATCACTACAGAAGTAGATTGCCCAACCTCCCTTCCAAGGAGTGGCTGGTGGGTTTGAACCACCAGCCTTCTGGTTAGCAGTCACATGCCTTAGGCACTATGCCACCAGAGGGCAGCATTTACTTAGGAAGAAAAGTAGGGAGACAGGTTACTAGGGAAAGGCAACCACAGGGAGGAAGTGGGAGGAGAGCTGTTTCAATGTGGGGAATGTAATCAATGTCAAAAAACAAAATGTGTATGATCTATTGTACGTGAGACAAATCTGTAAAATTTCACCCATATCACATTGGTAGTTAAGGTTATTTGTCAACTTGGTTGGGCCTGGTTTGAGTGGCTGGGCAGCTTGTTGTAGTTAATCTCCATGATGAGACTGGCAGTCACCTCCATGGTGGAATCTACCTTGAGAAGCTGAGTAGCTGTTTTAGGGATGGGGTCTTCTTCCAGTATATAAAGAAAAGCTTTTGGTATGTTTGGACCCTGCACGTAGCCAGCTCTTCATTTAGCAACCTGTCATGTTTCCTGCTGATCTTGGGATTGTCTCTGGACTTGAACTAGTGGCCTGCCATGTTGTTTGATAATTTTGGGACTGTGCCATTTTATTTGTCTACTTTGTGCTTGTTAGTGTCAGCAGCCAACAGCTGCATGAGTGAAGAGACACCTTTAGTTCCAGTGGACCAGCCTAGAGGCAGAGCTGAAGCCCAAGATTGAAGGGCTTTCTCCCAACCCCTAGAGCATGGCCCTTTGAACTCAGACTTCTAGCCTACTAAACAGTAAGAGAATTAGTCCCTGTTTGTCAAAGCCATCCATTTGTGGTATATTTTTGGTTAGAGCAGCACTAGAGGTAACCAAAAACATCACAATGAAAAGTAAAAATAAAAAAAAAATTCCCAGAATTAAACAAGAATAAAACACATCATACCAAAACCTTTGCAACATAGCAAAAGCAGTGCTCAGAGGACAATTTACAGGAGTAAATAAAAAAAAAAGACAAAAGAAGCAAAATCAACACCGTAACCCAACATCTCCAAAAATTAAAAAAAGAAAAGCAAATAAGAGCCCCCAGTCACTAGAAGAAAGGAAATAATAAAAATTTGAGCTGAAATAAATGAAACAGAAAAACAACAGTATGAATCAGCAAGACTAGAGATTGGTGTTCTGAAAAGATTGGTAAAATTGACAAACCACTGGCAAATTTAACAAAAGAAAAGGAAAGATGAAAATAACATGAATATGAAATGAAATGCACAATATCACAATGGAACCTACTGGAATAAAAATGATAACAACAGAATACTATGATGAACTATAGTCCAACAAATTTGAAAACCTAGAAGAAAGGGACAAATTTGTAGAAATACACTACCTACTCAAACTAATGCAAC
>NW_006921821.1:5230025-5231541 GCF_000298275.1 Orycteropus afer afer
AAAAAAAAAAACCCTACTAACAAAAAAAAGTCCTGGCCCAGAAGGCTTCACTGGTGAATTCTACCAAATACTCAGAGAAGAGCTGACACAAATTCTACCCAAACTATTCCAGAATATAGAAAAGGACAGAATATTATTAAACACATTCTATGAAGCAAGCATAACCCTGAAACCAAAACCAGACAAAGACATCACTAATAAAGAAAATCATAGACCAATGTCCCTCATGAACATTCACACAAAAATTCTCAACAAATTATTAGCAAAGAGAATCCTACAATACAATAATAATAATAATACATCATGACTAAGTGAGATTTATATCAGGTATGCAAGGGTGGTTCAATATTAGGAAAACAATCAACTTAATCCACCACACAAATTAAACAAAGGAAAAAAAAATCACATGGTTATATCAAGTGATATAGAAAAGGAAATGCTCATTCTTAATAAAATCCAACACCTATTCCTGATTAAAATTCTCATCAAAATAGGACTAGAAGGGAAACTACCCCATGTAAGAGCATATATAAATATACACAAAACCAACAGCCAACATTGTTTTCAATGGAGAGAGACTGAAAACATTCCCCTTGTGAGCAGGAACCAGGCAAGGATGCCCTTTATCACCACTTCTATTTGATATTATATTGAAAGTGCCAGTCAGAGCAATAAGGTAAGAAAGGGAAATGAAGGCATGAAATTGGCAAAGAAGAAGTATAACTATCTCTCTTTGCAGATGATGTGATCCTATACATAGAAAATCCTAGAGAATCAACAAGGAAACTAGTGGAATTAATAGAAGGATTCAGCAAAGTAGCAGGGTACAAGATCAACATATAAAAATCATTCACATTGCTCTATATTAATATAAAAAACTCCAAAAAGGAAATCAGGAAAATGATACCATTTATAGTAGCCTGCCAAAAGAGGATATACTCAGGAACCAATGTACCTAGAGATACAAAAGACCTATACAAAGAAAATTATAAAACACTATACAAGAAACAAAAAAGCAATCTGCATAAATGGTAAGAGACCCCAGATAATCAAAGCACTACTAAAAAATAAGATCAAAGTAGGAGACGTTATACTCCCTGATATTAAAAAACCTTGAGAAAATGAATTGTTGGGCCTGAGGAATCAGATCCGTAGTCTTGGGGACATCAAAGTAAATTGTCATACTTGTAAACATAGTCAACAAAGATAATGTTCTACAGCCTACTTTGGTAAGTAGCACCTGGGGTCTTTAAATCTTGTGAGTGGCCATCTAAGGAGTAACTTCGGTCTTTTCCCACCCAGAGCAAAGAAGAACTAAGTAAATCAAAGATGTGATGCATGGAAACAATTAGTCCAAAGGACTAATGGACCATATGAACTCCAGCCTCCACAATCCCGAGACCAGAAAAATTAGATACCAAGATACCACTGCCAACCAGCTCTGAAAAGTATTACAATAGAAAGTCCTGGATAGAGTAGGAGAAAAAATGTGGAACAGAACTCAAAATTATATATA
>NW_006921821.1:5231641-5244981 GCF_000298275.1 Orycteropus afer afer
GCTTTACTGGGTTGATAGATACTGGTGGAACTCTCAAGACTATGGCCCTTAGATACCATTCCTTCCTGGAACTGAGCTCACCCCTGTGACTCAATTTTTAGCCAAACAATAGACAGGCCTACAAGGTGAACAATAACACCAGGGAAGTAAGCATTCCTTAGACCAATCAACCATATGAGATCAAAAAGGTAGCATTTACCCAGGGGCAAAGCTCAGTAAGCAGGAAGTAATAGAAAGAAGGAGGAATGAAAATGGTAAATACAGGAAGGAAATGGAGAGAGTGCTGTCACATTGTAAGGATTGTAATCAATGTCACAAAACAAAATGTGTATGATATGTTGAATTGAAAACCAATTTGTTCTGTAAAGATTCACCTAAATCACAGTAAAAAGGTTTTTTTATTTTTCAAAAAAAAGAAAAATAGAAAATATCGAGTGCAATATTGTTTTATGAAGCTCCTTTTTCAGTTGTGTGTACATGTGTGTGTGTTCAGTTTTATTATAAAAAGTATTTTTTTTTAATTTATTTTTTCACACCACCCACTAAAATGGTTATAATTTAAAAAATGGAAAATCACAACTGTTCATGAGGATGTGGAGAAATCAGAATGCTTGAGCATTGCTTCTGGGAATGTAAAATTGTTCAGCCATTGTGAAAAATAATTTGGCAATTCCTTATAAAATAAACCATAGAATCCCCATATGGCTCACTCCTATACATATACCCCAAAGACTTGAAAATAGGTATTCAAACAAGTTTGTTGAGTGCCATGAAGTTATTTTTTACTCATAATAACCCTATGTGATAGAGAGGAACTGCCCCCATAAGGTTGCAATCTTTACAGGACCAGATTGCCAGGTTTTTCTCCTGTGGAGCTGGTGGGTGGGTTCTAACCACTAACTTTTTTTTGGTTAACAACCAAGACCTTAACCACTGCACCACCAAGGCTTCTTTCAAGAAAATACTTGTACACAAATATTCGTAGCTGCACTGTTCACAATAGCCAAAAAGTCAACCCAAACGTCCATCAACAGATGAATGGATAAACATAATGTGGTATATAGAGACCATGGAATATTATTGAGCCATAAAAAAGAATGTAATACTGAATCAAACTACAATGTAGATGAACATTTTAAAGATGCTAAGTGAAGAAAACTAGATGCAAAAGGTCACATATTATATTATTCTATGTATATGATGTATGTTTGGTGTTGGTTTGGATGTATCTGAAATATCCAGAAAAGGTAAATCCATAGAGACAGCAAGCTGATTAGTGGTAGTCAGGCACTAGGAGAAGGTGTCAATGGGGATTAATTGCTAATGGGTATGGGATCTCTTTTGGTGGTGGGTGATGAAAATATTTCAGTACTAGAGAGAGATGGTGGTTGCACAATATTGTGAATGTACTAACTTTGAATTATATACTTTTAAATAGCTAATTATATATTATGCAAATTTCACTTAAAGTTTTAAAAACTTTTTTTAAATATATAATCTGTTCTTGTTAAATTGTATTGGCATCACTTTCATCTCTTTACAGAAGTACTCAGCCCACACCCTAGAATGTAGTCCTTTAGAAAAAGGAGGAAATGCTCCTTTTGGCAAGCTACAATGCAAGGGCAGCTCCTAGAGAGGGAGCAGAACTGCCCGGACTCCATACCAAAGAAATAGGCTAATTAATGATAGACAATATTGGAGAACTGGATGGGAAAAAGGAGAAAAGGGCTTTAAAAGTTATGTCTCCTTTTGGGTCATGATAGGGGGTAAAAATGGAAGGCTATTGGAGCAGAAGTCACATTTGGTCAGGTGCCTGTCCTGGAATAGCATCATTTCTTTTGACCATACCTGGGAAAAGCAGAACATCTTCCTCCTTATCTTCCATATAGATCCTGCTTCTTTCTGCTTAAGGAAGGGGAATTCAATTTCCAGAAAGATAGTGCCACCTATGTAGGATTTTCTCAAGGGATGAGCGGAACCATAGACTCTTTGCAAAATGAGAAAAATGAGTGCACTCTTCAAGGAGAGGCAGCAGCTTAACATAGAAAAATGAGCATAGGATCAAAAGTTTGACAGCCGAAAAAGTAGATTCAAATCCCACTTATACAGCATACTTAATCCATGACCTTAGGCAAGTAATGTATCTTTCATTTTCTTAATGTGCTAACTTAGCATTTTTGTGAGGACCAAATGAAATACAAATGTAAGGCATGTGGGGTATAATATGTGCTTAATAAAATGTAGCTGCTATTATTATGATTAATATAATCCCAATAATTCATCAGCTCTAAGCCCATTTGATCATGTTTCAATTAAAAATCAGAATTTATCTTGCAATTCAGCCCTGATAGAGCAGTGCTTAAAGTGCTGGGCTGCTAACTGAAAAGTCAGCAGTTCAAACCCACCACCTGCTCTGTGGGAGAAAGATGTGGCAGTCTGCTTTCATAACCTTGGAAACCCTATGGAGCTCTACCCTGTCCTACAGGGTCATTATGAGCCAGAATTGACTCGATGGCAGTGGGTTTTGGCTTGGCATGGGTTTAATGCTCCTTTACTAACCTGAAGTAAAATGTATAGCTAATATAATCAGAGTACATTTATAAGTTTAACAATCATTATACTGTGCTGACAATCATATAAATGAGAAATAAAAAGTAACTTATGCTAAAATATTACATATCTCAGTATGTAAAAGCTTAGGCTTAATCACATCACAAGATATAATGAAGTAGAGGGGTATTTGTACTTACAAGTAAAAAACCAAACAAACCCATTGCTGCCAAGTCAATTTGGACCCATGGCACCCCATGTGTTACAGAGGAGAACTGCTCCAGAGGGTTTTCTTGGCTATAATTTTCATGGAAGCAGATCAGCAGGGCTTTTTTTCCATGGCACAACCATTGGGAAAAATGGTTGAACACCTGGATAGGCTTGAGCACCAACAATTAGTAGTTAAGTGCAAAGTGTTTATGCCACCCAGGGATGTTGGTTTTGTTAGGTGCTGATAAGTGAATTTTGACTAAATCATTCTAAATGCAGCAACTGCTGATTCACACTAAATCTTAGTGTTATATTGATAACTCACAGATTTATATGAAGTGAGTGATGCTGGTGCTGTCATTTTCTGAAATAGTTAGTAAGTCTTGTTAAACTAAACAGTTTTCTCTTCATTCTCATGGTAGTTGAAAAATTTAGTGTGTATTAAAACTATTCAAAAAGCACTTTGTGATTATACATAAGGTGGAATTAAGTTCTAGATTCAGATAATTAATTACAGGCTTTTCACTTCCCCATGAATGTCAAGGAATGTATTTCAAAGTCATGGGGACATGGGGCAATTCACCAGCATGTGGGACTTTGCCATGCATTGTTAGTTGCCTAGTGCTGTGTTCAGAGTACTGGTGGCACAATAGTTATGCTCTCAACTGCTAACCAAAAGGTCAGTTCGAACCCACCACCAACTCCAGCTCCACAGGAGAAAAGAGCTGGTGATATGCTCCCATAAAGATTTACAGGCTAGGAAATTTTTGAGGCAGTTCTAATTTGTCATATAGGTCACTATAAGTCAAGATCAACTCCATGTCTCAAAACAACAACAAAGCATTGTGTTCCTCAAATGAGAGCTGAGTGGCCTCCCTCTTCCTGCCTGCCCACAATTGTGGCAACTGAGAATGATCTCTTCCAGATTTCCAAAATGGCTTCCTGGAACAATATAGCTCTGTTGAGAGCCACTGTTCTCAGACTGGTGCCCTACCTAGATGGGACTCTTCAGTCACTGATGCACACTGCCAGGTTCTTAACTTAAGAAAGGGCTATTCTGTGCTGACCAATGAAAGCAAATTAAATTTGGCTGTGTATGAAATAGAAGCTCTGGTGGCGTAGTGCCTAAGGCATTTGACTGCTAACCAAAAGGCTGGCAGTTCAAACCCACCAACCAGCCACTCCTGGGAAGGAAGATTTGGGCAATCTACTTCCGTAGAGATACCGCCTTGGAAACCCAAGGAGGGGTCGCTATGAGTCGGATTCGACTGAACAGCATTTGGTTTGGTTTGGGGTATGAAATGACAAGACCAGTCACTCCAAGCCTGAAGCTTAACCCCTACCTCACTGCACAGCCACACACATACCTGGACCCTGAAAGGATGATGCTTTGAGCAGGGACTTGGGATGCTCCTGCCACTGCCATGCCCCTCCTTGAAACTCAACCATACCCATCACATGTATAACAGTTACCTCAATTCTCTACAAATGTTAGATATTGTTTTCATCATAAATAGTCCAAAAATATGAGTATGGGAGAAATTTTAAATAAAATACCAAGCTAAAGTTACAGTCAGTGGAATTCTAATCAATTTTATTCTCAAATTCTTATTGTGGTCCTGAGACCATGTATCTTTGGTCTGTTGAAAACCTCATGGGGTGGTCTATGTGTAACCAACTTTAGCAATTAAAAAATAAGTCTGTTTTGCAAATTATCAATGTGAAAATTATAAAGATAAATTAGGAACTAAGAGATATCCTAGAACTGGTATATTTTTCAGTTAATAAAAGAAAAAAAAAATGCCAAGGACTAGCATAATAACCAATTGAGTATCTTTTCTTTAAATCCAGTAGCTTTTCCTTTATCTTCAGTACTACGGAGATCCAAGTACTAGATAGTTTTTCTATTCCTACTGGACTCATTTTTGCTGCGAACAAGCACTTGTTTCCTCAGAAGGCATCCTGCCTTCAGATGGCTAAGTGGGCAGTCTTAAAAGGATGTCTGCGTTATTTCAGAAAAGTACACACAAATCTTATAACAGTTGTTGCTATTGTTGTTAGGTGCCACCAAGTGGGTTCTAACTCACAGCGACCCTGTGAACAACAGAACACAGCACTGCCCGGCCCTGCACCATCCTCATCATTTTTGCTGTGCTTGAGCCCATTGCTGCAGCCACTGTGTCAACCCATCTCACTGAGGGTCTTCCCCTTTTTTGCTGACCCCCTACTTTGTCAAACATATCCTTCTCCAGGGACCTGTCCCTCCTGACAGCATGACCAGAATAGCTGAGCTGAAGTCTGGCCATTCTCCCATCTTAGGAGCAATCTGGCTATACTTCTTCCAAGACAGATTTGTTCATATTTCTAGCAGCCTATGATCAATTCAATATTCTCTGCCAACACCATAATTCAAATGCATCAATATTTCTTTGGTCTTCCTTATTCATTGTTCAGCTTTCACATGCATATGAAAAGACCATGACTTGGGTCAGGAGCACCTTAGTCTTCAAAGTGACATCTTTGCTTTTTAACACTTTAAAGAGGTCTTTTGTAGCAGATTTGCCCAGCACAATACATTATCTGATTTCTTGGCTGCTGTTTCCATCAGTGTTGACCGTGGATTCAAGAAAAATGAAATCCCTGGCAACATCAATCTTTCCTCCATTTATCATGATGTTGCTTACTGGTCCAATTGTGAGGATTTTATGTTGAGGTATAATCCATACTAAAGACTTTAGTCTTTGATCTTCATCAGTAAGTGCTTCAAGTCATCTTCACTTTCAGCAAGCAAAGTTGTTAACGAGCCTTTCTCCACTCCTGATGCCATGTTCTTCTTCATATAGTCCAGCTTCACATATTCTTTGCTCAGCACACAGTTTGAATAAATACAGTGGAAGGATATAACCCTGATACACATCCTTCTTGATTTTAAACCATTCAATATCCCTTTGTTCTGTTTGAATAACTGCTTCTTGGTGTACACACAGGTTCCTCATGAACACAATTAAGTGTTTTCGAATTCCCATTCTTTGTAGTGCTATCCATAATTTGTTATAATCCACTCAGTCATATGCTTTTGTAAAGTAAGTAAAACACAGGTAAGCATTAAAGTAATAATTAGTAACTACTAATATAACCATCTAGAGAATCAAGGTAAAATTGCTTTGTCCAGAATTTGCCAATACTTACTATTTCATAAAATTCCATAACCAATGTCTTTCGTGGTGTTTAAGACTGTGAGTCATCAGTACAATGCAAATATTCCTTCCTTTTCATAAGTTCTATTTATACCAGTTTGCTTTTAGAAAAAAATCTGTATTCTCCAACTGAAAGAAACATGAAATGGATTTTCATTTTTAAGAGAAAAGGTGAAAAGCCAAATTAGCCTTCAGTGTTTTACAGCAAGCCATTAAAGAGGCAGTGCACACCTTGAGCAACAAGAGTGGCATCGCTAAGCTCCTTCCCCTGGAACTAGGCTCAGCATTTCAGCATCAAGACACCATACCTTTGAACTGTACCTTTGAACACTACATATTTGTGTTATTTTATGTGTACTTACTTAGCATGATTTGGTAAGCTATTTTTTTTTTAATCTTGGAATGCTCAACAAATTTTCCATATAAATGAATAGTAATTGTTTCTTCACTTTAAGCCATTTTATCTCGCAGAAGTTTTCATAGTAACACTCCACCTTGAGACAGTGAGGGAAACCTGTACTCAATTCAGTCTGAATGTATAGTTGTGGTATGTGGAATAATATTGCATATAGGTGCAAGTATCTATCTACTTCATTTTATCTGCAGATGTGATAATGTCTAGACTTTTACATATTGACACAGATAGTATGTAAGAGCTCTGTGTTATGAAGATTTAGGTTTGGTCAACTATCAGAAAATGGTGTGTTGGGGAGAAAACAGGGAGAGTTCATAAAGAGTTCTTTGATTTCCTTATAAAAATTAACTGGGAATAAAATGATTACTTGAAATTAGATGGTGAGGGAGGATGGGAAGATAAGAAATAAGAGGTTACTTGTTAATTTTAATACTAATAAAAGAAATCAGAATACAGTAGAGAAAGATATCTCACTGAAAGAATAAAGGTTTAGAGTACCTTTTGAAACCATATATCAAATATCTTTTAAATATCAACAGTTTGTAGAGGGTGCATGTGTTGGATATGAATGCAGAGGAAACAGAATTAGCAACATAAATTGATAACTATTGAAGCTTGGTGATGAGTACATGGCTTATTTTCTTTACTTCTGAAACTATTTGGAATTGTCCATGATAATTTTTTGTCAGTGAATCAAAACAGAAAATATTATAAATAAAAGGCTAAAACTAAAACCCTACTAATGGTAAGTAAGTAGATAAAAGACAAGAATAATAATAGGAAAATATTATGAATTTTAAGAATAGCAGTTTTGAGTATGACAAACCATATGGCGAACAAAATTTATCCACCTATGAAAGACAATAAAACCTTTGTTTTCTTCTCTTTGACTTTGTGAAGAAGTCACTTAGGAAAAGCCTTACAAAGTAACCAGAGAATTGAATATGCCAAAAACTGTGACAAACTACCTGGACTTTTGCCCAGTTAGGCATGCCAAACTAAGATGTACAATCTTCACTGGGCCAACCTCACACTAAAAATTTAACCTCATCATGCACATGGCTGGAAAACGTGAAGTTTTGTAGTATATTTGCACAATCACAAATGTTTTAAACAGATATATTTATTTGTATAGTTTCCTTTAAAATTAATGGAGAAAACACAAAAGAAATATGAATCCCTGATGTAATTGCTGCATGTCTGCAGATATAAAGAAGTCATTGATTCGCCTGTCCTTCCTCCCTCTGTGAGCCCACTGCTTGAGAAACAACAAGCACAACACACTGCGGTAGAGTCAGATCTGACTCATAGCGACCTGTCCTTGGGGTTCCAAGGTGGTATCACTGTGGAAGTAGATTGCTCAGTCTTCCATTAAGATTGTATGAAGCTTATAAAGCAAAACCTCTGAAACAATTCTCTCCACCTCTTCTTAGATTTAGAAAATGAAGCTTCCTCTAATAGTTCTTCCATGTGTCTAAAGAAATCCACCTGGGATATTACATTATCCAGTTAATAGAGAGAAGAAAGAGGAGCACATCATATTTCACATTTACTCAGAGAGTCACTTGGAAAATCATTAGATGGCACCACGTGGAGATGCTGACATTTTAGAGTGAAGTGGTCTTTGTATTGTTTCATTTGAAGAGGCAGAGCAGTGGAAAGCATGCTGCGTTGGCAGTGGATACTTGGTGTCAGACCAACATTCTACTTCTGTCTACTTCCTACTACTTTCCTCCAGGAGTAGAAGAACACAGCAACAAAGGAAGAGCCTTGTTACTTCTCTTTAAACATTTACACAGGTTTTATGCCAATGCGTTGAACTATGTCTGACTCAACTTTATATCAATAAGTTGTTGTTGTTGTTGTTGTTATGTGCCGTCGAGTCAGACCCGACTCATAGCGATAAGAGCAAACAGTTATTAATTGCCATGGATTTCCAAATCCTGTACTTGGTACTGGGAGCCCTGGTGGCATAGTGCCTAAGGCATTTGACTGCTAACCAGAAGGCTGGCAGTTCAAACCCACCAGCCACTCATCAGAAGGAAGGTTGGGCAATCTACTTCTGTAGTGATACCACCTCGGAAACTCAAGAAGGGGTCGCTATGAGTCAGGTCCAACTCTATGGCAGTGAGTCTTGAGTTTTGAGTACTTGGTACTAGGATGTAAAGATAAGTAAGAAATATTCCTTCCCTTAATCTAATTGGGGTCCACAAAGGAGCAGATAAAATCCAGAACAATTAACATGCTTTTATGTAGATGGTGCTAGTGCAACACAGAAAGTCTTACAGGGTGGTGCTTATTTGCAAGGCCTTGAAGAATGAGTATACTACGACTCTCAGAAGAGTGAAGAGAAAAACACTGTGACGAGAAAGGACATTGTTAGCAAGTATCCCAAAATGGTTTACATATAGGGAGATTAAATTGGAAAAAGATAGGTTGAGAACAGATTGCAAAATGTCATGACTTCCCTGAGAAGGAATTTGGACTTTATCCTATGGGTTTTTTGAAGCCATCACAAATTTTTAACCTGGAGAAGCCCATGATCATTGACCACTGAACAGGTTTAACATTGTAGTCTCCACTGAGTCAGCAGGGTTAGCCAGTCATTATGTCAACATGACTCAATTTTTCTTATTTAGAAGTATCATAGGCAGTCAGAAGGAACCATTCCCTGGAGAAGGATATTATGCTTGGTAAAGTGGAGAGTCAACAAAGAAGGGGAAGGCCTTCAACGAGATGGATTGATACAGTGGCTGCAATGATGGGCTCAGTTACAGCAAGAATCATGAGACTGGCACGGGTCTGGGCAGCGTTTCGTTCTGCTGTGCATAGGGTTGCTATGAGTTGGAGACAACTCGCTGGCACCTAACAACAACAACATGGGTGCAGTTCTCCCATCTACAAATTCTGATAAACCTAGCTGAAATTGCTTATAATTTTTGCTACTCCAGTTTAAGATCAGTTTTTATTTTAAGGTTATATGCACACAATGCAGGAGAAATACTCTTCCATGTTATATTTAAACAGATTTGCTCATGCTTGAGCTGTGCCTCCAGCTCTTTGGAGCCATTAAGATAAATTTCTTTTCTTGGGCCATATATAATGTATTTGTTTTCTGAAAGAGTTAATGTAACCTCCAGATGTGTCTAAGTTATTTCCTGAGAATATCTTAACCACCATGGCAAAATCTTTCCTACTCAGAGCTAAGAAAGCCAGCACTTATCTAACATCTTTTTTGAACAGAGTACTATATAAGTTATAAGCTTCCTGGAGATTACAAGAAAAAAAAGAAAAAGAAAAACAGGAGAAAGCTGACTCCTGTCTTTGACAGTTGACAATCTAGGAGGGAAGGATGCATAAGCACAAATGAAATAATTTAAAATTCTTTGCTAAAAATCATATTAAGGAGAAATTCGAATGTGATATACTTAGAACAGAAATGTTCATGAAAACAAGATTCCAACATTTCTTTGGTGAGATTTTTCCTAGAATATGCAATTGTACCTCTGTCAAAGCTTTTAAAATAAATTTTGTTGACAAGAAAAAATTTAAATATCCCTAATTTTGAGCTTTTAATGCCTGCTCTAATAGAAGCCTCTTTCTTCATCAAGAGCTCTCATGCTTGGGTACAGAAAATTATCTACTTTGGCCTGCTTTTTATGGAGTCATCTCTCAGTGCAAATTTTAGGGGAAAAAAATCTTATAGAAGTAGTCAATATACTACTTTACTCAAGATGACAGAGATTGTGTGGAAATAAAGAGCCCACCTTAACATTTTTACTATCCACCCCTAAGGGCCATGCTAAAGGCTCTGTAACATGCATATAGAACCATGCAGAAATGATTTATAAATGGGTAGTTTTAGACCACAATACTTTATTTACAATGACAAATCCCACAAAATTCTGAAAACCAAGAGTTTTTCCAACTCATTTAGTGACAAACATATGATCTGAACTTGTGTTGGCAATATTATCTATTTCATTTGAAATGAATACATTTTACTACAGAAGATGTTTTAATTTTGTCCATAACTTTCTATTGTTATGCATGAAAATTCACAAAACAAATTAGTTTTCCATTCAACTGTTCATACTCATTTTGTTTCATGAAACTGATGGCAATCCCCACAATGTAACAGCACCCTTACCATTTCCTCCCTGTGTTTCCTGTTTCCATTTGTCCTTCTTTCCCGTCCCTCCCTGCCTTCTGAGCTTTGTCCCTCATCAAATACTGTACTGTTGATCTCCTTTGATTGATTTTTCTAAGGAACGTTTACCTCCTTAGTGTTAGAGTTCACCTTCTAGGTCTGACTAGTGTTTGGCTGTAAGTTGAACCACGGCAATGACCTCAGTTCCAGCCTTGAAGAGTGACTAGGGGTATGGTCTTAGAGATTCCATCAGTTTTTATCAGACCAGTAGACCTGGTCTTTTTCGTGATTTTGATTTTTGTTCCATATTTTTCTCCCACTTTATCCAGGACCTCCTATTGTAATCGCACTCACAGCAGTTAGTAGTGGTTGTTGCTGTTGTTGTTTGCCATCGAGTCAGCCCAGACTCATAGCGACCCCTCCTTGGGTTTCCGAGGCAGTATCACTACGGAAGTAGGAATGCCCAACCTTCCTTCCGAGGAGTGGCTGGTGGGTTTGAACCGCCAGCCTTCTGGTTAGCAGTCAAATGCCTTAGCCATTATGCTACCAGAGCTCCTTTAGTAGTGGTAGCTGGACACCATCTAGTTCTGGTCTCAGAGTCATGGCGGCTGCAGTTCCCACGGTCCATTAGTTCCTTGGACTAACTCTTTCCATGTGTCTTTTATTTTCTTCACTCTTCTTTCCTCTGGACTAGAAGAAACCAGTAATTGTACCTTAGTTGACTGTTCACAAGTATTTAAGACCCTAGTTACAACTCATCAAAGTAAGATGTAGAACATTGTTTTTCGGACTGTGTTATGCTAATGGACCTTGTGCCTCCTGGGACTATGGTCCTAAGCCCCCAGGCCCAAGTACTCATTCCCTCACGGTGTTTGTTTATGATTAAGAAGTTTTCATAAATTTGCCCTCTGTATGCTCTACTACATGGATGTATTTGCAGTACATATAAGTACATATGTAGACATATCCTTTGTCAAACCCATATATATTTATGGGTATAGTCCCATTTGCCTTCCCATACCTGTTCAGCTTGCATGTCTATCTATGTGTACACTCATAGATTATTGTTATTACTATTACTGCAGCATTGTATATGTAAAAGTATTTACCTTTGTTGCCTTTAACTCTCGTGTTCCTCCTGGTGCCTTCCTTTGCCTTGAGCATTTTGTGTAAACCTCCCCTTTATTGGAGCTCTGGTAGTGTAGTGGTTAAGGCATCTGGCCGCTAACCAAAAGGTTGGTGGTTCAAACCCACCAGCATCTCTGAAGAAGAAAGATGAAGCAGTCTGCTTCTGTAAAGATTTATAGCCGTGGAGACCCAATGAAGGTCACTATGAGTCAGAATTGACTTGATGGCAGTGCATATGGTTTTTGTTTTGTTCTCCCTTAGGGGTCACTCGGGAACAACTTGATGGCAGTGAGTTTGATTTGGTTTTTTTTTTGTTTTTTTATTGTGTATTACCTTTCCCTCAGAAATATGTTGTTGTTAGTTGTCATCAAGTCCGCTCAGACTTATGGGGCTTTATGTACAACAGACCAAATGTTTCTGGGTCCTAAACCATCTTCATAATTGATGGCATAGATTACCCATCTGTCCATTTGTCATACTGTGGTGGCTTTCACATTGCTCTGATACTGGAAAGTATGCCACTGATACTTCAAATACAAGTAAGGTCACCCATGATAGACAGGTTTCAGTAGAAGCTTCCAGCCTAAGACAAAGTAGAAAGAAAGGTTGGCAATCTGCTTCTGAAGATTATCCAATGAAAATCCTATAGAGCACAGAAGTATATATGTATTTGAGTGTAGTCCCCGCCCCCAATGAGCATAATTATATAGTTTATGCTTCATTTTATCCTTAACAAATTTGAATAATCATGAATTCTGAAACAAATCTGGTTCCAAAGTTTTCAAATAACAGATCATGGACATGTATTAAGCACTAACACCATCCAAGGCCACCTACATAAAACATCTCATTTGATCCTTACACTGTCCTATGAGAGAGCTATCACTGTTGCTATTTTATGGTGGGGAAGCTGAGGCTCAGAAAACTTAAGTAATTCATCCAAGACACGTTCTTAGCTATATAGAGCCAAGACTAAAAAAACACTTCAATCTGTCTAATTCCAAAACTCAGTCACCTCATTTTGCCTGAGACTTCTCTGCTGCTCACTTTTTATCATGCCCCTATTCACCACCCATCAAGCCACTGCTTCAGTGGTGAGCAATGGCTTCCATGTACATAAATGCAGGGGAAGGAGGTGTGAAGCAACTATGACCAGCTACTTTCTCTTGCCCTTTTGAACTTAGAGTGGGTCTTCTTGCCAGACCTCCTTTTGTATGCCAATTCACTGCCATCTAGTGGCTATTTTAAGGTCAGTTTTGCATAAATAAGATAAAATAGCATCTTTTCTACAGGATCTTTTTTTCTCCTGGGATACTATTGAATAAAATAAAAACAAGATTTATAGTAAAAAGTACATTAACCTAAGTACATTTTTTTAAAAGTTGTGATTTGGCTGAAAATTCACTTTCCATACAGCAGTTCACATACACTTTATCTCATGACATTGACTACAATTTACTCCAACGCAATAGCTCCACTCCCACTTCCTCCCCAATAGTTACCTCTTCCCTGTGTCCATCCCTCCATGTACTCCTACCCCCTGAGCTGTCTCCCTGAGCATAAACAGCCCTTCTTTCTCCCATGATCATTCTCTCCAAGGAGTTTATCTTCCTCAGGTAAATGTTCAACTCATATACCTGTCTTTTGTTTGGCTGGAAGGCACAGGAGTGGGTTCAATTCCAGACCTGAA
>NW_006921821.1:5245150-5271116 GCF_000298275.1 Orycteropus afer afer
CCCTCCAAATGGTTGACAGTGGTAGCAGGGCATCATCTAATCCTTCTGGTCTCATAGTCGTATAGGCTGCGGATAGCATGGTGTACCAGTCACTAGGAATAATCATTTCCATGAATCTTTGGTTTTCTTCATTCTTCTTTGATCTGGATGAGGAGAGACTGATCATTGCATCTAGATGGCTGCTTGCAAGCTTTTAAGATCCCAGTTGCTACTTGCCCAAGTAGGAGGTGGAACAATGTTTTGTGTAGCATGTTATGCCAATTGAGCTTGATGTTCCCTGCAACTATGGTCCCCAGCCCAACAGTTCAACTACTTGGTCCTTCTGGGTAGCTGGCTGTGACCAAGAAGTGACTACAACTTTGTCCCTTGTCAGCTCTACTATACACCTGGGAATTCTTACAGATCATACAAATACACTTATAGGACTATTGTCTGCCAACTCTATACATGGTCTTGGGTAGACGCCCCTCTCCATAGACATACCTAATAGTTCAGCCTATCCATCCATCTATCCATCCGTATACCCAAGTTTGCCTTCACTGACAATGCAAAAAGGATAGTCTTTGTTATCTGTACCTCTCATGTACCTCTCTATGTCTTACTCTTCCTCAATGCCACCATGTTGATCACACACATTTGGTACATTGACCTTCTCTTCACCCAAATCAATACTTATCTTTACCTATGTAACAATGTTCCCTCCCCTCCCCTCCCACCCCTGGTAACTAACAAAGGAAATTTCCTTCCACAGATAAACTTTTCCTCGACTTTTACAATAACAGACTAATACAGTATTTGTCCTTCTGTGATTGACTTATTTCACTCAGCATAACGTCCTCCAAGTTTATCCATGTTATGCAGTGTTTTGCAGATTCTACATTGTTCTTTAGCATTGCATGGTATTCCATTGTGTGTATGTACCAGTTTGGTTATCCATTCCTCAGTTGATGGACACCGAGGTTGTTTCCATCTTTTGGCTATTTAAATAGTGCTGCAATGAACATGGGTGTGCATATGTCTGTTCTTGTCATGGCTCTCACTTCTTTAGGATATATACCTAGTAATAGAAGGGCTGGGTCAAATGGTATGTCTATTTCCAACTTTTTAAGGAGTTGCCATACTGCTTTCCACAGTTGTCACTCTACTTTACCATTTTACAGTCCCACCAGCAGTGTATGAGAGTCCCACTCTCTCCACATCCTTGCAAGCATTTGTTATTTTCTGTCTTGTTGAACTTTGCTGCTAGTGCTGGGGCCTAAGTAAAATTTTTATAAGATGACATAAACTTTTATTTTCACATTCATCAAGTAATGGACTAGAAACACTTTATAAAATGTCATTTGTAAGAGCTGAGCTAAATAATCAGAGTAAATCTCTAAGCAGCCTGCTTAGAAAAATAAAAGCTTTCAGTGAAAAGATTTTCACAGCCATTCTCCCAAGATTTCCAGGGATTGCTTTTGCAATGCAAATTGTTGGTTTCAATGTGCATATGTTTCATGAAATTAAAGATAGTCATTCATATTCTCATTTACATGCTTTCTTCTCTACGACATATAACCTCTTGCTCATCTTTGGTAACCATGACATGATTTATAAATTTGAGGTTGGGAGAGAGGAAATAAAAATATTTCCCATCAACAAAATATTTTTGAACATCATAAGTACTTATTTAATATATTTCAATATTATAGTATTTTTTGAGCTCCTGGAAAGTCCTATAATAGATTCAAATAGTTTCTTGACCTCAAGTTGCTTAGAATCTAGAGAAGGGAGTTGGAAAGTATATTTTGTTGTTTTCTTGGGGAGGTGCCATGGAGTTGGCTCTGACTCATAGTGACCCTATGTACAACAGAATGAAACACTGCCCAGTCCCATGCCATCCTCTCAAGTAGTGCTGTGTTTGAGCCCATTGTTGCAGCTGCTTTGTCAGTCCATCTCATTGAAAGTCTTCCTCTTTTTCGTTGTCACTCTACTTTACCAAGCGTGATGTCTTTCTCCAGAGTCTAGTCCCTCCAGATAAAATGTCTAAGTTATGCCACACAAAGTTTCATGTCTTCACTTCCAAGGAAAATTCTGGCTACATTTCTTCCAAAACAGATTTGTTCATTCTTCTGGAAGTTCATGATTCAATATTCTTTACCAACAGCTTATTTTATATTATATCTAATTGGGATTCCAAGGTGGTAAACCTTTATGGATGTAGATTTCACAGTCTTGCTTCCATGGAGTGGCTGGTGGATTTGAACCACCAAGCTTCTGGTTAGAAGTCAGATGCCTTAGGCACTGTGCTACCAGAACTCCTTATATGTGTACAAGTACACACACACACACACACACACACACATATATATATGCATACATACATACATAATATTTTTTTTTCCATTGGAAAGTCCAGGATTAAAATCTTGAAGAATATTCAAATGTCAGGGTCTAGGAACTTCTTAACACCACAGTGTTCTCTCAGGTACATTGATTGTCAACATCATATACCTATTAAGGGACCAATGGATGGTGCAAACAATTAAGCTCTTGACAGCTAACCAAAAGGTTGGAGGTTTGAGTCCACCCAGAGTCACCTTGGAAGAAAAGGCTGGCTATCTATTTCTGAAAAAAACAGCCATTGAAAATCTTAGTTCATCTCTGACGCTCATGTGATTACCATGAGTTGGAATCAACTCAACATCAACTGTTATGTGTGTATGTACAGGGACAGCAAAGAGTTTAAGATGCTTTGGGGTTAACAACTTGAGCCCTTAATGTGATTGGTGCACAGCCATCTTTTTCCCGTCTGACCCAACAGGAATTGTAGTATGTGAATGTCAGGATGCTGAGCCTCTTCCATTACACTTTGCCAACAATTTAAACCTTGAATCTTGTGAGGAAGGCACATGCTAAAATGAAGCAGATGCCAAAATTTCATTTTATTTTATTATATTGTTTGAAAGGGAAAAATGCAGCCTTCTCTCTCTCGTAAATATAAGGATATGATGAGGGGCTGCTGGCTAGGGGAGACAAGTGTTTCCTTTTTGAAACTTAGAAAACCTGTCACAAGTTAGTAATAACCTTGTGACACTTGTCTCTACTTCTTCCCTCCCTCTTGGCATGTTTGTCTCATCCCCAGTGGTTTCTTAATGTTGAATTATGGTCATGTCTTGCTTTGGTAAATAATGTTAATTAATAATACTCATGTTCACAGGATTCTATTCATTCTATAGAAACACAAGTAAACATTTAGTAACATGCTTTCCTTATTTTTGCTTTTGTGGTATGTGATGGCTCAATTAGAGCAAAGACAATGAAGGGCAGGGCTCCTTAGGGAGCAGAAAAACTGAGGTACATCTGAATAAAGCTTCATCTTCTTTCAAAGCCCGTGCCTTTGCCACTCTGTCCACCTACCCCTATTTTACTAATGCTGAGGAAATTATGTAAAACTTTAATATTTGGTTTATTATCAGCCTTAAGAAATCTCTGTAGCTGGTTATAGACTGCTTATAGTGAATGGAGGGAGCTCTGGTAGCATAGTGCCTAAGGCACTTGACTGCCAACCAGAAGGCTGGCGGTTCAACCCCACCAGCCACTCCTCAGAAGGCAGGTTGGGCAATCCTACTTCTGTAGTGATACTGCCTCGGAAACCTAAGGAGGGGTCTCTATGAGTCAGGGCCTACTCGACGGCACATAGCAACAACAACATGCAACAGGGAAAATGGAAAGTAATCATTATTTGGTGGAGTGGATTCAAAACCACTGTCTGGGCAGCAGGTATGGGGGCGATCTGGGAAATTACCCTTCTCAGCAGCCTGCATGGGGCAGAAGGCACCAGGACCAGTCATTGACTACCAATTGCCGTTGAATCAATTATAACTCACAGTGACCCCATGTATTTCAGAGTAGAAATGAGTTCCATAGAGTTTTCAATGGCTGATTTTTCAGAAGTAGATCACCAGGGCTTTCTTTTGAGGTGTCTCTAAGGAACTCAAACCTTCAACCTTTCATTAGCACCATGCAGGGGGCTCTGAAGACTGACTAGTTCCCAAGTTATTCTTGAAATAGATCCAAATCTTTGTTAGAGAAATGAGGATCTCAATTAGGGATGGTCAGTAGTACAGAATATACCCCCTTTGCCCATTTGGAGAATTAAAGTGATAAAATTGCCAAGATGATTCTCAGAGTTTCTAAGATATAAGTAAATTTGATCTGAGCCCTAAAAAGAACTGGAGCCTTTTGATGAAGTTATAACTTTACACTGTTTTTTTTCATGACATAAACTCTATTGAAAGGCAGAATAGAATAGTGTTTAAGGACAACTCTAAGTCCATACCACCTACATGCAAGCCCATCTTAGCTGCCATGACCCTGGGCAAGTGTCTTAAACTTTCTGTATCTGGATTCTATTATCTGTAAATTGGGAAAGTGATAGACTCTACCTCATAGGGTTGCTACAAGGATCAAACAAATGAACCAGGCACTTTTCACAGGGTCCAGAACAGAGAAATCCTTCAGTAAATACAGATATTATTATTATTCTATTTACAATGACATTTTGACATAGCTTTAAATAATTCAATATAAAAAATGTCAAGTGGTTATTACGTGCAACAAATAGAAAAAATGAACTTTATAAAAAATCTATATAATAGATACAGAAAGAAAAACTAACAATTATTTTTCAGAACCATGTAAGATGCTGTACCTATTTTATCTAATTTAATATTCCCTGGGGGAGATACTTTACCCCCATTTTACAGGCATGAAAATAGAGGCCTAAGAAAATTATGTAACAATACAAAAAGTAAGCAGTAGAATTAATTCCAAACCAGGTATATCTGATTCCAAAGCATGAGTTCTTTCTATTACATTCCAAAGCCAGGTTTAATTATTAAAATACAATGGGGCATTAATTTTCCTCTCAGCTTCCTGGAATCCAAGATAAAAATAGAAACAGAATTGATGGATTCATTCCTTTGAAAGGATTAAACTATTCCATCAGGAAAACAATAACAATTGTGGGCCAAAAGTCGAAGAGGAGTTTATAA
The DNA here is from genome assembly GCF_000298275.1 of Orycteropus afer afer. Classification (NCBI taxonomy): domain Eukaryota; kingdom Metazoa; phylum Chordata; class Mammalia; order Tubulidentata; family Orycteropodidae; genus Orycteropus; species Orycteropus afer. The sequence continues at coordinate 5,250,187 of NW_006921821.1, forward strand.
ATGCATTTTGAAAATTATAATGGTCAGTATTCTCAATTGGAGTGCTATGCAAACAAGCAAACGAAAAAGATTCTGCAGATAAGGCGGGAGGTTTTTTGTAACACAAAATTTGCTGAAATCCACCTCACTGAAGACATTTCTGCAGATAGTGCTATGTACTGGCATATAGACACGGAGTCTTTAGGTGATCTAACTTCACAAATGACATAGTTTGGAAAACCTTGAGGAACACGTGCTAAATGTGTCGTTAGGAAATTTTTCTTCATATATCAATTTCTTGACTGGAGTTATTCAGTAATCAATTTTGCATTGAACTCTCAGAAAATGGTGAAGTACTGCAGAACTAGGACATAACGCCATTCAAGATCCATTGTAATTTGTTCAATTGTTTTTTTATTAAAAAAAAAAAAAACAAACTTTTAAATGCCAACATTCACCAACTGTGCAAAGAAAAAAGCCATGAAAATAAACTCTCCAAACTCTCTTGTATACAAGAAATGGAGAGACAAAAATTCAATAAAAAAATACCATTTCAGGTTTTGGCTTCCATAAAGTTCCATACACTGTAGTATTTGAAAATCTTGAAATGATGAAATCAGAAATGTGTGAGTGATCCCTAATAGCTCATGGACTTATTAGAAATCTGGGACAGTGCACGCAACAGTGGAGTATTTGTTATGTAAACAACCTTGGCAAACATTACAAAAGTGACAAAATTAAGCATTAATTTTCTGTTATCTTTTGTTTGGTTTAATCCCCTCTCCAACTTTGGAGAAAAGAGCCCTCTTTCTCATACACACTCACTCTCTCTCTCTCTCTCTCTCTCTCTCTCTCTCTCTCACACACACACACACAAACATTTCATATCTCCAGCTCAGATGTCTACCTGAGCTCATGTTTTCAATTGTCTATTTGATATCACCTCAAACTTAATATAGTCAAAACTGATTTTTGAACCTACATTTGTCACATTCTTACCCATCACAATTAGTGACAGTTGCATTATTTTAATTGCTCAGACAAAAACTTTGGAATCTCTCACGACTACTTTCTTCCTTTCAAAACCTATTTCTGATATGTCAGAAAACCCTATCAGCTCTGCCTTTATAATCTACCCAGAATCCAGTAATTTCTTGTCAACTTTCTGATCACCCTAGTGGTCATCATCACTAGGCATCATCATCTCTCACTTATTACAATAGCCTTCAAGTGGTCACCCAGCTCCTTCTCTTATTGCAATCAGAGTAATGCAGTTAACTAATGCTCTTAATCTGTTGCCCACAGCGTTCCTATGATTCCTCTTCCCACTCAGTAACAACCCACATTTGTATAATGGCCAAAGGTTCTACAGTATCTGTGGTCTCTCCGACTTCAGCTCTCTAACCCCATCTCTACAACTTTATTTCTCTCTCTCCCAGTTCAGATACTCTGAACTTGAACACACCAGGCATGCCTCATCTCACCGTCTGTCCTGGCTATTCTCTCTGCCTGACTCCCACTTTGCCTCAGACAGCCCCTTTTGTCACCCTAAATATTTTCTTGAAGGACGTGTCTTAGTGAAGTTTTCCCTCATTTCTAAGGAATGATTCTAAGATTACAAGACCCACCCTCCATCCCCTTTCCTGACTTTACTTTTCTACATAATGTTTATCATCATCCAAATTCCTATATACTAATTTATCCTGTGCAAAATGGCTCATGAAGTTAGAATGTAGGTTTCATATAGGCAAGTATTTCCTTTTGGGTTCCCAGTGCTGTATTATTATTGCACCTAGTAAGTGCTCAACAGGATGGATCTAGGTTTATGGAGTTGAAGCTTATACATACTGGAGGACCCTCCTTAAGAAAAATAATTCAAAATTACAAACACAAAATTAGGTATAAAAATGAATACTTATTTGTATTTAGAAATCACAAAATAAATATTTTTTAAAGTTAAAAATTAACATGCTGTTATTGTTGTTAATTGTTGTTGAGTCAATACCCCATATTAGAGTGTGTAGAATTGTGCCCTACAGTTGCAAGTTGACTCATGGCTGTGACCTTTCAGAAGTCAATCATCAGGTCTGTAGACTGAGGTGCATGTGGATGGGTTCAAACCACCAACCTTCAAGCTAGTAGTTAATATTTGGGACACTCAGGGTCTCCATAGCATAAATATCACAATCCAGAAAAATGACATATTTAATAATTAACTGCCTGCCCATGTCTACAACACTTTTGCTTTATATTTCTAGCCACAAACCCTTTTATCAGCTCCTTTTATGACAATAATTTTATGAAATCATTTTCTATAGAGAGAATTGAAGTATAAGTCAGTCTTTCTTCTTGTATGGTCAATTAAATTTGTTTTGTTTTGTTTTTTAATTGATTTCTTGATTGATTCTTTGTTAGTTTGCACTGATAGTTCAGCTTTACAATTCATTATTGGTAATGTCATGTAAGTTATTTGTTGTTGTTTTTATTATGTGCCTTCGAGTCAGACCTGACTCAAAGTGACCCCTCCTTGGGTTTCCGAGGCAGTATCACTGCAGAAGTAGATTGCCCCATCTTCCTTCCAAGGAGTGGCTGGTGGGTTTGAACCACCAGCCTTCTGGTTAGCAGTCAAGTGCCTTAGGCGCTATGCTACCAGAGCTCCTTGTAAGTTATTAGGATTGTGTAATTTGGAAAAATGTCTCAGGTTTCTTTAATGTAAGGCATTTCAACTTCTTTGTACAGTGGCCAGTCTTGAAAGTTCTTTGAGCTGATGATATTCAACATTTTGCCATTAATATCTTCACTATAATGGCCTAAGATGAGTTTCTTGTTTTCTTTGTAAAGTCAGCATTTCATGGAGACACATAAACCTTACAACTTCCTACACAAACTAACTGTTGTTAGTAAACAGATCTGTGCCCTACAAAAATAGGAAATCTGAAAAATCTATTTCAGGTAGTTCCCATCAAAAAGAAGAAGAAATACCTGGAACATTTATAATTGTATACACCACATTACTGAATATATTCTTGATAGGAGAAAAAGTCCATTTTGACCATGAGTTGATGAGAATCAAATTTTGTACTTTCAGTTTTATATGTCTGGTGATTGGAAGAATTTTCCAAAGACTAGCTGTTCTGGTTACCTGTTGTTGTTGTTATGTGCTGTCAAGTCGGCCCTGACTCATAGTGACCCCTCCTTGGGTTTCTGAGGCAGTATCACTACAGAAGTAGGATTGCCCAACCTTCCTTCCGAGGAGTGGCTGGTGGGTTTGAACCGCCAGCCTTCTGGTTAGCAGTCAAGTGCCTTAGGCACTATGCTACCAGAGCTCCTTAGTACCACTCTAAAAGAAATACCACAAATGGGATGGCCTTAACAAACAGGAGTTTATTCTCTCATAATTTGGAGGCTTTAAGTCCAAGGTCAAAGTGCTAGCCTCTGGGGCTGTGTAAAAGCCCCTCGACCTCAAACTTCAGCTCTGCCTCTTGCTTCTGGCCTACTGAAGCTAGAGGCATTTCTTTTTTTTTTTTTTTTTTTTTAGGATTTGGGTGAAGATTTACAGAGTAAATTCACTTTTCATACAGCAGTTCACATATACTTTGTCTCATGTCATTGACCAAAATTTACAATGCAGCAGCTCCCCTCCCACTTCCTCCCCATAGTTACCTCCTCCCAATGTCCATCCCTTCATACTCTTCTGCACCCTGAGCTATCTCCCTGTGCATAAGCAGCCCTTCCTTCTCCCATGATTGTTCTCTCCAGGGCGTGTGTCTACTTGAGGTAAATGTTTAACTCACATGCCTGTACTTTGTTTGGCTGGAAACCACAGTTGTGGGTTCAATTCCAGACCTGAAGGGCAGCTAGGGGCCATAGTCTCAGTGGTTACACCAGGCTCTATTGGACCAGCAAACCTGGTCCCCACCTTCTTTTTTTTTTTTTGTAGAGGCATTTCTTTACTCAGGCAGCTACTGGCTACTGAGGCTAACAAGCCCAAGGTCAACAAATAAAATGGCACAGTCCCAATGTTACCAAACCACACAGTAGGCCATTAATTCAAGTCCACTGTAAGTCCCAAGGTAGGTAGAGCATGGCAGGCTGCTAAACAATTACATGGCCACATGCAGGGTCCAAGAGTGCCATAAGCTAAAGACCATTCCCAAAACTGCTTCTTAAATATGGAAAGCAGACTACATCCCAAAAGCAGCTACTCAGTTGCTCCAATACATTCCACCATGGAGGTAATTACCAATCTTACCATAGGGAATAACTACATCCAGTTGCCCAGACACTCAACCAGGCCTAGCCAAGTTGACACACAAACTTAACCATGACACTAGCTCTGGATACTTTCTCCTTCACTATTCACATACTTATGATGTCAAGCACCATAGTACACATTCACAGTTCAATATGTTCTCTGCCCCTGTACTTTCATGACAAAACCCTGGGCTGACTGTTTCAGTAAGCAATAGGAGAATTCCTGGAAACTATTCCTATACCAGGATGGTTGGTAATAGCCTAACCACTGGTAGAAGATACTATGAACTACATATATACATCCTATGACACCCAAACTGTGTAGCTTTTCCTTAGCTGGATTTCCCAAAATCTCTGCAGCCTCCCCATTGCCTACAAACACAAAAGGAAATGAGATGAATGGAGAGTATGAGTGGAAAGGGAATGTTCTTTTCCTTATTATTGCAAAATTTTAAAAAAACATTTTACCAAATGAACATATTAATAGGGACTCTTCTAGGCTTTGAAACAGGCTTGTGCAAGTGAGAAGTCCAGGAAATTAGGTTTCCATTAGCCTCAGAACACGTGTTGAATAAAAGATGGAAGAAACAAACAATATCTAAAACTTAAACCCAGATATCCAAAATATAAATACCAAACAGTTTCCATGACATGGTTGATTATGACTTGCGGGGGGGGGGGGGGGGGGAAAGATGGGGCAGTATGCTTCCATAAAGATTTATAGCTTTGGAAACCCAAAGGGGTCACTATGAGTTGGAATTGACTCACTGGCAGTGAGTTTGTTTTTGGTTTCGTGTTAATTATGATATAATCATAGGTGATGGTCAATAAAAGCTATAAACCTGTTGAATCATTAGGAATGTTTTCAACGTCTCTATACTTTAAGGGAGGGACAATGTTGTAAGAGGAGTCATGTGACAAAAGATTAAACACACTGAAGCAATGGTGAGAATTGTATTTTAAATGTCTTCGGTATTGGCCTGGAGTCGACTCTATGGCACAGAGTGCTAACTCTACTCTTGGACTTTGGGCATGTTACTTTAACCCTCGAACCTCAATTTCTTCATTTAAAAACATCTGGCCCATTGTAGGTTATCAATAATGGTAGCCACCATTATTAATGCTGTTGTTATAAAGAGAAGTCTGCTCTGATACATGAAATTATTACTCCTTCAATTTTCTACATTCTTCCATTCCTTTTTGTTTATACCATACTCCTCATACAATCACTACCACTTGTATGTTAGTTTGTTGGACTGTGGTGGCTTGCCTGTTGCTGTGAGTCTAGAAGCCATACCAATGGTATTTCAAATACCAGCATGGTCACCTATAGTGGACAGGTTTCTTTGGAGCTTCTAGACTAAGACAAATTGAGAAAAAGGACAAGGCCATCCATGTCTGAAAAAATTGGCCCCTGAAAACCTTATAAATAGCAGTGAAACATGATGTGATATATTACTGGAAAACTTTATGAATAGCAGTGAAACATTATCTGATATAGTGCCAGATGATGAGTCCCTCAGGTTGGAAGGCACTCAAAATACAACTGGGGAAGAGCTGCCTCCTCAAAGTAAAATCGGCCTTAATGATGTGGACAGAGTAAAATTTTCTGGACCTTCATTTGCTGATGGGGCACAATTCAAAATGGGAAGAAACAGCTGCAAACATTTATTCATAATTGAACATGGAATGTATAAAGTATGGAAGTAGGAAAATTGCAAGTCATCAAAAGTGAAATGTAATGCATAAGGGTTGATATCCTTCTAGGCATAAGTGAGGTGAAATGGACTGGCATTGGTCATTCTGAATCAGACAATCATATGGTCTACTATGCCACGAATGACAAATTGAAAAGGAATGGTGTCACATTCATCATCAAAAAGAACATTTCAAGATCTATGCCGATGAACAATGCTGTCAGTGATAGGATAATATCCATACACCTACAAGGAAGACCAGTTAATATGACTATTATTTAAATTTATGCAGTAACCACCAAAACAAAAGATGAAGAAATTGAAGATTTTTACCAACCTTTGCAGTCTGAAATTGACCAAACATACAATCAAGATGTGTGACAATTATTGGTGATTGGAATGTGAAAGCTGGAAACAAAGATGAAGCATCAGCAGTTGGAAAATAAGGCCTTGGTGACAGAAATGACATCGAGGATCTCATGACAGACTTCTGTAAGACCAATGACTTATTCATCCCAAATACCTTTTTTCAACAACAACATACATGCTGGCTATATATACGTGGACCTCACCAGATGGAATACACAAGAATCAAATCAATTATGTTTGTGGAAACAGGTGATGGAGAAGCTCATTATCATCAGTCAAAACAAGTCTAGAAGCTAACTGTGGAGCAGACCTTCAATTGCTCGTATGCAAGTTCAAGTTAAAGCTGAAGAACAGTTAAACAAGTCCATGAACCAAAATATGACCTTGATAATATTCCACCAGAATTTAGAGATTTGATGCATTGAGCACAAATGACTAAAGACCAGACGAACTGTTGGATGACATCAAGAGCATCATACATGAAGAAAGCAAAAGGTCATTAAAAAGATAAGAGAGGGAAAAAAGACCTAAATGTATGCCAGAAAAGGCTCTGAAACTTGTCCTTGAATGGACAGTAGCTGAAATGAATGGAAGAATGATGAAATAAAAGAGAGGACCAGAAGACTGTAAAAGGGCAGCTAGAGAAGACGAAGAAAAGAATTTTAATGAAATATTCAGAGAACTGGAGTTAAGAAATGAAAAGAGCAGATCACATAGGCATTTCTCAAGCTGAAAGAAATGAAGGAAAAATTCAAGCCTTGAGTTGCACAGTGCCTAAGTCATCTGACTGCTAACCAGAAGATTGGCAGTTCAAACCCACCAGCCATTCTGTGAAAACAAGACTGGGCAATCTACTACCATAGAGAGTTTTTTCCCCAGAAACCCAGTAGGGGTCACTGTGAGTTGGGTTTGTTTTTTTTTTTTTTTTTTTGGTAATGGCAAAATATTGAATAATGAAGGAAGCATCAAAAGAAGATGGAAAGAATACACAGAGTCACTGTACCAAAAAGAACTGGTAGATGTTCAACCCTTTCAGGAAGTAGCATAAGATCAGGAACCAATGGTATTGAAGGAACAAGTTCAAGCTGCACTGACAAAAAAAACAAGACTCCAGGAATTGATGGAATACCCATTGAGATGTTTCAACAAATGTGTGCAACACTGGAGGGACTTACTTGTTTATGTCAAGAAATTTGGAAAACAGCTACCTAACCAACCTACTAGAAGAGAACCGTATTTGTGCTCATTCCAAAGAAAGGTTATCTAACACAATGTGGGAATTATTAAACAATATCATTAATATCATACACAAGTAAAAGTTTACTGAAGAAAATTTTAAAAATGGTTGGAATAGTGTATTGACAAAGAACTACCAGAAATTCAAGTTGGATTCAGAAGACGCTCTGGAACAAGGGGTATCATTGCTGATGTCAAATGAATCTTGGCCGAAAGCAAAGAATACCAGAAAGATGATTACCCGTGTTTTATTGACCATGTACAATCAATCATTCTACTGTGTGGATCATAACAAATTATGGATAACATTATGAAAAATGGGATTTCAGAACACTTCATTGTGCTCATGAGAAATCTGTACATAGACCAAGAGGCTGGTATTCAAACAGAACAAGGGGATATTGAATGGTTTAAAATCAAGAAGGATATGTGTCAGGGTTATATTCTGTCACCATATTTATTCAAACTGTATGCTGAGCAAAGAATCTGAGAAGTTGGACTATATGAAGAAGAACACGGCATCAGCATTGAAGGAAGACTCATTAACAATATGCAGATGATACAACCTTACTTGCTAAAAGTAAAGATGACTTGAAGCACTTACTGATGAAGATCAAAGATTACAGTCCTCAGTATGGATTACAACTCAACATAAAATCTTCACACTTGGACCAATAAGCAACATCATGATAAATGGAGAAAGACTGATGTCAGAAATTTCATTTTACTTGGATCCACAATCCACTTCCATGGAAGCACCATTCAAGAAATCAGAAATTGTAATGCACTAGGCAAATATGCTGCAAAAAACCTCTTTAAAATGTTAAGGATTAAGATGTGACTTTGAAGACTAAAGTGAGCTTAACTCAAGCCACGGTACAATCACTTCATATGCATGTGAAAGCTGGGACAATGAATTAGGAAGATCTAAGAAGAGTTGATGGCTTTGAATTTTGGTGTTGGCAAAGAATACTGAAAATACCATAGACTGCCAGAACGAACAAATCTGTCTTGGAAGAAGTGTAGCCAGAATCTTCCTTAGAAGTGAGAATGGCCAGACTTCATCTCACCTACTTTGGTCACGTTGTCAGAAAGGGCCAGTCTGTGGAGAAAGATATCATGCTTGGTAAAGTAGAGGGTCAGCAAAAAAGGGGAAGCTCTTCAATGAGACAGATTCACACAGTGACTACAACGATGGGCTCAAGTATAGCAAGGATTGTGAGAATGATGCAGGAACAGGCAGTGTTTTGTTCTGTTGTACATAGGATGGGTATGTGTCAAAGCTGACTGGATGGCACCTAACAACAACAATGCAAATGAGATGGAAGCCCAAAGTTGGATGCCTCTTGTGCCAGGTACACTGAAGCCCTGACAGCTGGCAGGATCTTTCATAGAACAGCAAACCCATCATTAGAGTCATTGGTCTCACTATTTTCACTTGGATATTCCAGCACCTGTTTTTGTCATACTAAGACAAGAGTGTCTTCTAAAGCAGGCTCCTAACAGTACACTATTGCCTTTTCCAAGAAGTTAGATTTTTTTCTTTGCTACCTAGTACTGTTGTAACACCAGTTTCACAGATGGGTGGCTTTAAAGAACATACATTTATTTTCTCACAGTTTGGGGGGCTACAAGCCCAAATCAGGGTCTCTGTTGTGTTGATTCCTTCTGTGAATCTCTCTTCTAGTTTCTGGTATCTCTTGGTGATCCTTGGCATTTCTTTGCTTGTAGATGATCCTTATAAGTCATCTGTCTTTGCTTGTGTCTATGTGTCTATTCTGATGTTTTTTAATAACTCAGATTAATTGATTACACTACATTCGATTTAAGGCATTTGGCTGCTAAACAAAAGGTGGATGGTTTGAATCCATCAGGTGCTCCACAGAAAAAATATGAGGCAGTCTGCTTCTGTAAAGATTTTTTGTTGTTGTTGTTATGTACCGTTGAGTCGGACCCGACTCATAGTGACCCCTCCTTGGGTTTCCGAGGCACTTCCTTCTGAGGAGTGGCCGGTGGGTTTGAACCACCAGCCTTATGGTTAGCAGTCAAGTGCCTTAGGCACTATGCTACCAGAGCTCCCTGTAAAGATTTACAGCCTTGGAAACCCAATGGCAGTCACTATGAGTCAGAACTGACTCTATGGCATTGGGTTTGTTTGTGTTTGTTACATTAGATTGATGATATTAAATTGCACTGTGGATGGTGATTATGTTACACTACATGTAAAGCCATTGATTACATTACAGAGGTATTCTGTTCTACCCAAGGCCAATTGATTTAATCATATGTAATTGCTTCATGACATCAACTAGATAGTGTTTGGCCAAACAACAAGGAACTCTGCAGGCACAGTGGTTAAGGCATTTAGCTGTTAACCAAAAGCTTGGGAGTTTGAACCCACCAGCTGCTCTGTAGGAAGAAAGATGAGGGAGTCTGCCTCTGTAAATATTTACAGCCTTGGATTCTGTCCTATAGGGTTTCTATGAGTCAGAATTGACTCAATGGCAATAGGTTTTTGGTTTGGAAAAACAACAGGAAACCATAACCTAGCCAAGTTGACACATAAAATTAATCATCCCAGACTGATACTAGAGGAAGGGGGAAATATCTTGGCCAAAACATTTTTCCTGCACCTTATGTCAGAGAGAATTTTAAAACAGTATAATCAATGAACTTCCACTAGATATGACACACTAACTGAACTGCTAGGAGACCAATTCCTCTAGTTACACCTATTAACAATTTTTGGAGAAGGAAGTGAAATTCTCATGTGACCTAAAAAGTACCTACAGTCACCTACAAAATATTACAGCAATGAACAAAAGAATGCCCATTTAGAGTCAATGATATTCTTTATTAATTACATTTGATAGCTAAAAATCTACGTTAAATGATTTGCACTTGAAGTTCTTTATTCATTTCTTTCTTGTGGTGGGATAATTCCAAGTGCATTTAGCTGCGTTGTTTTCAATAGTCATCAAAATGGAAAGAAAAGCAAATTACCCTTCATTGGACAGATGTGAGAGCCATGCTCAGCAGCAATGACAGATGGATTGCCCCACTCTGCCAATTATTAAATTGAGACTTTTCCAAGCACAAATATAGCTCTAATTGTCCTGGGGTAGATATGTAAACAAATACATTAAGAAAGAAATTTAGGCAGTCCCATCTTGGTGATAAAAGCTTAATGTCATTAAATTAGCACACCAACTGGGTAAGTAAGAGTGACAAAAAGATTTAATAAAAATACAGATAAATTTTTTTAAAGTAGAAATGATAATCTTAAAATCTCCAAAATTTATATGGATTTTGAAACAGATATGGAAATCTACTACAATCCAGTGTCAATTTTGTGGCCCAGACATTTTAATTGAAACACTTCTTTCCCGTAGAGCAGTTGACACTGGCACATTAAGAATATACATATATATGTATATTTTTTTTAGCTGATTCTGTGCCACACTTGGTGGCTTTTAACTACACAGTGACTTGTTTGCATAGCTGTTGCTTGTTTTCAACTCAAGAGAAGTACATTCTTCCAGATATATATTTTGGTTTCCAGCCAATTACATGGTCAACTTTGTCCTCAATTATATACCTTCTAAAATCAATGAGAAAGAGTGATTGCTCCCTTTTCCTGATGTACTACACAAATTAGTGAGACAGTAGTTTTGTCTATATTTTTTCCCAGTAATATTGATGGCTCTATTTTTCTCACCTCTCTGTAAATGCCCATGGGATGGGAGAGGATTAGGTAGCTAATTTGTTGAATGAGCCCCACAGGGAAAGAAATTAGTTCACACTTTTTTAGAGGCTTATTCTGCCAAGTTAAGGTCATTCTTTAAGGGCAAAGCATCACAAATGCCAATAATATATTTTCGATAAAAAGAATCCCAAGACCAAGCTTGACAAAAAACAATTACGGTGAGCTTGACTGACATTCTCTAAAATTATTTACCTTCAGGGTTAGACCTTAATTCCTCAAAGGGGATTTTTAAAGATGTTGCAAAGCTAAAATAGATGAATGTTAGTTGTCATCAAGTCAGCTCTTCCTCGTGGCAACCCTATACATAACTGAAAGAAGTGTCGCTCAGTCCTACACCATCTCCATGATGGTTAGTAATCAGACAATATTCTCTTGTGACCCACAGGGTTTTCACTGGCTGGTTTTTGGAAGCAGATCACCAGGCCTTTCTTCCTAATCTGTCTTAGTCTAGAAGCTCCTCTGAAACCTGTCTACCTGCTGATATTTGAAATATTAGTGGCATAGTTTCCAACATCATAGTAACACACAAGCCACCACAGTACAACAAACTGGCAGATGGGTGGTAGAGAACAGATTAATAATCTATTGTTGCAACTTTTAGTGGTCACACACTGAGGTCACAGTCAGTACTTACTATCTTAGTTACCTAGTGCTGCTATAACAGAAATACTCCAGTGGGTATCTTTAACAAACAAATATTTATTTTCTCATAGGAGGCTATAAGTCCAAACTCGGATCATTGACTCCAGGGGAAGGCTTTCTCTCTGTCATCTCCAGAGGATGGTCCTTCTCTCTTTTGAGTTTCTTCCCTTTTATATCTCAAAAGAGATTGACTTAAAATACACCCTATAGTAATACAGTCTCATTAGCATAATGGGACAGGATTTACAACACATATTTTTTAGGGACACAATTCAATCCATAACACCTATAAACCTGAACCTTTGGCACCATTTGCCTGAGAATACTTATGTAGTCTTGGGTAAATAATCTTCCTTGTGGAACAGACTTTCTAAGATGAGCTATAGATTGTCCCTCAAAGAGAAAATCTAATTTTAAAGGAGAATACCTCTGATTTCAAAATGCACTAAAGAGATAATTTTTTCAGAGTTCAGTCCCCATGCATAATGTGGTAAATGGTAATAACTTTAAAACTTGTGTTTTACAATTACAGGGATAATTAATAATCTCACTTCCAGGGAGTTAGCCCATTGCTAAATGATCTTGCCTATAGTAGAGATCCTTACTTAGAGTTGCCTGATGAAATACAGGATGCCCAGGTAAATCTGAACTTCAGATAAAGAGTGAATAACTGTTTAATATAAATATGTCCCATGCAATATTTGGAACATACTTATACTAAAAATCTATTCATTGTTTATTTGAAATTCAAATTTACCTTACTGTCTTGTATTTTATTTGCTAAATCTGGCAGCCTTATTGGGACACTTTAATTTAAAAACTCAAATTATGCATCATCAACATTCAGAAAATATTATATAACTACCCATCATCAATACCAAAACCAGCTGCCATTAGTGGATTCCAATCATGGCACCCCCATTTGTGTCTGAGTAGAACTGTGCTCTCCAGGGTCATCAATGCCTGATTTTTTGGAAGCAGATTGACAGATCTTTCTTCTTCTTCTTTTTTAAATTGTGCTTTGAGTGCAAATTCACAGAGCAGGATTTGTTTTACATTCAACCAAATCGTGTACATTTGGTTTCACTCCCTTATTACCATCCCCAACCCTATCCCACTGGCCTCCCCTCCCTTCCTTGTGACTCCCCCTCCACCCCACCCCTTGGCTGTTCTTAGTTGTGCACTCCTGTCTGTCCATCGTTTCCTTCATGAGAATGCTGCCCTTCTGGTGGCTCATGGCCAATTGCTCCAAGGGGTGTGTTTCCATAGAGTAGATGAGTGCATCACCCTGTGTTGGGTGTTCTGCATGTAAGTCTTTCTACTGTTGGGCTGAGAGCCAGTCCTTGGGAGTGAGTCCTATCCCAGGCCTGCAGTGTATCCCAGGGCCATAGTCTTGGGGGTCCCATCAGACTGCATCTGACCAACAATTCTGGTCATTATTGTGTTTTTGAATTTTGTTCCACATTTTTCCTCCCACTCTATCCAGGATCTCCAGTGTTGATCCCTTCCCCAGAGGTTGGCATTGGTAGCTGGGCACTATCTAGTTCTTCTGGTCTTGAGGTCCATCATATCCTTGGACTCATTGTTTCCAAATCCCCTTGGTTTTCTTCACTCTTCTTTGCTTCAGGCGAGAGGAGACCATTAGCTGCATCTTAGACGGCTGCCTGAAAGCTTTTAAGACCCCAGTCACAACTCACCAAAGTAGGTTGCTGAACAAAACTTTTATGTATTATGTTGTGCCAATTGAGCCTGGTGTCCCCCAGTACTATGGCCCTGAGTCGACAAGCCTGGGCTGTCTCCCAAGGTGTTTGGCCATCTCTGAGGGATTACTCCAAGCTTATCTTCTGTTGCTTCTGTAATGATTGTGGTTATTTTGTATCACTAATATCTATGCAAGATTATCTTCAGCTAAATCTATCATTGGTCTAGGGTACATTCCTGTTAGCAGACCCCTGCAATCTTCTCATTTCTCTATGCATTTATCTGTAGCCTGGTGTTTGGTGTTAGTAGTATCCAATATTGTGCATATACTGGTATTCACCTCTGTCATCTATCTATATCTTCTGTGCACATTTCAGTGTCCTTCCTTTCCCCAATGTTATCATGCTGGTCAGACTCTTTCCAAACTAACCCTTCCCTTACCCAACTCAGCGTGTTGCCCCCAACTAGTCTGAAATTTTCCATCCCCTTCCCTTCCATCCCCGGTAACCGACAAAGTGAGTTCCCTTCCTGAAGCAAACCCTTCCTGGACTTTTTACAGAAATGGGCTCATACAATATTTGTCCTTCTGTGATTGACTTATTTCACTCAGGAGCTCTGGTGGGTAGTACCTAAGGCATTTGACTGCTAACCAGAAGGCTGGCAGGGCAAACCCACCAGCCACTCCTCAGAGGGAAGATTGGGCAATCTACTTCCATAGAGATACCATCTCAGAAACCCCAAGAGGGGGCGCTATGAGTTGAATTCACTTGACAGCAGTAAGTTTGGTTTGTTTTTTTGGTTTAATGTCTTCCAGATTCATCCATGTTGTGAGATGATTCATATATTCTTCATTATTCTTTAATATAGCACAATATTCCATTGTGTGAATTACCATAATTTGGTTATCTATTCATTTGTTGATGGGCATTTAGGTTGTTTCCACCTCTTTGCTATAGTGAATTGTGCTGCAATGAACATGGATGTGCATATGTCTGTTCATGTCCTGTCTCTCACTTCTTTAGGATATATTTCTAGTAATGGAACTGCTGGTTCAAATGGTATTTCTATTTTCAGTTTTTTAAGGAAACACCGTGCCATTTTCCACAATGCTTGTACCATTTTACAGTCCCTCCAGCAGTGTCTGAGAGTTCAAATCTCTGTGCAACTTGCCAGAATTTGTTATTTTCTGTCTTGTTGAACTTTGCTATTATTGCTGGGGTGAGATGATATCTCATCATTGCTTTGACTTGCATCTCTCCAAGGCTAATGATCCTGAGCAATTCCTCATGTGTTTGTTGGCCACCAGTATATCATCTTCAGCGAAGTCAGACCTTTCTTCTGAGGTGCCTTTGGCTGGACTTGAATGGCCAACTTTTCTATTAGCAGCCTAGTATTCTAATCATTTTTGCCACCTAGGTATTCCAACATCAATTCAGGAGAATCAAAACTCAAATAGTGTTGATGTATGGAAGGAAATTTCCTAGTCCAGTTTCTAGACAGCATGTCCTGAGGGCAGATCTTAAAAAAAAAAAAAATTATGTTGGTGGCATAGTGCCTAAGGCATTTGACTTCTAACCAGAAGGCTGGTGGTTCAAACTCACCAGCCACTCCTTGGAAGGAAGGTTGGGCAATCTACTTCCGTAGCCTCGGAAACCCAAGAAGGTGTCTCTGTGAGTCGGATTTGACTCGATGGCAGTGAATTTGAGAGTTGAGAATCAACAGTTGGGAGCTCTGGTGGCATAGTGCCCAAGCACTTGACTACTAACCAGAAGGCTGGCAGTTCAAACCCACAAGCCACTCCTCAGAAGGAAGGTTAGGCAATCTGCTTCCATAGTGATACTACCTTGGAAACCCAAGGAGGGGTCACTATGAGTCAGGATCCACTCCATGGCAGTGAATTTGGTTTGGTTTTGGAATCAACAGTTACAGTAGACACTAAAGACTGATCATCTAAAAGTCAATCACAACCACTTTTACTCTTTCCTTCCTCTAATAAAGGGGCTGTGATGATAAGGAAAAAAAAAAAAAATCACCTCCAGTACCAAGGTATGGCAATACAATCCAGTCCTAGTCCACAAAATGTAAGTGAAAATCACTGGACAAGAGCACCAGGAAAGCTTATAAAAGGGACAGACTGTCTGTGCATCTCTGTTATTCTTTTTGTCCCTCCCCATTCTCGCTGCCTGGGACATGTATATATTGCCCAAAGGTACAGCAAACATCATTCAGAAAAGAAGTTACTCAGCCTGACAATGAAAGTCTTTTCACACTGGCCAAGAGGAAAAAGGGAAGAGGTAACATAGGAATAGATATTTGCACATTCATGTCCATTGCATCACTATTCACAATAGCAAAGAAATGGAACAACCTAAGTGCCCATCAGCAGATGAATGAATCACCAAACTATGCTACATACACACAATGGAATACTATGAAAAACTAAAGAATAATGAGGAATCCACAAAACACCTTATAATGTCAGTGAACTTGGAGGAAATTATGTTGGGTGAAATAACTTATTCACAGAGGGAAAAATAAGTCATTCACGGAATCCACTATTGTGAATAGTCAAGGAAAAGTTTACATATGGAAGGAAACTTTGGTGGTTACCAGGGATGGAAAAGGAGGGGAGGGAAATTTGCTAGCTAGGTAAGAATCACATATTGATTTGGGTGAAAGGAAAAGCAATACACCAAAAGTGAGAGCAATATACCAACACAATAACAATAAGGAAGAGGAAGATACAGGGAGGTGCACAAGAAATACAGACAACACAGGAAAATACTTTTACATACGTAATACTGCATTATCAGTAATAAATATTAATGTATGAGTAGATATGTAGGTAGATAGGCAAAATGATCAAGTATGGGTAGGCGGAAGGGCATATACCCATGACTATAGGTAGATTTGGAAGACAATATTCCTACATACCTGTTTGTACTTGCTATAAAACTAAATACATATTTGTACTGCTATGAGAATGTTTTTTTTTTCCTCTCTCTCTCTCTATATATATGGATGCATGTGTGCATGTACATATATTAGAGCTAACAGGGAGCAAAGTTATGATAACTTCTTAGTCACAGCCAAACACCTTGAGGGAATGAGTTGGTGGGCCTGTGACTTGGGATCATAGTCACGAAGGGCATCAAGCTCAACTGGCGTAACATAGTACAAAACAAAAACGTTGTTCTACATCCTACTTGGGCAATCTACATCTGCGGTGATATCACCTTGGAAACTCAAGAATGGGTCACTATGAGTTGGAATCGACTTGACTGCTGGGAGAAACAGAAACATCCCATTTTGGTGAATAGCAATTATTGTTGTTGTCGTTCTTATGTGCTTGTTGAGTCCTTGGGTTTTCGAGGTGGTATCACTATGGAAGCAGATTGCCCAAACTTCCTTCCGAGGAGTGGCTGGTGGGTTTGAACCACCAGCCTTCTGGTTAGCAGTCAAGTGCCTTGCAATTATAAAGAAAAAAAAAAAAAAGAAAAAGAAAGAGGCACCCAACCCAGAGCTTCTTGTTACTTGAGACATATAAGACTTTTCCTTGTTTATGTCACATTTTGCCACATGTTCTACAATTGTGCTTACAAACACAATTCTAATATAATTATCCATATTATTTTTCCCTTCTTCTCTTCCTAAAACCAATGATAAAAATATATTACACATTAATAATAGATCTGGATGAGTCAAATAAAAAGAAAATATAACATCATAGCATTTTATCAGCTGGTAAAAATATATAGATTGTTATACATAACCAACTATATATTTTTCAACAGATTCTCTCCTGTATACCCTATATATGTGCATATGCATGTAAATTTCTGTACCACCATTAAAAATACATGCATCTTTTAAAGTACTTCATCCTTCATGGACATAAGCAGAAAAATAAAGACATTCATAAACTTGACACATTCCATTTTAAGATCACACTAAAAAAAAGTTCACAATAAAAGACTGTGAATACCATCATAGAGAAATAATTTTTAGCTTCATCAAATATTCAACAGTCTGGATACTTCAAAAATGGATTTTAATTGGTAAAGGTGGCACTAGGGTTGGTTTTAAATGATGAGGTGAGAGAAATGATAAGATTTTCAGATTGAGTTTTGTTTCCCTTATTTAGGAAATCCTAGAAATCAATGTTGCTGAGAAAAGAAAGATCAGTGATGACAGTGAATGGAGACAAGCACACTGTAGGTTCAGACAATGGACAGGAGTGTGTGGGTATGGGAGGGAGTATTGCTAACTAATCTAGACCCAAATCAGTTTCCATTAAGTTAATCCCAACTCATGGTGAGTCCATGTGTGTTAAAGTAGAAATGTGCTCCATAGTGTTTCAGTGGCTGACTTTTCAGGAGTAGGTCACCAGGCCTTTTTTCTGAGGCACCTCTGAGTGGATTTGAACTTACAACTTTTTGGTTAGCAGCCAAGCACATTAACAGTTTGCACCACCTGGGACTCCATGATGTAACCAGTGAGTCTTAATCTTGACCCCACATAAGAATTACTTTGGGGGCTTTTACAAAATGTGTAGGCCTTAGTAAAAGATTCTATTAGTGTAGGGTAAGGTCCTATCATAGGTATTTTTTTCACAGCTCCTGGGTTATTTTCATGTATAGCCAAGAGTAAGATCCACTGACCCAGGCTGACTGTTTAGGATAATCTGAAAGTCTTGGTCTGAAAAAAAGTGTGTTCATAGACACAGAAGTAAAAATAACAGCTAATCATTACTGAGAAAGTATCATGAGCCCAGTAATGGTCTAGTGTTTCCATTGCTCATTTGTTTCTCACAACAAACTCATAAATTATATACTATATTCATTTTATATACAAGAAAAGTGAAACTCAGGAATTTTAAGCACCTTGAGCAAAGTCACACTGCTAAAAGCAGTAGAGGTACATCTGAATAAAGCTTCATCTTCTCCTAAAGCCCATGTCTTTGTCACTGTGTCCACCTACTCCTATTTTACTAGTGCTGAGGAAATTATGTAAAACTTTAATATTTGGTTTATTATCAGCTTTAAGAAATCTCTGTAGCTGGTTACAGACTGCTTATAGTGAGTGGAGGGAGCTCTGTTAGTGTAGTGCCTAAGGCACTTGATTGCTAATCAGAAGGTTGGAGGTTCAAACCCACCAGCCACTCCTCAGAAGGAAGATGGGGCAATCTACTTCTGTAGTGATACTGCCTCAGAAAGCCAAGGACGGGTTACTATGAGTCGGGTCCAATTTGACGGCACATAACAACAACAACAGCAACATAGTGAAGGAAGAAAAATAAATATGTCATGCCTAACACAGTGCTAAGAATCCTGGTGGCACAGTGTTTAAGTGAGTGTCTGCTGACCAAAATGTTGGCAGTTTGAACCCACCACCTGCTCCACAGGAGAAAGATGTGTCAGTCTGCTTCTATAAAGATTACCAACCTTCAATCTTCAACTTTATATGGAAAGGCAAGAGGCCTTGAATATCTAAAACAATGCTGAAAGAGAAGAACAAAATAAGAGGACTTGCATTTCCTGATTTTAAAGCGTATTATACAGCTACAGTAATCAAAACAGCATGGTACTTGTATAATAACAGACACATAGACCAATTGAATAGAAATTAGAGTCCAGAAATAGACTCACATAGATAAACCCAATTGATTTTTGACATGAGTGCTAAGTCCATTCAATAGAGAAAGAAGAGTCTCTTCAATAAATGGTGCTTGGAAAGTTGGATTTCCATATACCAAAAAAATGAAACAGAATCATTGCCTCACATCACACACAAAAACAAATTCAAAATGGATTAAGGACCTAAATGTATAAAGTAAAACATAACATTCTTGGAAGAACAAGCAGAGGCAACATTGGCAAGCCTAGTTTTCAACAGTGGGTTATCTACTATAATAACAAAAGCACAAAGAGCAAAAGACAATAAATGGATCTCAAAAAACTTAAAAATGTTTGTTCATCAAAAGACTTTCCAAAGATAGTGAAAGGCAACATACTAACTGGGAGAATATGTTCAGAAACTATATATCTGACAAGAATCTAATAATCAAAAATAATCAACAACTTAACAATAAGACAATTCTATCATAAAATAGGCAAAGGAATTGAATAGATATTTCACCAAAGAGGATATTCAAATGGTCACAAAATACATGAAAAAAATGTTCAGTGTTATTAGCCATCAGATAAATGCAAATCCAAATCAATATCAGATAACATTTCACTCCCAGTAGCCTAAGGCACTTGACTGCTAACCAGAAGGCTGGCAGTTCAAACCCCCAGCCACTCCTCAGAAGGAAGGTTGGGCAATCTACTTCCATAAAGATACTGCCTTGATAACCCAAAGAGGGGTCTCTATGAGTTGGATCTGACTCGACGGCACATAACATAACAAGGATAGTTAAAATTAAATAAATAAATAACAAATATTGGTGAGACTGAGGAGCAATTGGAACCCTTATCCATTGCCAGTGGTGATGCAAAATGATGTAGCTGCTGGGGAAAACATTGTAGAAATTCCTTAAAAAAATATGTTCCAGCTATTACATTCTTAGGGATATACCTAAAGAATAGATAGTAGAGACTCAAAAAGAGACTTGTGCACCAATGTTCATTGTAGCGCTATTTACAATAGCCAAAAGCTGGAAACAGCCTAAATGTCCATCAACAGATTAATGGATAAACCTGGTACATACATACAATGGAAAGATACTCAGTCCATAGGAGAAATGAAGTCTTTTTACATGCTACAGTATGGATGGAACTTGAAGACATTATGCTGGGCAAAATAAGCCAATTACAAACGAACAAATATTGTAGGACTTCTCTTATATAAAAAGACAAGAAAAGGCAAGTGGGAGTTCCGGCAAGATGGCAGACTAGGCAGAAAGACTGCACAGACCCTCTTCAACAAAGAAAAGGGAAAGCGATTAACACAGACACAGAAGATAATCTTGGACCCCTGAGCCTTGAAGGGAAGGATATAGAAGTGGACTAAACCCCAACTAGCAGATATTGCAGGTTTTCTTGTTTTTTCTTCTTTTTGTTTTCCCTTTTTTCTTTACTATTCCTGTGTGATTACATGGTGTGTTTTTCGCCCATGGGCTTTTAGTTTTTTGATGGACAGTCAATTGTAGTTTGTGTCTAACTGAGTGGGAGACAACAACAGTTCCCATAAGACACAACTACACCCACACCTCCTGCAACTTCACTTACTGAGCAAGAGCCACTACCTCCTTCTCCAATGGACCAACCACAAAAAACCAAGAA
>NW_006921821.1:5276059-5291892 GCF_000298275.1 Orycteropus afer afer
TGAACATTTACCTCAAGTAGATACACTCCTTGGAGAGAACAATCATGGGAGAAAGAAGGGCTGCTTATGCACAGGGAGACAGCTCAGGAGGCAGGAGTATATGGAGGCATGGACACTGGGATGAGTTAACTATGGGGAGGAAGTAGGAGGGGAGCTGTTGCAATGTGGTAAACTGGTCAATGACATGAGACAAAATATATGTGAACTGCTGTATGGAAAGTGAATTTGCTCTGTAAATCTTCACCCAAATCACAATAAAAAAAAAAAAAGAAAGAAAGAAAAAGAAAAGGCAAGTGTATGGAGACCAAAGTGGTAACCAGCGCAGGAAGGAAGGGAAAAGGAGTGATTAACCGTGATGGAAAGATCGCATTAATTAAGTGTAGGTTGCACAGCCAGTTGTAATTGCTGTACATCTCCCAAAGTTGAATTGGCAAAAGTGTGATAGATATTTTTACAACAATGACCAAAAAAAAGAGTAGCTTCTGAAGCTGATTATGTACAACCAAACACCTCATGGGATTTGATTCCTTGGTTTGGAGAATTAAGGTCACAATTTCATGGGACATCCTAATTAATTGGCCTAATAATTGGTCTAGTGCTTCTGTTCTACCTCCTAGGTCATTGCATAGGGTCTGATGGAACACTGACTGGTACAAACAAAATTTAAAAAAATGTATATATTATTGTGTGTGTGTGTGTGTGTGTGTATATTTTTTTTTTTCTTGCTTCTAAAGGACTGTAAACCACAAATCTCTCTAAGAAAACCCATCTGCCAGAAAAAAATAATATTTCCTTTTTTAAAAAGCTTCAGACAGTGGCTTTCAATGTGTGGTACCCCTGAGTGTTAGCATCAGCATCAAGGGAGGACATGTTACCAATGCAAATTTTTCTGGCCCCACTCCAGACCTACTAAATCAGAAACTCTGGAGGTGGACCTCAGCAACCTGTTTTTTAACAAGCCCTCCCAGTGATTCTGATGTGTGCTAAAATTTGTGAACCAGTTTAGAGAATGATGAAAGTTACAGATCCTTATATAAGTTTCTTAAATCCTATAATGTGAGCTATAACAAAGCCAAAGAATTACGAAGTTTATAAAACATGTTTCATTGTCTCATGTTCCTGCTGCATCTCTGCAAAAAGGGCTTCTCATAAATGGCATAATCAAGCTTGGCCTACAGAGTAGTGACCCATGCAGAGTACTAATTTTCAATTCCATAGAATCAATATCAGCATTACGGCAGCTGTCTGGCATCATATGTCATTACTCACTATCCAACTCTTCATGGTAACTGGAAAGTTGTCACTTGGGCTCATTTAAGTAAGAGAATGGTTGTCTCCAACCAAAGTCCCTCCTACTCATTGCTTCCCATCCCTGCATTCTAATCTGCAGGGATTGGCTTTCACCCCAACTACATTCCTGTGTTTTTAGGTAGTAGACTAATTAGCTTAGCTAATGATAGATTCTAGGTGCTCTGGTGGCACATTGTTAAAACATTTGGCTACTAACCAAAAGGTTAGTGTTTGAACCCACCAGCCACCCTATGGTAGTCTGCTTCCATAAGGATTTTCAGCCTTGGAAACCCTGTGTGGCAGTTCTGCTCTGTCTTTACAAGGTTGCTATGAGTCGGAATCAACTCAATAGCAACACCCATCTGTCAGTTTGTCTTACTGTGGTGGCTTGCATATTACTATCATGCTGGAAGCTATGCCACCAGTATAGACAGGTTTCAGTGGAGTTTCTAGACTAAGAAAGACTAGGGAAAAAAAAAAAAAGATCTAGTGATCTACTTCTTAGCACAACTGAATATTGTTCCATGTAGTGCTGGAACATGAGTCCCCTTGGTTGGAAGGCACTCAAAATACACAGTGACTGCAACAATGGACTCAAGCCTACTAATGCTCATGAAGATCGTGTAGGATTGGACAATGTTTTGTTTTGTTAAACATGGAGTTGCCATGAGTCACAGCAAGTGCAACTAACAACAAAGACAGATTGGTGTTTATTTAGTATAGTTGATGCCAACTTTGGTCCTTTTGTCATATTCTTACCCCCCTCCCCCATAGCCTGGCCTCCTACTGGAGCTGGTCATCTCAGAGATGAATCTTGTTTTGCCCAAAGTGGCACTGACCAAGATAGATCATTATATATATATATTATAAATATATATATCTCACTCCTTGGAAAACTAACTCAAAGTGTACAACACTGGTCCATGGTATCAATCCAGGCCTTCCTTAAACGTGGAAATGAGATTCAACCTGCACACTATGGCCATAAGAGTCTTTGCATTCTCACAGAAAGTAAAACTTTTTTTTTTTTTTGCTTATTTGTATACTTAGTTTTCCGCTTTCAAGCAATATCATGTTGTTGGCTCAATATTAGGAGAAATGAGGCCAAAGATGACAGTGTTTATGCAAATTTGAATAAACTAGTTTACTAGAGTCTAACATCTTCATAGGAGCTCTGGTAGGATAGTGCCTAAGGCACTTACTTGACTGCTAACCAGAAGGCTGGCAGTTCAAACCCACCAGCCACTCCTTGAAAGGAAGGTTGGGCAATCTACTTCCGTAGAGATACCACCTCAGAAACCCAAGGAGGGGTCGCTATGAGTCAGGTACAACTCGATGGCACATAACAACAACAAAAACATCTTCATATTTCCAAAAACACCTCCATTAAAGAAGAATGTTTCATTTCTTCTTAAGAATTCATCTCATACTTCTCTTACCACTAACCAACCTTGCCATTCAAAAACATCTGATTTTTCTTTAAAATTTATGGTAGTTTTTATAATATTTATTCATATCATGCCACCATTGAGATTGGTAAAAAATAAAATCTTTTCTCTAAGTAGATTCAGGAGGAGAGGGAAAAAAAAAAAACCTAAGCTGAAAAATTTAAGTCAAACCCCACACCTAACTTACTCATTTATTAATAATTTATTTAGCAAATATTTGTGGTAAGTGTCCAGTATATGTCCCAGGCTTCAGTTATAAAATAATTGGTTGGGATATGAGTGTGTATGTACGTGAGCAGGATATACTCTTAAAAATATCTAATTCTTAACATATTGGTCATTTTATAGTCTCGTGTGTATGATTGTTTTACCTTTTGGAACAATTAGCTTAACATTCTGACAAATAAGAAAGGAAGTAAATCTCATTCCCTTAGAAAAGATGCTTCACCTAATCACTCATTGGAAAATGTCAATTTAGTGTGTATGCTGAAGATTCATATTAAGGAGAGAGCAAACATCAAGGTTGCATGGAACAAACAGTATTACCAGACAGATGAATATTTCATCAATTCATATTTGTTTTCATGTTCTTTCAGATGAGGTTGGTGTCCATATCCGTGGTTGACTTTGTACCGATGGAATAAACAGGTAATGACAGCACTTTGATCGACTCACTAATCCTATTTGAGTAGTAGCTATAGGCTGTCAGTACAGTCAGTCTGTAAAACAAAATGTTCTTGAGTCTTAAGCATGTGTAGACTGTTCTAGCCTGACTTTTCTAAGTAAAAGCTTCTGTAGTTAGTATTGTCACAGAAAGATAAGTTTATGCAAGAGGGGGAAACTTAAATTAGGCAGCGTGACAGACTATTAAAAAAAAAAAAAAAAAACTCACTGCCTTTGAGTTAGATCCGACTCATAGTGACCCCTCCTTGGGTTTCCAGGGTGGTACCACTGCGGAAATATATCGCCCAATCTTCCTTCTGAGGAGTGGCTGGTGGGTTTGAACCACCAGCCTCCTGGTAAGCAGTCAAATGCCTTAGACTACCAGAGCTACCAGACACTACCAGAGCTCCTATGACAGACTATAGTGGTTTGTTTTTGTTTTTGCTTTTGTTTTGAGACCTTAAGTAAGAAATTAGTTTAGTGTGGTCCGAACAGCACAGAATGAAACTGAATAAAGCAGGTTGGAAAAGAATAGAAAGTGTCAGAATGCATCACATAACAGAAAGTTAAGCATGTTGAAACAGCATTTTGGGGAGGATCCTTCCTTAATATATAATCTCCTGCATCATTAGTTTTTCTCTCTCTCTGCTGAATCTTTCCATTATTATAAACATTCAATTATTTCTCTCATTTTAAAATAAAACAAAACAAAGTCCCCTTTTGAACCCACTTAGTCCCTCTGGCTACTGCCCCAATTATTTCCTTCTTTTAAACAAAATTCCCTGAGAGTGGTGTCTGTGTGCTCCCGTTTTTCACCTTCCATTCATTCTATCTTGATTATGCTTCCATCAGACATTCCAGGGCATCACCACAGCTGTTCAAAGCCACCAGCAATGTCCATGTTTCTAAATTCAGCAGTGTATCTTCAGGCCTCACCTTGCCGGACCTGCCAGCAGTCTTAGAACTTGGTGGTTCAGTCTCTTTTTTCTCACCACCTTCACTGATACCACCACTACTACAAAGGAGCTCTGGTGACATAGTAAGGAGCTCTGGTGGTGTAGTGTCTAAGGCACTGGAAGATTGGTGGTTCAAACCCACCAGCCACTCCACAGGAGAAGGATGGGGCAATATACTTCTGTAAAGATTTACCGCCTCAAAAACACAATAGGTGTCACTATGAGCCTGAATCAACTTGAAGGCAGTGAATTTGGAGGTTTAGTTTTGTTTTGTTTTAGTTTTCCACTGCTACCACCCTGTTCCTATCCATCTTATCACTCCCCTGCATTATTGAAACAGTCTCTTAACTGGTCTCCTGGCTTCTGTTCTCACCCATTCTTCCGAACTCCCTTTCTACTGTCTATTCTCAACCTACACAAACCAAAAACCCACTGCCACCAACTTGATTCTGAGTCATAGTGACCCCCTTTGGGTTTCCAATGCTGTAAATCTTTAGAGAAGTAGATTGTCCCATCATCCTTCCTAGACTGGCTGCTGGGTTTGTACTGCCAAACTTCTGGTTAGCAGTTAAATGCCTTAGGCACTGTGTCACCAGTCAAATGATCTCATTGCTTTGCTTAAAACCTTCCAATGATGTCCCATGTCATTCAGGGCTAAAGCCAACATTTTAACAGTAGTCTATGTGTCTCTTCCTCATCTGTGCTTCCCCCACCTCTTCTCCTACCACTCTCATTCTGCTCAGCCCTCTCTGACCTTTCTGCCCTTCCCCAGACATACCAGGCACACTCCTCTGTTAGTAGCTTTGCACTCCTTTTGTGGAACTGACAGGGAACTTCCCAAGGTTCAGGAAAATGGTAGCTGCCCATCAATCCCACTTGCTTCTGAAGAGCTTCTCTTCCAGCCCTACTTCATTCCTCAGAGCAGGAGGTTGGTGACCATAGGTCCTCAGTGACAGACCAGACCCTGGGTCTTCCAGCTCAATGCCTGGCCATCATAGACTTTACACTCTCATCTCCCCAGCATGTGGCGTGTGGGTGAGCCCAGATCTTCATCCCTCCAGAAACTGTATTCTGAAACTCCTGTATCCTGATCCAGCACCTTTCTGAGATAAGGTCACAACCCACGCACAAACTACACTACTTCCTTTCCCTCTTCCCTAAGCTAGTACTGAGATCAGAGGCCTGAGAGGAGTTTCAGGCCAGTCCACCCTCACATTCCTGAAACACAAAAAAAGCTATTAACTGCTCTGATGCAAAGAAGCTTGGAAGTCAAGATAGACAGGGAATGAGGAAAATAGCTTACTCAATGTTTTGTTGATGAAAAGTGTAGAGATGGAAAATAAGATTATTCTGCAAACAATACCTGAGCTCTGGTAGCATAGTGCCTAAGACATTTGATTGCTAACCAGAAGGCTGGAGATTCAAACCCACCAGCCACTCCTCAGAAGGAAGGTTGGGCAATCTACTTCTATAGTGATACCTCGGAAATCCAAGGAGGAGTCACTATGAGTCCCATCTGAATCGAGGACAGTGAGTTTGATTTTTTAGTTTCTAACTCATATGTATGTAAATAAAGAATTACTTTGCTGGTGATGGACACTTATAATTGTTTCTCTCCCTACGCAACATATTTATATGGAAATGATAATGCTGATTTCAGGTATTGAAGCCAAATGAAAGGGTGGTTATAGCCAGGAACCCTCAGAGCCAAGTAGCTACCTGCTTCCCCATCTGTGGGTTGGGATAGGTGTGGTTGGCCGAGAAATCC
Organism: Orycteropus afer afer; assembly: GCF_000298275.1. Lineage (NCBI taxonomy): Eukaryota > Metazoa > Chordata > Mammalia > Tubulidentata > Orycteropodidae > Orycteropus > Orycteropus afer. The sequence goes on from NW_006921821.1 coordinate 5,282,185, forward strand.
ATCATATATGTTTTCCATAGTGAAAAGGGGGATGGCTTTGTGGAAGAATGTCTAATCAGTTGCATGATGTCAATTCCAGCTCATGGCGACTCCATTTGTGTCAGAGTAGGAATCAATCTTTGGAAGTAGATCACTAGGATGTTCTTCCAAGGCACCTCTGAGTGGATTTGAACCTTCAACTTTTAAGTTAACAGCCTTGTGTTTTAGTGGTTTGCACCACCCAGGATATCTCCTTTAGGAAATCTCCTGCTGCTAATATGCAGCAGGATTTTTTTTTTTTTTTTTTTTTTAAAGGAACCACACATTTTCAAGGAACTAACATTGGTTTATATTTTTCTATTTTGAAAACAAATGAAGAAGAGAGATAGATATTCTTGGAAACAACCATATGTCTACCTCTGGTTTATCAGCTATTGATTGCCTTTCAGCTATCTTTGTTCACTTTCTATGCCTGTTGGGGTTACTGAGGAGTCATCAACTTCCACAAGGCAGAACATGGCCTTCAGTCATTTCCATGTTGATGTGTCAGTTTCTGGGAGCATATGATTAAGCACATAGTTACTCCTGCATATCCTGTGTGCACAAAGAAAATAAAAGCTGTCAATACATTGGAGGGACTGAGAGTAGCACCAGTGTCTAGGGGCCTAAGTTCCTACTCACAAAGAGAGGTGTAGTGGACACAGGCATAGCCAGAGATTGGGAGGAGGATAATTGGTGTCTCAGAAATAATTCTCAACGGCAGCCTGCTGTCACTTTTTCTTCAGGCCCCACCTCTGACTGCTGCTAACCGCTGCTTTAGAAGAGCCAGTGCAGACACTAAGCCCTTTGCCAAATACGTGAAATGGATCTGTTTCTTCCTACTGATTAGCCTGTAGACTTTGTCCTGTAGTGGGTAGGCTGGTGTACCTTGTGTAAATTGCTGTTTAATTTACTTTGTCTCCTCTGGGTAAGGACAACTTTACCAAGAAGGCTAAATTCTGAAGAGATTAAATTCATTAGCATGAAATGCAGTCAATTTTGGGGTACTTTGTTCAGGCACAAGTGTGTGTGGCTTGGATTTGTTTCCCCAATTATGCAGCATAGTCTTATTGGTCTCCAGTGACTGTATTTCAATATCCCTGCTTTTCTAATGACGCCATCCTGGAGTTTATGTGGCCATGTAAAGCAAATGCTGCTTTAGCAAATTTTTGGATGAGCTCATACTGGATGGAAAGTTTCCAGTGTTGAGTGAATTCTTCCTTATTATGAAGACATATGTAACACTCTCTATTTAGGATTTAATACCACACATTTGTATAGATTTCTTCTACTTTCAGGTGTGTTTACAAAGCACTTCTATCTTAAAACTCCCTATGCCCTGTGGTGGATAGGCTGGTGTACCTAGGGTTGGCAAGGGAGAACTGCATATGTAGGGGTGGGATACCTAAAGGGCTGTACACCTCAGCAGTAGGAGCACAAGTGCTCTTCTCATCTAGGGAAATGAGACATGCAGCTTGTACCTTCATTTCACAATTTCAATATCCCCTAATTATAATACATAAGGCCTTGGTGGTTCAGTGGTATAATTCTCACCTTCCATACAGGAAACCCTAGTTTGAGTCCCAGAGAATTTACTCCATGCACAGCTTCCATCCATCTGTCAGTAGAGTTTGAGTGTTGCTATGATGCTGAACATGTTTCAGTGGAGCTTCTAGATTAAGATTGACTAGGAAGAAAGGCCTGGTGCTCTAATTCTGAAAATCAGCCAACAGAAATCTTTTGGGTCACAATATCTGATCTCCAATGGATCATGGAGATAGTACAGGACTGGGCAATATTGCATTCCATTGTTCATGGGGTCACCATGAGTAGTGGCCAACTCTATGACAGCTAAAAACAATAGCTACGATATACCAAGTTGTTTGCCCTTCTTTAGGTCCAACTACAATTTAAAATAAACAAAAAACATCCAGTTGATCTTGTAGTTCTTGCCACCACTCATCAGCTTTCCAAAACCAAACTCATTGCCATCGAGTTGATTCGGACTCTTAGTGACCCCCATCGGGTTTCCAAGGTGATAAATCTTTAGGGAAGCACATTGCCCCATGGAGTAGCTGGTGGGTTTGAACCACCAACCTTCTGGTTAGGAGTCAAATGCCTTGGGCACTACACCACCAGAGATTCATCAGCTAGGAGATGCTAAAATCCTGAAAGAAGATATAGGCTGGCTTATTCCCCAGATAAGGGGGGCGCCTGTGACCTAATCCCAGTCCCTGAAGTATACAGCTTTTTAAGTGTCCCACCCCTGACCCATACATTCCTCTTACCCCCCTCTTCCTTTGGCTACATTTTCAGTGTGCCTAGTGCGCTCCTGCTTGTACATGACAGCCTGCTGCTCAGGGGGTAAGGATGAGGTGAGAGCAGGGTCTACGTGCTAGTCAGAATGGAATAAAGACTGTTTGGGTTTTAAAATTTGAGACAGAGTGAAGGGGAGCATTTCAAGAATGGGATGATGAGAGGCACATCGAGGAGATTCTGGAAAGAGGAAAGACAGAAGTTTCAGGAGAAATTTGAATCCTGCATGGACCCTCAAGCTGTGAAGATAACAGAGTCTCTTCTCACCTTCTCTCTTCTCCCCTGCCTTCTTGCCTCTCATCCTGTAGGCTTCCCCAAACTCACTCCTAGTAAGAAAGAGGATGTTTATAGTGAGACAGAGAATTGGTCAACACAATGCACCTACCTCCAAACACTGTTGTGGACAGGCATTGTTGGAGTGTAGGCCAGAGGCTGCAAACTCAATTTCCCTCAGGTTCAGACAAGAAGCCTAATAAGTGAAGTCCTGGGTCACACCCACTACGGAGGCTGCACATCCTACCTAATATCATTTGAATAATAATAAAGAAAGAAAGAAAGAAAGAAAAAGTATATGCTAACCAAACAAAATATATCTTCAGGCAAGATACACCTCTAGACAGCCCATCTTCAGACCCTGCTTACCAAGAGTTTCCATGACTCCTTCCAGATGACCAATAAACTGGGGAAGGGATCTAGTAAGAATGGTGCCCATTCCCAGAGCAGAAACTTCAATGTAATCTCAAAGGTTGCCATCAAGGTGCAGCTCTTAGAACTGCACAGAGCAGGTTCTCAGTCTAGGACTGTTACAGGATCTGAATATCACCACCCAAGAGAAATTCTTCACATGGCAGGTATAAACCCATCCCACTTCTGAACCAGGTTTCCCAAGACATCAGGGAAGTGAGGACCTGCCTGCCCTGTCCTTGGTCAATGTGTGATGTCAAGAGGGAGCAGGTGCTGCCCATCAGAGGGCGTGCCTGGGAGCTTTGAAATACTCATCAAGATAGCAGGGTGACAAAACAGAAGTGGGTCATAGGACTACCCCTTAGTTACACACAGTAAAAAGAAAAGAACCAAAAAGTGAAAGTTGAGTCACCTTTATATAAAGGCCAGTCTTTTCATTTCTTCAATAAGTTGGCTTCAACCTCTATGTGCCAGGCCTGGTCTAAATGCTGGGGTTGAGTGTGAAAATGAAAATGTGGAAGTGGGTGAAGGGACAGGAAAAGCCCTCATGAAAGATAGAGTCTAGTCAGCTGACCCATGGCATGGTTTCCATGTACCATAGCCATGGGCAGGAGCTGCAGTGATGCCTTGCCCATACCTCTGTCTCTTACCTCTGCATAGAAAGGCTGCCAACTATAAACACCTGCGACTCTGACAAGGTTTTTTTTTTTTTTTTCTTGACTACAGTGGCCCACTTGGCTCTCTCACAGGCAAGCCAGAAGGCTGGAAAGATAAAACTCCTGGTAGTAGCCCTCAACCAATGGGGAGAATAAATACCCCAATTTTTTCACCCATTGGCTGTGTTAACTCAGAGGCAGGCTGTATGCTATCACCCAGAGTTTCCTAGTGGGAAGAAAATTCTCTGGCTTTCTTTTCTTCTCTACACCTCTCCCAGTATTTCCAGGGGTCACCTTCTATCAACCTATTTGCAATCACATCCTTTTCTTGGTTCTATTTTTGAGGGACCCCAAGCCAAATGATCACATTCCCTAGATTTTCCAGGATAGTTCCCATTTAAAAATTTTCATTTCATCACTATGTCACATCATCTGGTTTAGAAAATCTTTTTGCCATTTATGTGGACCATATAAGCTACCAATCAAAGAAAGATCTTTGTTTTAAATCAATAGAACGTCTCCCCTCACCCATAATTCACCTCCATTTATGAATGCAAAAAAAAAAGAAAAAAGATAAATAGATAACATTTCTTTTTATTAAGAATTTTTCTTTTTATTTTAATTTCAAAAAATAAAGTCTTATTTAATTTACCTGATACCCAGGATTGTAGGAACTTTTCTGATATAAAGTTTCAGGCTCACCTCCAGCCATGGTGAAGAGCCAGAATTAACAGGCCTCATAGGATGGATGTGCAGAGCCCTGGGACCTGCTCAGAGTGCCCCTTGCTCTCTTGGAGGGCTGTTGTCAGCAAGCTCCATGGCCTTGACGGCCAAAACCCATCAGTTGGATTCCAGACAGCCTAGAAAAAAAGTACACATATGGGATCCACAATGGAAAAAAAGATAAACAGCAAGTTTCATAATTTGTTTAGTGTCATGTTACTTGTCTCCCAAAAGTCTTGATTTTAGCCAGACTTCCCTCAGGCTAGCTTGAAATAAGGACATTTTGAACTAGTGAATCATAACTCAGCTGCATGGAAAGCTGGGGATATGCTATTTTTGTATTTTATGCAAGAAGTAAAAAATCACTTTTTTTTTTAAACAATTTAACACTTTTTGAACAATTTAACATTTTAAACAACTCTATGGAGCTCCAGTAGTGTAGTGCCTAACGCACTTGACTGCTAACCAGAAGGCTGGTGGTTCAAACCCACCAGCCACTCCTCGGAAGGAAGGTTGGACAATCTACTTCCGTAGTGATACCCCGCCTCGGAAACCCAAGGAGGGATCTCTAAGAGTCGGGTCTGATTCGATGGCACATAACAACAACAACAACAACATGTAACTATAGTGCAAAGAAGTCAGAAAAATTTATGAAAATCTGCTAAAGATATTTGGCTGAGTCCTTGCTTTGTAAGAGTTCTATACAACAGAGAAAACACTGACAATGGCATAAATGCACACACACAATACCCCACCTTGCTTGATTTTTTTTTTCAGATGTATGTATAAACTAGTAGCACACTGTATATTCATCTTATGAAAGATCAATTAACGGACAACCACCATGTACTTGCATCCCTAAATTTGCTACAGCACCCAAACTGGCTTTTGCTTTCAAGGTGACACAGGGGCCTGTGTCTCAGGGTTATGCTAAAAAATGGCAGGATCTAGACAATTTGAAGAGCAGTGGGCTGTTTTAGCAATCTCAGTCCGTGGGGTAAAGAAAATAAAGAAGAGATTTCAGAGAAAGGACTGATGGTTTTTGTTAAAATACAATTACCGTCTAACACAAGTTGGGATTTGCTGAGAATGTACAAAACTAAAAGTGAAATCATGTTATTAATTATGATAAGCCAAAACCATCAGAGAGACACTAAAACATTAGAAGTAGTCAAATGTGTAGCACAAGAATTCAATTTTATTTATTTAACAATCATGTGCCCAGCCTTCAGATAAGCATTGTGAAATACTCCTTAAATTACTTTCTGAAGTAACTAAAAAATCAAACTCAGAACATATTTCTTACAAATGTCAAAATCAGATTAAGACTCGTATTAGTGAGCCTGGGAGCTCTGGTAGCAAAGTGCCTAAGGCACTTGACTGCTAACCAGAAGGCTGGTGGTTCAAACCCACCAGCCACTCCTCAGAAGGAAGATGGGGCAATCTACTTCCGTAGTGATACTGCCTCGGAAACCCACGGAGGGGTCACTGTGAGTCGGGTCTGACTCCACGACATATAACAACAACAACATTACTGAGCCTATCACAAAGAGATATAATTCAATTCAATTTAGCAGATAAAAAAAAAAAAAAGTACTAGGTGCTAGATGCTGTGCTTAAGAATTCCATACTTGGGGTAGTACTATCTACCTCAGAAGGATTAAATGAGTTAGCAAAATGTAAAGTACTTAGATTAGAGCCTGGTACATAGTAAGCTCTATATATGTGTTAACACTACCACCACCACCACCATCATCATCTCTATCATCATCACCACTATTGTGTACTGAGCACTGCAGGAGATAGAAAGTCGAGTGAGGCACATTACGACAACATGTGGAAAGTCCCCTAGAAAGTAACCACAGCACACTCAGATGGAACCTGGCATCATCAAGACAAAATTATGTAAGAAAGATTGCTCACATTTTGTTGCTCAGTCTGTGTTCTGGTTACCTAGTGCCGCTCTGACAAAAATATACCACAAATGGAATGTTTGAACACACAGGAGTTTATTCTCTTACAGTTTGGAGACTTTAAGTCCAAGTTCAAAGTGCCAGGCTCTAGGGGCTGGGTGAAAGCTCCTCAACCTTGGGCTTCAGCTCTGCCTCCTGCTTGGCCCACTGGAGCTAGAGGCTTTTCTTCACTTAGCTGCTGGCTGTTGATAGCTGTTGGCTGTTGAGGCTGACAAGCCCAAGATCAACAAGTAAAAAGGCCCAGTCCTGATGTTATCAAACCACACTGCAGGCCATTAATTCAAGCCCATTGAAAGTCCCTAGGTCGGCAGAGCATGGCAGGCTGCTGAACAACAACTTGGCTACAAATGAGGTTCAAGCATGCCATAAGCTAGAGACCATTCCCAAAAGCTTCTTCTTATATATAGGATGCAGACCACATCCCTAAGGCAACTGCTTAGCTACTCATAGTAGATTCCACCATGGAGTTGTTTGCCAGTCTCATGATGGGGAATACTACCTCCAGTTGCCCAGCCACTCAACCAGACCCAGCCAAGTTGACACACAAACTTAACTACCACACTCTGGGCATCAGAACTATGACTCTAATATTCAAGAAAGGTCTTTGCAGTTCAGGCACCTAACACCCAGAAAGATTCTTTAAACATGGTATTTTGTGGCAATGGAAAAAGGAATTGTTTAGAACAAATAAGCCTACACTCTGTAATGCGAACAACCTACCATTGTGCACAGTGAGTAACAAAGGAGATGCTGGTTTCAGTCTCCAGGCCACTGTCTCTAAAGCTGGTGGAGATACTTCACAACTGCTAGCATCCTTTTCAGATTGGGCAAGATCCTGAGGTGTTATGTCTTACTTTGTTGTTGTTGTTGCTAGGTGCCATAGTGTTGGCTCCAACTCATAGAGACCTATATACAACAGAACAAAACACTGCTCAGTCCTGTGCAACCCTCACAATCCTTGCTATATACCTGAGCCCATCATTGTAGCCACTGTGTCAATCCATCTCATTGAGGGCCTTCCCCTCTTAAGCTGACCCACCACTTTACCAAGCATGATATCCATCTCCAGGGACTGGTCCCTTCTAACAACCTGACCAAATTAGGTGAGACAAAGTCTGACCATTCTCACTTCCAAGGAGCATTCCAGCTGCACTGCTTCCAGGACAGATTTGTTCGTTCTTCTGGCAGTCCATGGTACCTAGTATTCTTCGCCAACACCACAACTCAAAAGCTCAAAAAAAACCTTCTTCAGTCATCCTTATCTATTGTCCAGCTTTCACATTCATATGAGGCAATTGAAAATACCATGTGCTTAGGTGCACATTAGCCTTCAGAGACATCTTTGCTCTTCAGCACTTTAAAGAATTCTTCTGATCTCTTGAGTGCTGCTTCCATGGGTGTTGATTGCAGAACCAAGTAATACGAAATCTTTGACAACTTTAACCTTTTCTACATTTATCATGATGCTGCCTATTGGTCCAGTTGTGAGGATTTTTGTTTTCTTTATGTTGAGGTATAATCCATACTGCAGACTACAGTCTTTAATCCTCACCTGTAAGTGCTTCAAGTCATCTTCACTTTCAGCAAGCAAGGTTGTGTCATCTGCATATCACAGGTTGTTAATAAGTCTTCCTTCAATCCTGATGCTATGTTCTTCTTCATATAGGCCAGCTTCTCTGATTACTTGTTCAGCATACAGATTACTTATCTTACTTTAGAGCACCCATAAACAACTACAAATGGTTTTCAATTCTTGCTTTTTAACCCAGAAATAGATGCAGAATGAACATTGCAGCTCATGTCTCTTCCCTGAGCCCATGTTGTGATCCATGTGGTGCGCCAAGTCCATCTGCAGAATGAGCAGTCAGCCATGCAAGTCACTGAGTTTTCTGCCCACTGTGATCATAGGCAAGGTCTTTAGGTCCCTAGAGGGAAGACCTGTTTCTAGCTTGGGGTTAGAACTGAATGCATATCCTTCCTTTCTGCTATGCTTGGAAAGGATCTATGTTAACACCTCCCAGGCTCAGGGCACCATATGAGTCATTTTATGTTGGTATCATGTAGATTGTGATGTGAAAGCCATACCTACTATTATAGGTTTTGAGAGGTGACAAGACCACCTTTGGTTGAGTTGTTTAATGTGTGAAGCTTGGGACATAGGTCAGGAAAGTTGAGGAAGTTGCATTTGACAAAGTCTTGGAAACAGCCATGTGAAGATGAAGGAAGGGTGGAATGGGAAGGACAGAAACATTCTAGACTTTGGGCTGCTCCATGAAAATAGTGGCCTGATCTCATTGTTCTCCACTGCAATGTTAGCACCTATAAGCCCAGAGCACAGGATAGGTAGTCAGTGAAGAGTTAATGAATGAATGAGCAAGCCAAGGGAGGGCACATGCAAGGTGGTTGCAATGGTGAGTAAGGATAAGGCAGACTCAGAACACTTGAATTATTCTATTCTGACTTTTCATACAGCAGTAGGCAACTTAAAAAATACTCTATGTAATACTTCATATCCATGTGCCAATAAACAAAAATCATTTACTATTTTAAAGTCTGACTCGACAGCACATAACAACAACAACAATTTTAAAGTCTAGGCTTCAGTTTTAAGTTGAATCAGATTCTTCTCTTCCTTTTTCAATTTCCTTCTTTCTTTCCCTTCTCTGTTTGTCTTCCCATTTCCATTCTCTCCCTTTCATTCTTAAAATGCCTATTGCACTCATTGCTTCATTTATAAATCACTTACAATTTATGAGTTATAAAATTAAAACAGAATCTATGCAGTAATGTATTAGTCATCATAATTTTATAACAGATATGACTGACTGTTCCAAACCATGAGACAAATATGATTCTTTGTTGGACTTTGAATCACTGTCTTAAAATCAGCCAAATGGAACATTGATCCCAGGGCCCTCTACAGTAGTTACAAATCTGTGTGTCATAAATAATACAGCATTTACAAATAGACTGGAAAAGGTCAGTGCATTTTCTCTGCTCTTTCAAAACTGTTCTCTTTATTTATTAAAGTGCTTGGGTTATAGATCAGCTTTCTATCTTTATTAATGGCTTAGCTACTTTGAAAGCAAACTGTCCTTCAAGAGAAATGACGAATGACTGCCTTATTTCATTGCATTTTTAAGTACCTTGAAAAATCATTTTATTTGTGAATCTGATGACTGTCTTGGGGGTAAAAACATTTATGAGTCAAGAAATGGAATCAAGAAGAGACAGAATATTGTATTCCCCAAGAAGTGTTATCTTACCTTGTCTTAGGAAAATATTAGATAAAAGTTTACCCTCATCTCTTTTTTTTTTTTTTTTTTTTTTTTTTTTTT
>NW_006921821.1:5299157-5300953 GCF_000298275.1 Orycteropus afer afer
TTCTGTGTCTGTGTTAATTGGTTTCCCTTTTCTTTGTTGAAGAGGGTCTGTGCAATCCTTCTGCCTAGTCCGCCATCTTGCCCCGCCTTACCCTCATCTCTTACAAAAGAGTTTTTTCCCCCCCTTCTATTGCTCTGGAAACAATTACATGACGAATAATTAATAAGAGAAGTAGAAGTTTCCTCATTTTTTTTTTCTGCCATAGTAGTTTATTAGCATATTTTTTGAAGAAACACTTTGAAAGCAAAAGAATGTGAGTCCAGCAAGAACCTGTACACAGTCATTTATTCCTTTCCTGAGAGCAGCCGACTTACTTAGCATCTGAGTCACTCAAGTCCTGCTCTTCCTGGAAGCGGAGGTGGAAATGAGAAGGTATGCCACAGCCTGGAGAAGTCACTGGGCAGAAGAAATGTGACCTGTTGGCAGCTCTGCTCTTTTCCAGGCTTTGAAGACACAAGACTGTCAAGTAGTGGGGAACAGTTAGAGCTTCCTCAAGTTCCCCTTCATTAGCCCTTACCAAGACACAAGAGGCCAGTTTTTTTGTTGTTTCTTTTTTTTTTCCTTTCTTCCCTCCATACCTCATACTCTTCCTTCTTTCTTTCTTCTCCCCTTTTTTCCTTCCTTCCCTGGCTTCCTTCCTTCCTCCTTTGCTTCTTTCTTCAAATTTATAGTATCCATTTTAAATATACAATATAAAAATATATTCTTATTGTAGAAAATTCAGAAGCAAAATTATATTAAAATTCTCTTTGACCACTATGCACAATTCCAGTTTCTCTTCTTAGAGGTAGTTACTGTTTTCAGTGTGTATTCAGCTTTCCAGTGGGCTTGTACTATGCAGTTACATACTCCCAGGTATATGTAAATTTATTTGTCTGTATTATACTGTAGCACAGTAAATAAAGGGTGTTATATACTATTTATTGGAAGCTCTGGTGGCATAGTGCCTAAAACATTTAACTGATAAACAGAAGTCTGGTGGTTCAAACCCACCTGTCACTCCTCAGAAGGAAGGTTGGGCAATCTACTTCTGTAGTGATACTGCCTTGGAAACTCAAGGAGGGGTCGCTGTGAGTCGCATCTGACTGGATGGCAGTAGGTATGCTATTTATTAGTCTGAATTTTTTAAATTTTTTATATGTTATTAAATGTTGAATAGATGTAAATTAATCTATAATATGTATTAACAAACAAACAAACAAACAAAAAAACCTCACTGCCATCTAGTTGATTCCAACTCATAGTGACCTCCTTTGGGTTTCTCAGGTAGTAGATCTTTACAGAAGTAGATTGTCCTGTCTTCCTTCGAATAATATGTATAAATCATATAAATTAACAGCACAACAAACATCTATGCATCTAACACCCAGTTTAACAAACAGAATTTTACCTTTAATTTGGAAGCTCTCTAGTTCCTTTAATCTCATCTCATCTCTTTCCCTCCTCCTTCAGAGGTAACTAGTCACGTGAATTTTGTGTTTATCATTCCTTTGCTTTTCTTTATAATTCTTCCACAAGTGTTTAATCCCTAAATAATGTTAAATAGTTTGCATATTTTGCAGTTTCTTCAAATAGAACAAATCCATGTGTATGTGTGTTGCGGGGGGTGGTGGTGTCTGTCTTGCTGTATGCTGTAGTTCATTCATTTTCACTGTTCTACAATAGTCCATTGCATGTGTCGTAGAGTGAAAACCAATAGGTGCCTTAAGTCATCCTCACTTTCAGCAAGCAAAGTTGTATCGTCTGCATATCTCAGGTTGTTAATGATTCTTCCTCCAATCCTGATACCATGTTTT
>NW_006921821.1:5302537-5310065 GCF_000298275.1 Orycteropus afer afer
TGTGGCTTTGGTGGTTGGGGCATAAATTTGAATAACAGTCATATTAATGCGTCTTCCTTGTAGGTGTATCGATATTATCGTATCACTGACAGCATTGTATTTCAGGACAGATCTTGGAACATCCTTTGTGATGATGAATGCCACGCCATTCCTTTTCAAACTGTAATTCCTGGCATAGTAGATCATATGGTTGTCTGATTCAAAATGGCCAAAACCAGTCCATTTCAGCTCACTAATGCCGAAGATATCAATCTTTATGCGTTCCATTTCCTTTTTGACAACTTCCAATTTTCCTAGATTCATACTTCGTACATTCCATATGTCATAATTACTGGAAATTCGTTCCTTAGAAACAGTCTGCTCTAGTACAATATTCTTTGCCTATTCGCCTGGGAGATTTAGATAAAATTCAATGCCCAGGTCTCTTCTTAAACCAAAACCAAACCCACTGCCATTGAATCGATTCTGACTCATAGCAACCCACAGGGTTTCCAGGGCTGTAAACCTTACAAAAGTAGATTGCCTCATCTTCCTCCAACAGAGCAGCTGGTGAGTTTGAACCACCAACCTTCTGATTATTAACCAAATGCCTTAACCACTGTGCCACCAGAGATCAGTAGGTTTTCTATTAGAAATATTTTTTTTACATCCTTTATCACAGAGAAAGAACATTTCCTTAGCTACATCATTAAATCTTCACAGAAGATGGCTGTTACTAGGCTGAAAGTGGAACTAATAAAAGAGAGTCAGACTGAGATCACAAGCCAGCCATTTCAGCTATTACCATGTACCTCAATTTTAAATTTCCTTAAACACATGATTAGACCACTATTTATTATACATTCTATTTATTATACATTATTTATAGTGCCTAAGGCACTTGACTGCTAACCAGAAGGCTGGTGGTTCAAACCCACCAGCCACTCCTTGGAAGGACGGTTGGGCAATCTACTTCCATAGTGATACTGCCTTGGCAACCCAAGGAGGGGTTGCTATGAGTCGGGGCTGACTTGACAGCACATAACAACAACAACAACAACAATTTATTATACATTCTATAATTGTCTCTAATTTTGTTCATTTCTATTTTTTTTGCTATATATCTTCCTGTGTGTGTATCCTGATGCAAATGTACAAAGTCTTATCTAGGTTATAAATACAGAAATTGCCTGGGTAATGGAGATGCACATTTTCAACTTTATAGATAATAGCGAATTATTTTCCAGAGAAGTTATAGCAGTTCATACTCTTTCAAGCATTGGATAGGATTCTAGTTGTACCACATTCTGATCAGCACATATCAGATTTTTTAATTTTTAGTAATCAGGTAGGTGTGAAATAGCACCTTATTGTTTTAATTTTCATTTCTCTGATTGTTAATGTGTTCAATCATCTTTTCCTTTTTTGTGAATGGTCACTATTCTAGATAGTTACTTGGTTTTTTTGGGAAAGAGGAATTCTTTATATAGTCTTCATACATGCCCCTTGTTGGTTAAATGTGTTGCAACTATCTTTTCCCAATTTCAGCTTATCTTTTTATTTTCTTTTGATATTTTGTGATACTCAGAAATTCTTAATTTTAATGTAGTCAAATGCATAAATATATCCCCTTTAAATTATGATTTCTTTGTCTTTTTGAAGAACTCCTCCCTGCCTCTGAGATTATAAAGAGTATCTCTTTTTTTTGTCTTCTCTAAATTTATGGTTTGGCTCTTCACATCTAAGTTTTTAATCTACTTAGTCTTTTTTTTTCCCCTTCTGATAAAAAGTAAGATTCAAATTTTATAATTTCAATGTGGATTATCACTTCATTTATTGAACAATTCATTCTTTTTTCTACTGATCTGCAAAGCTAACTCTGTCTTAACTCAAGTTTTTACCTATATGTAGGTGTGTTTCTAGTCTTGATATTGTCCACCATTTCATGATTTTTCTTGGGCCAATACCACTTAGTCACATACAGTACTATATTTGATAGGGCAAATCCCCTACTTTTCTCTTCTCTCTCTGGAGTATTTTGTAATTTTGTTTATTCTCCATTCTATACACATTTTAGAATCATCTTAAAGAATGACACATTTTTTTATTGGAATGCATGGCATCTGTAGATTATATTGGGGAAAACTGATAGGCTTATAGTATTAGGTACACCAATTTATATATATGATATATAGCTTCATTTATTTGTATGCTTCAACATCTCTCAATAAAGTTTTATAAATTTTTTCATAAAGTTTTTCACATCTTTTTGTTAGATTTCTTTCTATATAATTATATTTTAATGCTCCTTAAATGTATTTTATTATATTTTCTACTTGTCACATAGAAAGTATAACAAAAAACATTAAAATATAAAAGGAAAAACTTTGTCAGCAAAGTATAAATATACAGCTGGTTTTTGTCCTGGTTTTGTGCTAACAATCCTGCTAACTCTGTTATTAATTGAAAAATGTGGTACAATGGTTAAAGAATTTGGCTGCTAACTAAAAGGATGGAGGTTCAAAACCACCAGCCACTCCATGGGAGAAAGATGAGGCAATCTGCTTCCATAAAGATTTACAGCCTTGGAAATTCTATGGGGCAGTTCTACTCTGTCTGTAGGATTGCTATAAGTCAGAATCAACTTAAAAACAAGCCTGGGTATCTGTAGATTATTTTGAGTTCTCTATGCATGCAACCAGAATATTTGCAAATAATGAGATTTTTTTTTTTACAACTTCTGTAAACTTTGTATTTCTTTTTCTGGACTCACTCTATCAGCTAAAACCTCTAGTATAATGTTAAATAAATCAATAATAGGTAATCTTGACTTACTTGTGTTAAAAACAAAATGTGTTCCAACATCTTCTATCATTGTAGACAATACTTACTGCAGCATTTTTGTAGACATCCTTTATGAGATTGTGGACATTCTTTTAAATAATCATGAATAGAAAATTAATTTTATCAAATAATTTTAATACGTCAGTTAAGACATAATTTTTTTCCTTCAATTTGTCAAAGTGGTGAATGGCATTAATTGATCACTAGTTATACCAATAGCACATTTGTATTATAAACGAACTTGGGCATTGGACCTGATGCATTATCTGTTTTGTAAATAACTGGTTTGGTCTACTAATATTTTATTTAAATTACTACATTTATGCTCATGAGATTATATTTCCTCATCCTATCCTTTTCAATTTTTGGTTTATAAATATGCTCTTATCGTAAAATGAGTTGACAACTACTCCTATGCTCCGAAGTAGTTTGTGTTAGATTAAATTATTTGTTATTTGAATATTTAATAGATCTTGTGATTAGAAACAATTGTGACTGGTGTTTTGTTAATGGGAAAATTTTAAACTGCCAATTCAATTTCACTAATTTGATTTCTTCTTCAGTCAGTTTTATGCTATAGTCTCCTATAACTTTTCCATTTCATCTAAATTTTGAAATTTATTTCTATGTTGTTTTTAATGCTTTTTTATTAGCTTTTTGATGTTTGTGTCTTTGTTATTATATCTGCTTTCCATTCATATTGTTTACTTATACATAACTGGATCAAAATGATCAGAGTTCTTTTGCAACGTTATTATACTTTTTGTAGTTTCAACAAACTTTGGCTTTGTTTTTCCTTTCTGTTGTGTGTTTATTTTCTATTTCATTAATTTTCCCATATCCTTCATTATTTCTTTTCCTTTTGTAGGATTTCCTGTTTTTCTTTTACTTACTTTCTATTTTTAATTTCCCATATATCTTGGAGGATTTTATCTTAAAAACAAATAAATAAATGCTCAGGTTTGTCATGTTTAAACTCATTTAGTTTATTGCAAGGTAGTCATGGCAAGGCATGCAAGTAAGACTTCAAGACATTCATTTAGCATGGGAGAATCACCATTAATAATTACAATGTTAGTTTACATGTTAGAGTCCAAATCTTTGGACTTCAGGCTTGTCTTCAATGAATCCAAGGTCTGTTGTGACAAGCAGTATCTCAGAAAGTTCTGTCTTCAGACAGAGTCAGAGAGACCTTTTGCTTCTGTCATCTTCAAAAATAAGTAGAAATCCAGGGTTTATGTACACTGTGTACTGTCACATTCAATTATAATTGGTATGTTTTATTGCCAATTAAGGGCATTGTTGTATGACATAAGTTTTGCTAATTTATAGAGATTTTAATTACTGCCAATTAGGGCATGACATTTCTGTTTACTACGTATGTTTCAAGGCTGATTTAATTAAAAATTATAGCACTTGTTTTGTGACATATTTATGTTTTGCTAATTTATAGAGATTTGATTAATATTACATTCCATTATCACAGAACACAGGTATCCAGCCAAATTTCAGAAAGTAATTTACAACCTACTTCACATACTTCTATTATCTATTTCCAAGGTTAGAATAACTTCATAACGAGTTACAGTTAATGGTTACAGAGCATAATATAAATATATGTTTCTATTTCTAAGTCAGATTCTCTGCTTCTAACTTCACATGGTAACTTGCTTACACATAAGTATTTAAATGCTTTACAAAAACAACCTAACAGTGCAAAAAGCATTTTAGATGCTTTTATAATAGTGGGGAGTTCTGGTGGAGTAGTGCCTAAGGCATTTGACTGTTAACCAGAAGGCTGGTGGTTCAAATCACCAGCCACTCATCCAAAGGAAGACGGAGAAATCTACTTTTGTAGAGATATGCCTCAGAAACCCAAGGAGGGGTCGCTGAGTCAGGACCGACTCCACAGCAGTGAGTTTGGTTTCTGGTTTTGATATAATAGCGAGGAGATTTGAGGACATTACATGAATCATACATAACACCTTTCAAATTCACTACTATATAGCCGACTCCAACTCATAGTGACAGCCACTGGGTTTCTGAAACTGTAAATCTTTATGAAGTGGATCACCCCTTCTTCCTTCTGCAGAGGGACTGGTGGGTTTGACTGGCTGACCTTCCGGGTAGCAGCCAAATGCCTTACCCACTGTACCACCAGAGATCCTTTACATAACACTATAAAAAAATAAATAAACTTACTGCCATCAAGTCAGATCTAACTCAAAGAGACTCCTCCTTGGGTTTTAGAAGCAGTATCACTAGGGAATTAGATTGCCCAACCTTCCTTCTGAGGAGTGGCTGGTGGGTTAGCAGTCAAATGCCTTAGGCACCATGCCACCAGAGCTCCCTAAAAACATTAAAAAAAAAACCAACTGCCTTCTAGTTGATTCTGACTCTTAGCGATTCCCATTGGGTTTCCTTGGCAGTAAATCTTTACAGAAGTAGATTACCCCATCTTCCTTCCATAGAGTAGCTGATAGGTTTGAACCACGAATCTTCTGGTTAGCAGACAAATACCTTGTGCATGCTGCCACAGAGCTCCTTATGAAAACATTTGCTGTTGTTGTTGTTATGTGTCATCGAGTCAGACCTGACTCATAGAGACCCCTCCTTGGGTTGCTGAGGCGGTATCACTATGGAAGTAGATTCCCAACCTTCCATCCGGGGAGTGACTGGTGGGTTTGAATTGCCAGCCTTCTGGTTAGCAGCCAAGTGCCTTAGGCACTACATTACCAGAGCTCTATTTATTTCCTTCTGGTTATATATTTTCCTCTAGTAACTGCTGTAGTGGCATCCCACAAAAAGAGGTTCATAATATTTATATTACTGTTCAGCTCTAACTGTATTATAATTTCCATTATCATTTCATCCTTAACCCATGTATTATTGAGAAATGTGGTTTTTTACTCAAAAATTTGTGAAGTTTTTAAAGTTTTTTATTTCTAATTAATTTGTTATTGACTTCTAATTTGATTGCAGATGGCCAGCTCAAGATTTGTTAAAACTTCCTTTATAACTTAGTATTTGCTCACTTTTTATAATTATTCCTTATGTGTTTTAAAACTGGGAGCTCTGGTGGTGTAATGCCTAAGGCATTTGAATGCTAACCAGAAGGCTAGCGGTTCAAACCCACCAGCCACTCCTCAGAAGGAAGGTTGGGCAATTTACTTCTCTAGTGATATCCTCTCAGAAACCCAAGGAGGGGTCATTATGAGTGGGATCTGACTCCACCATAGTGAGTTTGGTTTTTGTTGTTTTAAAAACAATATGCATTCTTCCTAACCAAAATACCAACAGGATTTTTTTTTTTAATGTAGTAGGAAAGTTCATATGGGAAAAAAAATGTGTAAAAATAACCAAAAAAAATATTAAAAATAGAAACTATGAGGGAAGACTAGTCATAATAGACATTAAAATATATTATAAAGCCTCTTAAATGTCAACAGTGTGGTGATGACACAAGAATAAACAAATAGAATGGTGGAATAGAATAGGAATTTTAGAAGCAGACCTAACTACATCTAGGGTTTTCATTGGCTGATTTTTGAAAGTGGATCACAGTCTTAGTCTGCAAGCTCTGTTGAAACCTGCTTACCACATAGCAACACTCAAGCCTCCACTGACAGAGGGACAGTGACTGTGCATGAGGTGCACTGGCCAGAAATTGAACCCAGGTCTCTCCCTCAGAATGTGGGAGTTCTACCACTGAACCACCTCTGCTTCATTCATCATGTTCAAAACATTACTCTTTATTAAAAAGTAATTTGTCAATTTAAAAATATCCTTGAAACAAACGAAAGAAAACAACTCTATCCCTGAGAATTCTATAAAATACAATGTAATCAAGATGGAGGAATAGGCAGACAAGAGACACAGACCCTCTTCAACAAAGAAAAGAAAAACCAATGGACAGATATAGAAGATAATCCTGGAGCTTTGAAAGCAGCTATACAGAGGTGGATTAGGCACCAACTAGTGGAAAAACTTGAATGAAAACAGTAACTATAGAGATGGTCAAAGCTGCAGACTGTCAGCTATTCTGATGAAACCAACAGCCTGAATATTTCCAAGTGGTGTTGGGACCTGAGAATTGACCTAAAGATCAGTCCCAGTCACCAAGGCTGCAGGGACAACTGCTCTGGTGGCCTATGACTAGGAAAGGAAATAGCAAGAGGGAGACAACCTGAGCTGTGGAGTTTTTGCTGTCTGGCGGGTGCAGCCATTTTGATTGTTTACATGTGGCAGCCATCTTGAATATCTACAATTGGCAGCCATTTTGGATATTTAAAGTGACCGAGGGCACAGCAATTTTGAATGTTTACAAATGGCAACCATTTTGGATTTTAAAGTGACAGCATTCTCATTTGGATTCCAGGGACCTAATAACAGGTTCTGTTTGCCAGGGGTGGCAAGGACATATGAGAGGCTGACAAAAGGAAAGGAGACAGGTGGTGAGTGTATAAGTGCTGTCAACTAGTGAATAGAGGAGCACAGCCCAGTACCCTGCCTGTAAAGATAACATACAAACAAAACAAAGAAAACGAAAGTTGTGAGCAAGTCACTCCAACATATAATTACCAATTAAATATAAACACAAAAATGTCACAATGCCTTGGAGACAACAGAGCATCACAGTCCACACAAAGAAGCAAGATAAAGCAGGAGAAACAAAGGACAAGGATACAGACCCAAAACACATTCC
>NW_006921821.1:5310550-5330191 GCF_000298275.1 Orycteropus afer afer
GGGCAACCAATAAGACTAAGCTCAGATTTCTCAACAGAAACCATGCAGGCAAGAAGACAGTGGGATGGCATATATGAAACACTAAAAGAGAAAAATTTCCAACCAAGAATTATGTACCCAGCAAAATTGTCCCTCAAATATGATGGTGAAATTAGGACATTTCCAGATAAGCAGAAATTAAGGGAATTTGTTGAAACTAGACCAATCTTACAAGAGATGCTAAAGGGAGCCCTTTGGACAGAGAAGGAACAACAACCAACAACAACTGACTACTAACACACATGATGATATAATCCAGAAACCAACCCAGCTATGGAAGTATCCAAAGTAGCTAAGCCTACAATATTGTAAACAGGGAACCAGAGACACCAACCGACAAATGAAGACAACTATAAACCAAAAAGAGGAAAAAAATCTGTGTCATTACAGAACTTCTAGATGGTAGGGAAGTCAAGACAACTACAAGATAGAATGGACTGTTCTATACTTGGGAAGAAAACTATAAATCACAGGGTAACCTCAAAGAATAATGATAAATCTTCACATCAAAATCAAAAAGAGGACCAGCATAAATATTCAGCAAATACTAAAACAATAACAATGAAGGAAGTGATAACATAATTCACAAACAAAATTAGCTCAGCATAGAAAATTATATGGAACAAAGAAATCGACCCAATGAGAAAGCACATGACAAAAATGACAGCAACAAATTCATATTTGCTGATAATTACATATCTGGCAAGGGACTTATCTCTAAGATTGATGGAAAACTCCAATGCCTCCACACCAAAGGAATTAACATTCCAATTGAAAATTAGGCAGAAGACATGAATAGACACTTCACCAAGGAGGATATTTGGGTGGTCAGCTAATACATGAAAAGATGCTCACAATCATTGGCCATCAGAGTGATGTAAATCAAAACAACAATGAGATATACCATCTCACCCCAGCACTGATGGCAAGGTTCAATGAGACAGAAAATGACATATGCTGGTGGGGATATAGACAGATTGGGACTCTCATACACTGCTTGTGTGACTGTGAAGTGACACAACCACTGTGGAAAGCAATATGGTGATTCCTTAGAAAGTTGGAATTGGAGATACATTTGACCCAGGAATCCCATTACTGGGTATATATTCTAGAGAGGTGAGAGCCAGGATAGGAACAGATACATGCACGCTCATGTTCCTCACAGCACTATTTACAATAGCAAAAAGATGGAACCACCCTACATGCCCATCAGCAGAAGAGTGGATGACCAACCTATGGTATATACACATAATGGAATGCTATGCAGCACTAAAGAATAATCTAGAGTCTGCAAAACACTGCATAATATGGATGAACTTGGAGGACATTATGTGAGTGAAATAAGTCAATCACAGAAGGACAAGTATAGTATTAATTTGTTGTTGTGGAGGGTTAAGGAAAGGTTTATATATGGAGGGAAACTTTGTTGGTTGCCAGGAGTAGGAGGGGAGGGGAGGGAACACTGTAAAAAAAAAAAAAAAATGCATTGACCCATGTCACTTTAGTTTTGTGTATTTCACTGTACATAAATTATATTTCAGTAAAATGCATTAAAAATACAATGTAATCAGGCCCAACATCTTATTTCTCTATATTTAGAGCTGCCCTCCATGAAATCTTATTCAAAGCATAAAAATTTCCAACAATATATGATCCATTGGCTCCATTATTCTTTATGGCATTTTGAATCCAGCTATGATCTGACAAATGTTTAGACTTCACAAATAGGTGTTTTGTTTTGTTTATAAAACTCCAAGGATTTGTTGTTGTTGTCAGGTGCTATGAAGCAGCTTCTGACTCAGGGCGACCCTACGTACAACAGTAAGGGAATACTACTGGTCCTGCGCCATCCTCACAATCTTTGCTGTTTGAGCCCATTGTTGCAGCGACTGGGTCAGTCCATCTCTTTGAAGATCTTCCTCTTTTTTGCTAACCTGTACCTTATCAAGCATGATATCTTTCTCCAGGGACCGGTCCATCCTGAAAATACATCCAAAGTACACGAGACAAAGTCTCGCAAACTTTAATTCTAAGGAGCATTCCAATTGTACTTCTTCCAAGACAGATTCATTCATTCTTTTGGCAGTCCATGGTAAATTCAGTACTCTTTGTGAAAACCATAATTCAAAGGCATCAATTCTTCAGTTTTCCTTTTTCCAAGGATTTAAACATTCTCAAAAGTTTCATTGGAATAAAGCTGTTCTTATCAGAAGGTGTCACAGCATTGACACATTTCTTGCTTCTCTGGCAACAATTTCTATTTAGTGGAAGCGGCATTTAGTACACACATCTTGGCATTGCAGTTGGCATTTCTATGTGTATAATCTTTATAATACATATTTCCATGTTAGAGGAATATGTTCTCACTTAAGATGGAAAACAACAATTTTGCGTCAATCCCTCATCTATTTTATTCCATGTCACTATTGTAGTCAACATAACAGAGACTCACTTTCCTTTGAGGAGAAATAATTCATTCACAGAATTAATAAGGTAGATAAGAAGCTTATATGTGATGTCCCCACTCAGGTGCAAAGTTATAAAGTGACTGATAATATTAAGAGCTAACACCTTAGAAGTACGCTTTTCTTCATTCCCTGAAGTTGAGAGAAAACCGGCCACCCAGAAGACCTTATTACTACAATGAAAGAGTTCTTTCCCTCTGTAGTTTTCTGGAGGTAGAACACTAGCACTTGGAAGACAGTAGGGCTTTGGGAATTTGGTTCAAATGCCTATCTCATTAACAAGCCAAGTGAAGTTTAATTTTGAGATCAATTAATTTCATTTGAATTATTTAATTTCACATGTTCGTCTTTTGTGTATGGTAAGTTTTGGCTACTTATTATATGGTATGGTGGAACCACCTGAAATTCTTTCAAGAATAAGTCAGAATATAACTATATACACCAAAGAGTTGTTCTATGAAGGGTTGCATCTGACTCCAGAAAGGCAGAAAGTTTGCTAAAGTGCAATGAAGTAATATATTTTTTCAATAATTCTTATATTTTCATAGAATTTTTGTTTTTAATTTTTTTTTCCTTTTTGGTACATGGATGTAATTTTCTTTAAACCCTTAAGAACTTTGGCTTTTTTTTTTTTTTAAGGAAATATACAAAATCATAGTATCTTTAAAAGAACAAAGAGATGGTCTATAAACTCTGAATTTCAATGTGCACTATCTTTGATTCATAAAAAGGATACCACTGAAGCATTAGTGAAGCAAACATCATAAGCTGTTTGGCCAAGAAGTGAAGGTTTGCTCTGATTAACCTCACTCATTCCTCTAGTCCCTGTTGAGACCAATAGCATGAGTTTTTTTTTTTTTTTTTTTTTTTATTCATGAGCTGAAATTTGGCACTTCTAGTTGCTACCATAAGGTATGATGTTTTTTCAGGAGATAATTCTAATAAAACTAAAGTGGTGATTTTGATCCAGAAAGAGGTAATTTGTTTCCAACAAGGAAAACAAAATTTAAATGTGGATTACATCCTAAATTACACTCTTGGACAACTAATAACTATTTGATATTAAGTTTTTAAAAGAAAGGAAAGAAGAAAGAGGAAGAGTGGAAAGAAGGGGAGAAAAAGAAGGAGAGAAAAAAGGAGGGGCAGGAGGAGGAAGAGGAAAAAGAAGACTACAATGATGACTAAAGGCAAATTCATTCCTTCTGTTGAAAAACAGTCATATATGTGAGAGAGATTGATGTGTTACAGTTGCTATGGCAGAGAACTCCAACTGTGTCTGCAGTACATCCCTTGTCTCTTTCTCTCTTATTTTAATGGACCTCAAATTTTCACTGACCATATTGCCATCAAACTACAAGGCTGTTTTTCTAATTCTCTTTTGCAGCAATAAGATATAAATAGACACGTTGTGTGTGGCTCCCACATATTTTGACCCATGAGGATAAGGACCACGCCCAAGACAGTAGTATTGAGATTTCAGATTCTGTCATGGCAGTTTCCTGATGCCAGGGAGCTACCACACCAGCCCTGAGACCACTTATCTGCAGATTTCTTTTACATAAGAAAGAAGTAAATTCTCATCTTATTTAAGTTGCTATGTGTCGGGGTGTGGTGGGGTTGTCTTGTTGTTGTTGTTGTTATGTGCCGTCGAGTCGGCCCCGACTCATAGCGACCCCTCCTTGGGTTTCCGAGGCAGTATCACTACGGAAGTAGGATTGCCCAACCTTCCTTGTAGAAAAAAACAAATCCTAACAAATTCAATTCCTTAACACTCTAAATACTATAACATGCTTCCATATTTACTATTCTTTACAGATTCAAAATAAATCCATGATCTAGGTGGAACCAAACCAAAATCAAACTCACTGCCTTGGAGTCGTTCCTGACTCACAGTGATCTCTCCTTGGGTTTCCAAAGCTGTATCTCTATAGAAGTAGATTGCCCAATCTTCCTTCTGAGGAGTGACTGATGGGTATGAACCACCAGTCTTCTGGTTAGCAGTCAAATGCCTTAAGCACTATGCCACCAGAGCTCCCTGATATAGGTAGGGGAAATTTTATTATCTCCGTTTTATAGATGAGAGATGGAGACTAGGAAAATATAGGGATCTTTCCCAAATTCTGAAGGGTGTTTAATGCAGAAGCAAGTCTAGAATTCACATCTTCTGGCCATAATCTTACTTTTCATTATATCATGAATTCCCTCTGGCCTGCTGAAATTACATTACTTCTTGTTGTTGTTATGTGCCCTTGAGTCGGATAATTAATATTTACTGACCACTTACTATGTGCTGGGAATTCTTCCAAATTATTTAGCTATATTGATTAAATTAAGCCTCATAGTTCCATGGGATAACCAAAAAACCAATCCAAACTCACTGCCGTCAAGTTGGATCCAATTCATAGTGACCCCTCCTTGGGTTTCCAAGGCAGTATCTTCCTTTGAAGAAGTGGCTGGTGGGTTTGAACCACCAGCCTTCACCTCATTTCATAGAGAAAAGTGAAACTAAAAGCTGAAACTAAGGCACCCTGGTGGTTAGTGACAGGAGTGGAACTCAATTTCGGGCAGACTAGGTTCAGAATAAGCCACCCGGGCCCTGGACACAGATGAAGGAATATGCCTCATGGTCAATGAGCTGGGGAGTTTCTCCTGAAAGAAGACAAAACATATACAGTGCTGTTGTCCAAGGGACTAAGAGGGTTCATTTCAGTCAATACCAAGAAAGGCTATAAATCTTTCAGGAGTTTTGTGGTATTGAATTTATCTTTCCACTCCTTGATAGAGGGGAAGAAGGCAGGATACTCAGTTATGTTATCTCTTTTTCCTCTCCCTAGTCATATGAAGACTTTTGGCTAAGATAAAGTGTAGTATCTGTTCTTATGGGAGCTCTGGTAGCATAGTGGCTAAGGCACTTGACTGCTAACCAGCAGGCTGGCGGTTCATACCCACCAGCCACTCCTCGGAAGGAAGATGGGGCAATCTACTTCCGTAGTGATACTGCCTCGGAAACCCAAGGAGGGGTCGCTATGAGTCGGTCCGACTCGACGGCACATAACAACAACAACAACAACAACAGTCATATGAAAGGAGCTCTGGTAGTGTAGAGCCTAAGCATTTAACTGCTAACCAGAAGGTTTGAGGTTTAAACCCATGGGCCACTCTCCTGAAGGAAGACTGGGCAATCTACTTCCATAAAGATTTCTCGCCTTGGAAACCCAAAAAGTGTCACTATGAGTCAGAACCGACTTAATGGCAGTGACTTTGTTTGGTTGAGTTAGTAATAAAAAAAGGAGCTCTGCTATCCTAGTGGGTAAGGCATTTGTCTGGTAACCAGAAAGTCAGTGGTTCAAACCCACCAGCAGCTCTGTAGAAGGAAGATTGGGCAATCTACTTCCATAAAGATTTATAGTCTCTGACACCCAATGTGTGCCTCTAGTAGCCAAAATCAACTTGATGGTAGTCACTCTGGTTTTGGTTTTGGAATCATACAAAGCTTTGATCTTTTTGAGTTAATGAAGTTTTTAGGTCAAATAGGAAGTAACCTAAATATTGGAGAATGGAAATATATTATGTTCCTAAATTACATATTTAGAGAAAATCAAATAGAAACAGTGTAAAATTAAAATAATTTAATGTTTTATATGGAAGCAATGCCTGACATACAGTAGGTACTCAGTAAAAATGGTAGCACTTATCCAAATTGGTCTCTGGGTGTTGTACTGTGTAATAGACATCTGTTGTTTGTTTGATTATTTTTTTCTGCTTAGCATTCATTCCTCTTTCTTCTGCTAACAGCACTTCTATTTTCCTTTGAAAGTCATTCTCCCTGTCAGTCCATGTGATTTTTCTAGAACCAAACAAAAACCTTTTCCAGAGATAAGTACATGACCCAGGCTTAATCAGTAAGACTCACAGTGCTTGAGAGATGGGAATTTCAGGCTATTTATACACAGACTTAAGGAGCTCGGGTGGTGTAGTGCCTAAGGCATAGGACTGCTAATCAGAAGGCTGGTGGTTCAAACCCATTAGCCACTCCTCGGAAGGAAGATTTGGTAATCTACTTCCCTAGTGATATCACCTCCTAAACTCAAGGAGGGGTCGCTATGAGTCGGGTCCCACTTGATGGATTCGGTATACCCAGACCTATGGAAATGAGCACAATGAGCCAGGCAGGCTGAAGCGCAGAGGATAGAGCTCATTCTGGGTGAAAAGATGAAATGGGGGCATTTCAGTGTGACTGAGCCTTCTCAGAAGCATTGCCACAATTAGGCATGGAATTTCCAGAACTGCAATGGCTTCCCAATTGTTAGGGGGGGGGTAATGCCGAGAGGAACGGGAACAGGGTGAACTGTTAGAAAAAAAGTTTTATTGAATCATCTGTCCAGCAGATGGACGGAAGCTTAGAGTAGCATCAGCCTGGATCCTGTCTCCACAGGGTGCTTAAGTAGCGTTTTAATGTAGGAGGTAGATTGCCTGTTTCAAAAGAGCCAATCATGAGTGCAGAGGAGGTAACTAAATGCAAGGGAGGGCGGGAACAAGACAGGCACGGAATGGAGACAAAGAGTCCAAGCAGAAACTGGGGGTGGGGATGGAGACAAAGGGAAGAACAGATGCTGAGTGAATACAGGCTGGGTAGAGAGTGAAAGATTTTTCTATTATCAATATTTTAAGATTTTATAACTTGAGTGGCCATCAGTATGATTGGCACATTCCTCCCTAATTTACACTGGAGAAGATTTTTCTTTCCTCATTGCAGAAGGGAAAAGAAATTTTTCCTACCATCACCAGGATTCAATCCAGGAAAAGATCCTACACTTTCGGACAGAATGACAATTCTGCCATCAATTATTGGCCATTGACTTCAAACTTAGTTACTACGATAGACTGCAGGATTGAATCCCCACCCCACAGAGACAATGTCAGGAAACCAAATCTACATTAAAAAAGCCTGGTTAAAGAGATTGGTCAGTTGCTTGTGCTTGTGGGATGAGATATGGGCCTTCTCAGAACTCTTGGAGAACTTCATGTCAGAGCCATCTGAAAAGTTGCAGGTGAGTTCAGCCATTACCAGGTAGATGTTATGGGAAGTCTTGAGATTCTAGTCAGTCTTCAACAGATGGTAGCAAGTCAACTCCACAAAATGTGAGTGACAGTGTGAGGCCTGCGTGCAAATTCTTTTTGGAGAAAAGGAAGGGGTGAGGATTGTGTTCAATACAGAGACTGCCAGAGCTGTTGGAATCTGCCTCACAGGATAGTATCCAGAAAAATCAGGGAGCCAAGAAGTTAGCAATGCT
The DNA here is from genome assembly GCF_000298275.1 of Orycteropus afer afer. Lineage (NCBI taxonomy): Eukaryota > Metazoa > Chordata > Mammalia > Tubulidentata > Orycteropodidae > Orycteropus > Orycteropus afer. Next base: position 5,318,349 of record NW_006921821.1, read on the forward strand.
AATTACAGATGGTTTTTTTTTCTGATTAGTTCAGGAGCAATCATTTAAAAAGAGAAGGAGAGAGAGACAGATTAGATCTTTCAGTAAAAAAGCAGCCTCTCTTCTCCAGCAAAATACAGATAAAGGAGACTCCAAGTATTTGCTACAATGTGAAATCATAGAGCCTAGGACTATACATAAAGGAATTCCAGTGGTTCAATGCCTAAAGCATTTGACTGTTAACCAGAAGGCTGGCGGTTCAAACCCACCAGCCACTCCATGGAAGGAAACGGGGCAATCTACTTCCATAAAGATTTACCACCTCAAAAACCCAGTGGGGGTCTCTATGAGTCGAAATTGACTTGATGGCTTTGGGTTTGGTTTTGATTTAGAGCTATACATAGGCACTCTGGTGGTATAGTTGTTAAGGCATTTGGCTACTAACCAGAAGGTTGGCAGTTTGAACCCACCAACTATTCTGTTGAAGAAAGATGAGGCAATCTGCTTCCATAAAAATTTACAGCCTTGGAAACTCTATGGAGGTTGCAATGAGTCGGAATTAACTCAGTGGCAGTGAGTTTGTAGGTTTAGAGTTCAGAGTTATACATAAGTGTATGGGTTGTTGCTAAGATCTGGGAGATGTTACCAAGGGCTTCTCTTTTTGAAACCATAAGGGAAGTAAGGTACAAATCATAATACTTGAGGATTAGTGAGATCATTTTAGGTTGTTTTTGACCTGCAGTCTCAGGTGAAATGTGCACACTCCCCTAGAGGGCAAATGACAGAGGTTCAGATCATATCACTCATAGATTGATTCACAGACCCTTCCATGATTTCCTATTGCTTTTAAAATAAAATAAAAAATCTTTAACATGGCCTCCAGGGCTGAGCAGGAGCTACTTCTAATTTCTCTGTGGTCTCACCTAGTACCCTACTCACTGACTGGCACTGCAACCTCACAACTTATTTTTATTCCTAGGCAATCTTCCCCTCCAATACCTTCTCTTGTCCTGACTTTCACGTGCCATCTCTCTTTTCTTGGATCTCCGCATCACATCATCTCCTCTGAGAAAGTTTTTGACCCCCTCCCCTCATGTATACCTAAAGCCACCTCCATAATTATTTACTTTCTCATCACTCAGCATTTATGCAACTTATAATTATTTGGTTTATTCATTGGTTTGTTTGTCTTTCTCCATTAGAATAATCATTCAAGTAACCATTCATGCAAGCAATATTTAGTGAGCTATCATGTGCTTGGAGTCACTGGGTGGTACAAGCCGTTAATGAACTCAATTGCTAACCAAAAGTTGTAAGTTCAAGTCCACTCAAATATGCCTTGGAAGAAAAGCCTGGTGATCTACTTCTGAAAAATCAGGCATTAAAAACCCTACGGAGCACAGTTCTACTCTGGGGTCACAATAAATTAGAATCAACTCCTGGTTACCATGTGCCTAGAAAATGGCTTAGGATTTAACTGTGAAAAAAAGAAACAAAAATTACTGCCCTCTGGCAACTTATGTTAGAGAGAAGGGAGACCTAGAATAAATAACTAAAGTATTTACTATGTCAGATGGTGACACCTGCTGTGGAAAACGAAAAGCAGGGGAGTGAGTACAAAGGGCTGGGGCAGGGCTAGAGAAGACATTGTCTTATTTACCACCCTGACACCAGACCCCAGCCCAGGGATGGCACAGTATGGTAGTTCAACTAGTATCAGAGGAAGGAAGGGAAGGAGACACCTAAACTGGGGATCTTTTTCATTTCCCTCATCAATATTTTTTTCAAATCATGGTCAGATCTGACAGATGGGCTGGAGGAGGAGAAAATTCTAAACTACCACCTCTAATATTTATTTGGAAGATTGGGCAATCACTACTTCCGTAGTGATACTGCCTCGGAAACCCAAGGAGGGGTTGCTATAAGTCTGATCCTACTCGACGGCATATAACAATAACTATTATTTATTTATTTTACCTCATTCCTTTCAACTCACTCTGCACCCTTCTGAAATACAATGATGTACATGCTAAGTTCCTCTGCTTTTGTACAAAATTTCCTTGGCTGTAGGATAGAATTAATTGCAAAACTTCCCCAGACAAGAGATACTGAATGTTCACATGAAATCTAAGATGCATCTTGATTTAAGACATGAAAATGTTGAGATATGTTGATCTTCTAATCAAGCAACAATTTTGATTATACCTTTAGAGGAGATCAGTGGAGGAAACATGATTTTAATTTGGTTTCCACTCCAAGCGGTGCCTTTTATACCATCCATTGGCAGCTAATGTTGCCTGCAGGCGGTAAGCAGTCATCACAGGGAAAGCACTTCAGGGCAGAGAGAGGAGTATCATATGAAAAGTCTTGGAGTCCTAATAGATAGTGAAATTTTGGCCCAAGGTGCACTCCCACAGCCTAACAGAGTTATTCAGGAACCCTACTATTACAACAAAGTTTTCTTGTGGAAGGGAGTTTTAGATACTAAACTACAAAGAGGAACTTGCACAAAGGAGTGATTCTCATTAGAGAAATTCCAATGTATTTTGCATTTAAAATGTCTTATTTGCATTTCAAACCAGTGTGATAATCTCCAGAAATGTGTATGATAAATAAGCCAATAAATAGGCCTCTCTCATTGTCTTTCCCTGCAAAAGGCCACACTAACAACCAAGTGATTGATTTGCTTCTGCAATAATAACATGTTTTAGCTCCTTGGACAAGAAATGAACAGATCACAAAATTTATCCTTGTATTAAAATGTTGAAAAATCCACTGATTTTTGCTCAGAGTAAAAACTTGTTCCAACAAACTCTGAGAGAATGCTCACGTATTTTGCATATCCTACAGTTTGGTTGTATTGAATATTGCTTTTAATATGCTCTTGGTACTGGCCTAGAAATCTTTCAGTGCAATGGAACTCAGCCTGTACTTCCCTCGGACTTCTTAATAATTCATGCTAAGTGGAGAAGGCTATTAATTATTCAATTAATCCCCCTCTGTGGTAAAATGCTCATTAGATCCTTATTATGCGTTTTAGCTACCTAGTTAGATATAATCAGCCAAATAGATGATAACTCTGTTTTTTATAGGAGCCATTCATGCATAACCTTAATCTCAAGAAAGGATTTCTAAAAAAATAATAATATTATTATTTGCGATAAAGCTGCCAAACCTCAGAGCCTAGTAGCTCACTGATAATGAAGAGGGCTTTAGATACTCTTCATCATCTAGGCTGAAAGGTTGCCCACTTTGTTCCCAGCCTCTGGCGAAGATTGCAGTTTTCCTTCTACCTAATCAATAATGCTATAATTTAGGTGATGGTTATTAATCATCTGTGATGTGCCCCAAACATTTTATTCCTGAGTAAATACTTAGCCAAAATAGGATTGTACTTGAACTGGGCACTTCTTAGGCACAGTTTCAAAGTCCTAGAAAGCTTACCATTTTGGTGGGCTTTGACTAGCTATTGCAGATGTAATCTCACTGCTGTTTGCATTTGCCTGTGGGTCTCTACGTGGTGCAAATGGTTTCCACTGGACTACGAACCTAAAGATTGTTGGTTCGAACCTACCCAACATGGGTACCATGGAAGAAAGACCTGACAGTCTGCTTTCATATTGATTATAGCCAAAACACCCTATGGAGCAGTTCGACTTTGTTGTTATTGTTGTTATGTGCTGTCAAGTCAGCTCCCTCTGACCCTTAGCAACCCCTTCTTGGGTTTCCGAGGCAGCATCACTACAGAAGTAGATTGCCCAACCTTCCTTCCGATGTAGTACACCTACTACTCAGTTAGCAACTATCTCATTATCCAACATCTGGGATTGCTATGCATAGGAATTGACTCAACAGCAATAGGGTTGGTTTTTGGTGCTGCACATCCCTTCCTCTCCAACCTCAGTCCTGGGGCAATGGAGCCAGGCAAACTGCTCACAGTGGCCTTAAGAACCAGAAATGAGGGCTTTGGGGGCAGATCTGGTCCTGCGTTTGTCTAGTAAGTATGCATCTGGCATCTGCAATACTGGGGATCTGCTGTGCAGGTAGTTGGAGAGGCATAACTTGGTGCCTGCCTTGGCCACACTTTACTGTACATCTCCATACAGGAAACCAGAATAGGACAGGGGAGGAGATCAAAGATTTTGTTTGGAATCTCACATATAAATTATGTAATCCTATTGTTGTTACGAGCTCTGGTAGCGTAGTGCCTAAGGCACTTAACTGCTAACCAGAAGGCTGACAGTTCAAACCCAACAGCCACTCCTCAGAAGGAAGGTTGGGCAGTCTACTTCTGTAGTGATGCCACCTCAGAAACCCAAGAAGGGGTCTCTATAAGTCGGATTCAACTCGACAGCAGTAAGTTTGGTTTTTTGGTTTTAGTATTGTTGTTACTTAGGGAGTTCTGGTAGCACATTGCCTAAGGCATCTGACTGCTAACCAGAAGGTTGGCGGTTCATACCTACCAGCAACTCCATGGAAGCAAGACTGGGCAATTTACTTCTGTAAAGATTTACCACCTCGGAAACCCAAAGGAGGTCACTATGAGTCGGAATTGACTCAATGGCAGTGGATTTGGTTTCTTGGTTTATTATTGTAACTTATATTAGTTATTGTACTCACAACAAAATAATAATCCCTGGATGGTGCAAACAGTTAACATGCTCCATTGCTAACTGAAAGTTTGGATGTTGTAGCCCCTTCAGAGGTGCTTTCTTTGGGAACAAAGGCCTGGCAATCCACTTCCAAACATCAGCCATTGAAAACCCTATGGAGCACAGTTCTACTCTGATACACACGGGGTCACCATGAGTTCAAATCAACTTGATAACCGACTAAAGCAATTGTGTTCTTTTTCTTATATGGAATCTCACCAGGCTGGGAAGCTGTGCCCAGATGCAGCAATTACTCCTTCAGGTCTCCTGTACTCCCGAGCCTTCTGCACTACAGTGAACTAGCTGAAACCAAACTCCCACCAGCATTTCCTGCCAGGTCCTCTAGGGAAAAGGCAGACAGGGACCCCAAGTGCCTGTGCTCCAGGCTCAGCTAGGCAGACACTGGCAGCACCTCCCTGCACTCAGTTACTGTGGAAGCCAGTAGGTGGTGCTAAGGCAGCATGGGACCTCGGCTCAGCTAGGGCTTAGCACTTCTATGAGTTGTTGTTGTAATGTGCCCTTGAGTCGGACGACTGGTAGCAACCCCTCCTTGGGTTTCTGAGGCGGCACTAATTACATGTGATTTTTCTTTAGCCCATGTAGCAAGGAGTGCATTTTGTAATCCTTACCATTCTGCACCTAATTCAAAGTAATTTGTCTTGAATTCATTTCCAGCTTTATTCACGCCCCAAATTCAAAATAGTTTCAGGTTTCTTTGATAACCTATTAAGGCAGAGACCTTATTTACTTTGTAAAGATCGAGGGTGACTGTGTTGTTTCTGTAATCAACAGGCATTCACAGAGATGAAGTCTTCCATAGATGGGTAAGCCAAGATTTAGAGAGGAGGAGACACTCGTTGAGCTGGAACCTGAACCAGGGCCCCTAGGGCCCTTCAGATACTCCGGACTACCAGTTCGCCAATTCTGAGAAGAGCTGGATTATTCTTTTTCTTTGATTATTGCTTATGAAACATTTTCTTAAATATTCAAGTTTTAAAGTTACAAAGCACTCTTTAACAACATATGAATTATATCTATATATAGATATAGTTATAGATATAGAAATAGATATTGTTGTTGTTTGCCGTCGAGTCGGCCCGACTCATAGCGACCCCTCCTTGGGTTTCCTAGGCTGTATCACTACGGAAGTAGGATTGCCCAAACTCCTTCTGGTGAGCAGTCAAGTGCCTTAGGCACTATGCTACCAGAACTCCTAGAAATAGATATAGAGATAGAGATATGAGGAATTTTGATTCTACGTACAGAGAAATTCACTTGACAGGCATATCTGTTCATTAATACATATATGCCATATTAAATTTAAATTTTAAATTTTAAAGTTCATGCCAAGGTTCAAATCCTTCAGTTTCCTTCTAGTTCACATTATTCATTGTGGTAGTATCATACACAGCAGAGGAATTGTAGGATAGTAAAATTTCACTTGTCTAATCGTAGTGTTGGTACAAGAAGCTAATTCAATCTGTGAAATAACCAAATTCCATTTTTACGTGGTTCAAAATATTTTTGGAAAATGCTAACTCTTTTGGATGACAGCTTTCTTAAATATAGTATATAATTTCTTTTTAGGAAAAAATATTGCCTACAATCTAAGTGGCTCTTTATGGCTGAGTGTCCCCACTGAACTTTAATTTTGTCCTGTGCTGTGAAGGTTACATTTGTTGACCCTGTATGCTGTGACAATAAATGACGTTGAACTTCCTTACTGTTTAGTTTTTGTTTCTGCTTGTTTGAGCTTCTGTCATCTCTTTGCTATCACACTGCCATATCTTCTTCTTCCTGTTGTAGCTGTCTCTAATGGCCTTCTCCATCCTGCCTACAGCCACTTGAAGCCAGATGCACACATACACATGCACTATGAATCGATGGTAGGTTGGTTAAAAAAAATATGTTCATATATAGTATAAGAAATATTGACTAGATTATTAACATGTATGGCCTTTGGGGCTTGAACTTTGAGTAACTGTTTTCGGAACTCAGAGGCTTTGCAGCTGACTTTTTTCTATGTAGTAGGAGTGCTTGGTGAGAAACTTCCAGCAACATGAGCTCCTCATTTCTCTGATTTATTATGTTTAATGTGCTTTACTTATCAGTTTAGCTGATTTTTTACTTCTGTGAGCTCTGGCCTAAATATTTTCAAAGCACAGCACACAATTTAAACACTAGAAATGACTGTGGAGTTTTAAAACCTTAAAAGAAATACTATTTCACCAGTTTAGAAGAAAAGGAATGTAGCAATATTTATTTACCACAGTACTGGAGAAAAGCCAGTATTTCAGGGTACCTACCAATGGAAGCTGTAATTTTAGAGAAGAGACTAGGAGTTCAGGTTGCTGGCTGAGGACAGGTTGTTCTAAAAGTGTCCATACTGTTAGGAATAATGAGCAAATGTATGGATGGACTCCAAACACCTTCTTTCTGAGCAAGACTCATATTTGTCTGAAGACCTATTTGGTTGTTCTATAATTACTGGCATTTTTATTATTTTTTAAACTACTACTAATCTTTCTTTTTATGGAACATGTCACATCCCTGGCTTAACTGCAAAATTTTCCATTTAAAAAAGCCCTATTATTAATGATATTATTCAACCAAACACACTAAATTGAATATTGTCTATACTGCCTGTAATTTTAAATATCCCGGAGAATATAAATATCTTTGAAACAACACAATTTCAATATGATACACTTAATTCCTCTGGCCCTTCACTGTCTTGGTTCTCCTCCAACATTTCCTGTGGTGCTTTTCTTTGGTTTGGTATCTTGACTCTTCTTCCTCCCTCTGTACTGGAGATGGAAGCTCGCTAAGTATGGCCTTTGGCCCTCTGCCTTCTCCGCCCACAGTCTCTTTGGAAACACTTCTCCATGTTCGTGACTCCTCTGACAAGCCCATGTACACAAGCCCAAACGGACTTCTAGCCCCATGTTTTCCTCTTCTGCTCAGTAAGTCTTGCTTTCCCACACCATTCACTCTCTCTCTGTACCCTTTCAAGGTCAATCCAGTTTTCCCAGCCACACAGTCTCAAAATCTGGAACATTTTTTGACTCTGTTAACTCTTTCAATAGCCTCAACATGTCAGTCAAAAATTCCTGTCAATTTCCCTTTAAAATGTCTTAAAATACAGCCCCTTTCTCTTCATTCTCTGATACACCCTCTCCCCATGTAAACTTCAAAATAATTTCACCTACCTTATAGATGATCCTTTGACTTCAATTTTTCCTCTTCTTTAACCCCACCTAGTGCCTAAGGCATTAACTGCTAACCAGAAGACTGGTGGTTCAAACTCACCAGCCATTTCTTGGAAGGAAGATTGGGCAATCAACTTCTGGAGTGGGAGCTCTGGTAGTGTAGTGCCTAAGGCACTTGACTGTTAACCAGAAGGCTGGCGGTTCAAACCCACCAGCCACTCCTTGGAAGGAAGGTTGGTCAATCTACTTCTGTAGTGATACTGCCTCGGAAACCCAAGGAGGGGTCGCTATGACTCAGGTCTGACTCTATGGCACATAACAACAACAACTTCTGTACTGATACCACCTCAGAAACCCAAGGAGGGGTTGCTATGAGTCGGATCTGACCCGACAGCAATGAGTTTGGTTTTATTTTATTTTTACACACTACCACTAAACTAATTTAAAATATATATGAATTTAATTATAATAGTTCCATAGCTAAAATTCGAAAATCCTCATCAGTACCATTTTTGCTCCTAGCATTGAATATAAATTGTTCTGCCTGCTTTTCTACACTGTCTCCATAGCAGGATGTGATCTCCAACAGACATAGTTTCATGCATATCTAGCTCTGTCACTTACTATCTGTAAAACAGGGCTTATAATACCTGCATCAGAAGATTTTGTGAAAATTAAATAAGATTTACAATGTCAAAAACAGTACCTGGAAAATGACAAAAGCTAAAGGAACACAAGCTATTTCCCACCCAACTTCAGTTCCTTAATGAGATTGAAAACATTAACAGTTATGGACACTGGAGCACATCAGCATAACAATTGTCAAATATGTTTGATGAATGAACATATAAGGCTAGGAATGTTAGTTAGAATGAGAGCTTTGGAGATGGCACAGTTTCAGAGATGTTAATTCTGAATCAAGATCATGATCATGGAGGATGAGCTGGCACAGGGGACAGGATTACTGGTGAGAAATATGCTGATCTAGGATCAAAGTACTTCAGTGATAAGACTATTATTGCCCAAATCCAAAGCCAATGTGAGCACTACTGATTGTAGGTAAACCAGATGTCATGAGTTTTTGACAGGATGCAATGTGAAGAACCTAATATTACTGATGATGCCTTCTAGCCACAGATTCTTAAATGGAATCCATTAAGCTTTTAGATACAATTCCAAGTTTACAGGAAAGACAGAGGCACACTGGCCATGCCACATGAGGCTCAGATCTCTTGCAGCAGAAGCTTAGTGGACTGCAGGTCTTAAGGGTGCTCTTCTGTGTCCACCCTCATATAGCCCTCCCGAAGGCTGCTCCCATCAACAACCAGTTCCATTAACAACAAAATGCAGGACTCCTCCTGATGCACCTTGAGCTGAGGGCCAGGCTCCTTAGATGCCCTGCAGAGGGATAATGAGAGGAAGAGGGCCTTTTTTGTAGCTTACAAAGGGGCATTTATTGCCTGTAGCAAACAACTAGACACAGCTGGGCAACAGACCCAGGCGCTGATGGTTTGAGGCTGTAAGCTCCAGAGACATGTTAATGTTCATATAGTCTGTTATGCTGATGCCAAGACCCATAGTGTGCTGGACCAGCTGTCCCTAGCTCTCTGGACCAATTGTTAGTGTCTTTTTAGAACTGCACATTCAGGGACATTATACTGGTAGCTTGAAATCCATGGGAGAATGCACGCAAATCTGCAAATACTACAATTAATGGGTTTATTTCCCCTATTTCAGAGAGCTGGTTGTTAAGCGTTTACCACCAACCACTAGTCACAGCCCTGGTTGGGAAGCCTGGGATCCTGAAACATGGGATAAGGACACTGGATGGAGATCCCAGGGGGGGCTGGCTCTGAGAGCCCACCCCAAACCTCAGAACTTGCTGAGGCAGTGCAGGCTTCTCTAATGAGACTGATGTTTCCCTGGGCTGGAAGGTGCCTCTAGCCTTCTTCTTCATAAGACGCCAACAGTGAAGGTCAAATTCAAGTGCAGCATGACTGGGTATATACTAGGCCTGAGAAGAAAAGAAAGAGATTATACACAGAAGGAGCTGCAACAATTAGTCAGCACTGCTGGATGGTGCTGATCACAGGGGACAGAGTGTAAGCCTAGATTAGCAAGATTGTACTGATTTGGGGAGTGGAACACAGGTTTTAAAACTCTGGCAGGGATCTCAGGTGAGGTTTCCAGGAAAAATAATGCATACCTTCTTTGAATTCTTTACCAAGTAGTTTTATTAATTTTCCAATTAAAAAATGAATTTTATAAACCTGGGGGGGGGAGATGGGAGAATCACGGTCAGGAATTAGCATGGGGGATAAAAGGGTCACTAATCTGACTCTCAGCCTTGAAAAATAAAGAATGTGAGTGTATTAACAGCCTCTACTTGAGAAGACTTATCTACCCACTGCCATCAAGTCAAAAGGGGGTTACTATATCCAAAGGATAGATAGCTTTCAATTAATGCAGAAATAGAAGAGGGGGTGTTCAGAGAAGAGTTGGAGGATTTTGCTGATCCATGACTGGTAGTTCCAGAAAGCATAAGGAAAAGTATTGGGAATGAGGAATTTAATGGAGTATTTATTCACTCAGCAGAAAGTATACATGGTGCAGTGTCTCAGTTATGTAGTGTTGTTGCTGTAACAGGAATACCACAAATGGCTTTAACAACCTGAACTTTATTTTCTCACAGCAGGCTAGTCTGAATTCAGGGTGCTGGCCCTACAGGACAGGTTTCTCTCTTGGCTCTGGAGGAAAGTCCTTGTCTCTTTTTAGCTTCTTCTTAGACAATCTTCGTCAGGCGTGGCATCTATCTTTTCCCATCTGTGCTTCCTTGCTTAATCTGCTCTTTTATATCTCAAAAGAGATTGATTTAAGACACATCAACACTAGTAGTCCCATTCCTAAATAGTATTATAGCCACAGGTATAGGGGTTAGGATTAAATCACATATTTTGGGGAGTCATAATTCCATCTATAACATGCTGTAGAGGGATGAGAATGCTGGAGAAATTAGAAGACCCATGGGATTATGGTTTGAGAGGTAATCAAAAAGATCTCAGAAGAGAGTGTTTCATTCCGATGGCTACTTGGAGAAGGAAGACCTAAAAATGACACCCAAGATTTGGAGAGGCAGTCCTGTGTATGTTATTTTACCTAGAGTAAGCATGTGGGTTTGTTTGATAGCAATGAGCAAACAAGCATGAACCAAGTTCTTCTTTCAAGGTGTATGAGGATGTGGTGTGCATGAGAGAGAAATGACAGTTACAATGACAGTGACGTATGCCAATCCACTGAGTGTCTTTGTCAGGCCAGAAGCCTATCTACTCATGGGATCATCCTTCTCTGTGATCTCATGCTTGTTTTGCTGTAGGGATGGAGGTGGGGATGGGGTAGGATGTAGTCACCATGCTCTAGTAGGCATACTATGATGGTTTGAGACCTGAAAACCAGGCAATAGGACTGATGATCACAAAAAGTTAGAGGAACTGGGAGGCCCAGATCACATAGGATCACTATGAGGGCTTTGGATCTTATTCTGTGAGTGTTATGGACTAATGTATATTAAAATGGTCATTCTAATTGCTATACTGAAAATCGGGAGCTCTGGTAGCATAGTGCCTAAGGCACTTGACTGCTAACCAGAAGGCTGGTGGTTCAAACCCACCAGTCACTCCTTGGAAGGAAGGTTGGGCAATCCTACTTCCGTAGTGATACTGCCTCGGAAACCCAAGGAGGGGTCGCTATGAGTCGGGGACGACTCGATGGCAAATAACAACAACAACAAATACTGAAAATCGACAATGAAGAAAGCAAAAAGAAAAAAGCTTGGAGACCATTTGAGAGTCCATTACAAGATTGTAAAAGAAAACGATAATGGCTTTCAGAGCTCTAGCAAGATGGCAGACTAGGCAGAAAGACTGCACAGACCCTCTTCAACAAAGAAAAGGGAAACCAATTAACACAGACACAGAAGATAATCTTGGACCCCGGAGCCTTGAAG
>NW_006921821.1:5334861-5336771 GCF_000298275.1 Orycteropus afer afer
AGGGGAGCTGTTGCATTGTGGTAAACTGTGGTCAATGACATGAGACAAAATACATGTGAACTGCTGTATGGAAAGTGAATTTGCTCTGTAAATCTTCACTCAAATCACAATAAAAAAATTTTTAAAAAATTTTAAAAAAAAGATGAGGCAGGTTTTGGATAAAAATAATACAATAAACAAACAAATACTTCATCACTAAAATAAAAAGTAATAATAATGGCTTTCACCAGGATGATAGAAGTTTTGTTGGTAATAAGTGGTAGCATTATGGATGTATTTTGTAGATTTTCAAGCACATTGTGATTTGAGGTGTTTTGCCTGTGCACCTTAACTGTAGAGTTGGCATCAACTGAGATGGGGATGGCTGCTGGAGTAGCACAAATAAAAAAGAGATCAAGAGTTCAAGACATGGCAAGTTTGAAAAGTCAATTAGACTTATCAAATGTCAGGAAGAGTTCAGAAAGGGGTTCTGAGATAGAGATACATATTTGAGAGTTACTGGCACATGGACAAGGAGCTCTGGAAGCACAGTGTCTTAGGCATTTGACTGCTAATCAGAAGTTTGATGGTTCAAACCCACCAGCTGCTCCACAGAAGGAGGATGGGACAATCTACTTCCATAAAGATTTACAGCTTCAGAAACCCAATGGGAGTCACTGTGAGTCAGAATCGACTTGATGTCAGTGAGTTTGGTCTTTGGTTTGGCACAAGGATGGTTCTAAAATTCATATTAGTAAATGAGATCTCCAAAAGAATGAGTGTAGATAGAGAAGACAAGAGGATCAGGTAATGAGTTCTGGAGAAGATGACCAATTTTCCAGTTTGTTCGAGATACTTACCCTTGCCCAACCCCATTCCTTACATGGTAGCACTCTTGAATATGGCAGTTTGTTTCCCCAATGTGAGACCTTGGTCCTTGGTTCTAGAAGGACCACATCAGACTTTATTCTCAAATAACTGTGCTTGTCTGTTTTAACCCGAGAGATACCTAAAGAACTGACATAAGGCACCTAACTTAGAACTCACTCAAAAGCAATATAAAGTAAATAAACAATTCACAACTACCTAGGGTAAAAGAACACAGTACATGTAAACCACAGATCACCAAAAGCCACAAAGGGAAAGAATGAGAAGAGAGTTTCTTTGGGAAATTAAGGCATTTGAACATGCCTGTGGATCCTGGGGAATTTAGAAAACTGCGTGCATGTGCAGAGAATAATGTATATTTGGAAAACACCTTGTATGTCCACATGCCTTTACATCTGGCTGATATCTAGGCTCAGTGCAAATAGGAAGCGAAGGCTAAGAAAGAGTTGTAATGCCTGGTTAAACACTGAAAAAGTGCCTCAGCAAAGATTCAATCTGAAAAGATTGGGAAAAGTTTTCCTTTTTCCTCTATGTATTTGTCTCTGTCCCACTCTCTCTCTTTCTCGGTTTCTGGCATTCAAATAAATCTCTCTCAAAACACTGGCTAGGATTCTGGGAAGATGGCAGTGTAAACAGACCATCATTAGAACCCTACCCCAAAAATACAATAAGATATACAAGGAAATTGTATTTGGCTTTAAAAAACTCTGAATCAGGGAGCAGCAGAAAGCAGGAGGAACCTGCAGACAGGCAAGAATCAATGAATCAACAATAAGTCATATGTGGTAGGAAAATTGCTTCTCCCACAATTCCTCTCTCTCCTCCCACCATGCAGGTCATCAGCTGGTATAAACTGCACAATTGGCCCTAGTAAAAAGAGCCAGCTTCCCTAATCACCACATTCCCTGCCTATACAAAGAGACAGGATCCAAGACAATTTCTTTTTTTTTTAATTTTATTTTGATTTGGGTGAAGATTTACAGAGTAAATTCACTTTTCATACAGAAGTTCACATATACTTTGTCTCATGTCATTGACCAAAA
>NW_006921821.1:5344986-5360447 GCF_000298275.1 Orycteropus afer afer
CCTTCAAGGCTCAGGGGTCCAAGATTATCTTCTGTGTCTGTGTTAATTGGTTTCCCTTTTCTTTGTTGAAGAGGGTCTGTGCAATCCTTCTGCCTAATCCGCCATCTTGCCGGAACTCCCCAAGACAACTTCTGCTCTAAAGTCAACTAGATAGACTTCACCTGGGATCTGTATGGAGCAGGCCAGCATCTCCCCTACATGGAAATTACTGGCTGCAAACCTACTGTGAACTGCTACAGAAAGCCCTGGCAGTAGAGTCTGCTTTCATACTCAACACACTACCTGCTTCCCTGTGCACCCCATAACTTAGGTCTCTCAAATCAATAGGAAAGGCCTTATGGGCAGTCAGTTCTGGTGTGTCTGCTCCCCATTCCAGTCAGTGCTGAGGACAGCTGACTAAGGTTTTTTGTGTGCTAGGAAGTAGGCATCTTTTGTAGAGGCTACACCCACAACCAACATATTACAGACAGGGGGCTGACATAGCAACAAAACAGACTTCCCTGGGGGTCTGTTGGGTGTGATAACCTTTCTTCCACCCGGACACTATAACCTACAAGCTGGCTGTGAATTGCTACAGAAGGCCCCTGTAGTACAATCTTCTCCCACAGTCAGCTCTCTACCACCTCCCTGTTCAATCCAAAGTTCAGCCCTCTTCTATCAACAGGTCAGACCTCCCTGGGGACACTTTCGGTATGTCTGCTCACCATTCTGATCAGTGCTTAAGACTGCTGATTAAGACTGGTGTGCTGAGACACAGTCATCTTGAGTGAAGGCTACACCCATAGCCAACATGCTACAGGACCAGCTCTGACAGCAACAAGACAGACTTCCCTGGGATCTGTTTGAAGTGTGACAACCCCTCCTCCACTTGGTAACTATTGAATGCTTTTTTGATACAGACTCTTACAGAAGATTCCCTACAACAGAGCCAGGAGGGGGTCACCTAAGTGGAGGCAGTTCCCTCAACCACCATAGGGCTACTAGGGCTCTGACACTAACAAGACAGATATTTTGGAGGTCTTTGTGGGGATTCCTAGACCATCTTTTTCCTAGTACAGAGGACAGTCTGCCTCTGTGTCCACTGAATACGCTTAGATATAAGCAGCCTCCACAGAGCAGAGAAGAAAATCTTGGGAAAAATTGAAGGGCAACACCAGCCCAAGAGGGGGCTCACAGAGATTAGGTTTTCCAACTGAAAATGTGGTTGCAGAAACAGAGAAGGTCCCCCTAAACCAAAAACCAAACCCACTGCCATTGAGTCAGATCCGACTCATAGTGACCCCTCCTTGGGTTTCTGAGGCAGTATCACTATGGAAGTAGATTACCCAACCTTCCTTCCGAGGGGTGGCTGGTAGGTTTGAACCACCAACCTTCTGGTTAGCAGTCAAGTGCCTTAGGCACTATGCTACCAGAGCTCCTAAGGTCCTCCTGGGGGGAAAAAAAAACCACGAAACTCACTGTTCTTAAGTCAATTCCAGATTATAGTGAGTCTTTCGGACATAGTAAAACTACTGTATAGGGTTTCCAAGGCTGTAAATATTTATGGAAGCAGATTGTTACATCTTTCTCCTGTAGAGTGGCTGGTGAGTTTGAACTGCCAACCTTTCAGTTAACAAATTAATGCTTTAACTACTATACTACTATTGCTCCATCTTCCAGAGAAGATGTCATTCAGGAATAAGGATAGAACTGAAATATTTCCAGACAAACAGAAGTTTAGAAAGTAATTCAGACTTACAGTCAATATGGCACCTTAGATACATGTATCATAATGATACTCTAACAACAAAGATTTTAAAGACTAACTAAAACTTACCCAAAAAATAACCACAGATTCCACCAAAACCACCAAAAGACAGTTGAAGAAACAGACTGAGCACTAATTGGAAGGAAAGGCAAAATGACGTCAGCAGGAAAACAGAGATTTACAAATTGACCATACCTTGCCTACCCATGCAGAGCAGCATAATCATTTTGGGATTGTGTCAAACAACAACCAGAATGAGGAACCCAGGAAAGTAACCATAAAGAGAGCAGAGTTAAGGGTAGTGATTCTGTGTGAGAAGAGGTGAAAAAAAGCTCTGGATACATCAAGGCAAACAACAACAACAACGAGAAAAAAAAAGTGCAAAACAAACATTCATATAATCAATCAATCAATAAATAAGTTAATACCTTAGTGTCTCACAGACAGCAGATGACAACAAATCATATGAAGAACCAAGACAAGATTACTCAAACAAGTGAGCAAAATAAAGGCACAGAAAAGCTTCCTGAGGAAGATGTAGTAATATAACTACCTGATAAGGAATTTAAAAGACATATATAGTATCCTCAAAGAAATCTGAGAAAATCCTACAATAATTCAGGAAAACAATACAAGAGCAAAATGACAAAAGAAATAGATAATTATGATGTTGTTTATTGGTTTGTTCCATATAATTTTCTATGCTGAGCTCATTGTTTATAAATTTTTGTATCATTTCCTTTGTTGCTTTTATTTTAGTATTTGCTAAATATTTGTAAGTTTCCTCTTTTTCATTTTGATGAGAAGGTTTATTAATTTTCTTTGAAGTTCTCCTGTGATTTTTTTTTTCTTTCCAAGTTTAAAACTGTCCATTCTATGTCAAAATCATCTTGACTTCCCTTCTATTTTGAAGTTTTGTACCCACCTGATTTATTCACTCTTTTTGCTTTGTAGTTGCCCTCATTTATAAATTGTTGTCTCTGGTTCCTTACTTATAGTCTTGTAAGTTTATTTTACTTTGGATATTTCTATATTAGCATTGGTTTCTGAGGTATTTTGTCATGGGTTAATCACTGGTTGTTGTCTGCTGTTGTTGTTCTCTGTCCTGAGGACTCCTTCAGCATCTTTTGTAAGATTTTCTGTTTATCTGGAAAGTCCTAATTTTACTATCACATTTGAGGGACAATTTTGCTTGGCATATAATTATTGGTTGGCATTTTTTACTTTTATGGTTTTATATATGTCATCCCATTGCCTTCTGACCTGAATGGTTTCTGCCTAGAAACCAGAACTAGGTCTTATGGTTCTCCTTTGTAGGTTTTGCCCATTCTGCTTTCAGGATTCATTTTTTGCCTTTGGTTTTGGAAAGTTTGATTAAGATATTTCTTGGTGATATTCTTTTGGGGTCTATCCTGTTTGGGGTTCACTGAACTTCTTGAATGCATATCTTCTCATCTTTCATCATATTAGGGAAGTTCTTTTCCAACAAATCTTCAACAATTTTCTTTGTGGCTTTGTTCATCTCTTCCTGTTCTGGAATTCTGATAAGTAGATTGCCCAACCTTCCTTCTGAGGAGTGGCTGGTGGGTTTGAACCGCCAGCCTCCTGGTTAGCAGTCAAGTGCCTTAGGCCCTATCCTACCAGAGCTCCTAATATTAATGATATTGTTTGATTATTTCCACATTATGTGAGACCACCTCTCTTTGGAATGGGCACAAATATGGATCTCTTCCAGTCAGTTGGCCAGGTAGCTGTCTTACAAATCTCTTGGCATAACTGAGTGAGTGCCTCCAGTGGGGTATCTGTTTGTTGAAACGTCTCAGTGGGCATTCCGTCAATTCCCAGAGACTTTTTCTTTACCAATTCCTTCAGTGAAGCTTCGACTTCCTCCTTCAATGCTGTGATAGTTGGAGCTGAGTGTCAACTTGGCTAGACGACAATTCTGTGTGGTTTGAACTGTTGTGGTGTGGTTGTTCCCATGATGGAATCAGATGATTATGTTTTGAGCAGCCAATCTGTTGAAAGGGAGTTTCCCTAGGGGTGTGTACTGCTTCCAGTATATCTGTGGACATCCTGGGAGAGAAGACGTTCTTCTGTGGATTGGGATTCTGTTGTGCTGCCTACAACTGTCCATGAGTGAATAATCCACCATTCCCTGGAGATCTTGGATTCGTCATTCATTGGAGTCAACAGCCAGTGTACTGCCTGCCAGCCTTGAGGTCCTCAGCCTTTGTGGCTGCAAGAGTCAGGAAAAGCCTCCAGCTTGATGTGGAAAAGCCTCCAGCTTGACATTTGATCCAGGAACTTTGGACTTGCCAGCTTCTATAAGTGTGTGAGCCATTTTTCTAATATAAATTTCTCTATATATACATATATATGAGCTTTACTGGTTTTGTTTCTCTAGAGAACCCAGTCTAACACAAATGCCATTGTCTCTTGATCATATGCTACCTCCTGAAATGGATGAAGATTGACCAGTTCTTTTTAGTACAGTGACTCTGTGTATTCCTTCCATCTTCTTTTGATGTTTCCTGCACCAGGCAATATTTTGCCCATAGAATCTTACAATATTGCAACTCAAGGCTTAATTTTTTTATTTTCCTCAGTTCTTTCAGCTTGAGAAATGCCAAGCATGTTCTTCCCTTTCGGTTTTCTGATTCCAGGTCTTTGCACATTTCATTATAGTAATTGGTGTTGCCTTCTCAAGCTGCTCTTTGAAATATTCTGTTCAGCTTTTTTATCTTATCATTTCTTCCATTTGCTTTAGCTACTCTTCACTGAAGGGCAAGTCTCAGAGTTTCTTCTGACATCCATTTTGGTCTTTTCTTCTTTTCTTGTCTTTTTAATCATCTCTTGCTTTCTTCATGGATGATGTTCTTGCTATCATCCCACAATTCTTCTGATTTTCAGTCATCAGTGTTCAATGAATCAAATCTATTCTTTAGATGGCCTCTAAATTCAGGAGGGATATATTCCAGATCATATTCTGGCTCTTATGGACTTGTTTTAATTGTCTTCAACTTCAGGTTGAACTTGTGTATGAGCAATTGATGGTCTGTTCCACAATCAGCTCCTGGCCTTCTTTTGGCTGAAGATATTGAGCTTTTCAATTGCCTCTTGCCACAGATGTAGTCAGTCTGATTCCTGTGTACTCCATCTGGCAAAGTCCACATGTATAGCCACCATTTGTGTTGTTGAAAAAGGTATTTGCAATGAATAAGCCATTGTTCTTGCAAAATTCTATCATTCAATCTCCAGCATTATTTCTGTCGCCAAGACCAAATTTTCCAACTACTGGTGATTCTTCTTTGTTTCCATCTTTTACATTCTAGTCACCAGTGATAATTAACACATCTTGATTGCACGTTTGGTCAATTTCAGACTACAGAAGTTGATAAAAGTCTTTAATTTCCTCATCTTTGGCTTTGGTGGTTGGTGCATAAAGTTGAATAATACTTGTATTAACTTGTCTTCCTTGTAGGCATATAGATATTATTCTCTCACTAAAAGCATTGTACCTCAGGATAGATCTTGAAACATCCTTTGTGATGATGAATGCCACACCATTCCTCTTTAAATTATCACTCCCGCCATAGTAGACTATATGGTTATCTGATTCAAAATGGTCAAAAACAGTCCATTTCAGCTCACTAATGCCTGGGATATAAATCTTTATGTGTTCCATTCCATTTTTGACAACTTCCAACTTTCCTAGATTCATACTTCATATATTCCATGTTCCTATTATTAATGGATGTTTGCAGCTGTTTCTCCTCAATTTGAGTTGTGCCACATCAGCAAACGGAGGTCTTGAAAGCTTTACTTTACCCATATCAATAAGGTTGGTGGTCCTACTTTGATGATGTAGCCTGTGGTAGTTAAGTTTTTGCGTCAACTTGGCTAGGCCTGGTTGAGTGGCTGGGCAGCTGGATGTAGTATTCCCCATGATGAGAGTGGTAATCAACTCCATGGTAGAATCTACTGTGAGCAGCTGAGTAGCTGCCTTTAGTATGTGGCCTGCTTCCTGTATATAAGCAAAGGCTTTGAGAATGGGTCTCTAGCCTATGGCACGCTTGGACCCTGCATGTAGCTGTGTCATTGCTCAGCAGCCTGCTATGTTCTGTTGTCCTTGAGACATATAATGAACTTAAGTTAATGGCCTGCCTTGTGATTTGGTAACATTGGGACTGTGCCTTTTTACTTGTCAACTTTGGATCTTCTCAGCCTCAGCAGCCTGTAGCTGTCTGAGTGAAGAAATGCTTCTAGCTCTAGTGGGCCAGGAGCAGGAGGCAGAGCTGGACCCCAAGGTTGAGGGGCTTTCACCCAGCCCCTAGAGCCTGGCACTTTGAACTTGGACTTAAAGCCTCCAAATTCTAAGAATAAACTCCTGTTTGTTAAGGCCATCCCATTTGTGGTAAATTCTTGTCAGAGCAGCACTAGGTAACCAAAACACAGCCCTTTCCTAGTCATATTTTGAAATCCTTCTGACCTAAGGGGTTCATTCTCCTGTACTGTATCTGATAAGGTTTCTGGGCTATTCATAAAATTGCGCAGTAATTTATCAGACAGTATATCTCTGTTATTCATAAGGTTTTTTCCTGCCCAATTCTTTGAGAAGTGTATGGCATCTTCCTTCTATCTAGTCTGTCTCAGTCTGTAAGCTGCATTGAAACCTGTGCACCATGTGCAACCCTGCCAGCACTTGAAACACAGGCGGCACAGCCTCCAACCTCACAGCAACACTCAAGCCACAATAGTATGACAAACTGACAGTCAAGTTTGTCTCTATTAGCTGTTTGATACCTCTCTGCCCTCCCCTTAACTGGATCCCTGGTGATGCTCTGCTGTGTCATTCCCCTGGCTTCTCTTTTCCCCACTTTCCTGGCTCATGGGGCTTAGGCCTGGGTCCCACCCCTTAGCTGGGTCCCAGGCTGATGCTCTGCTCTGTTGTCCTCTCTGGCTTCTCTTTTCTCTGCTTTCATGGCTGGTAGGGGTAGGGCCTGGGTCCCTACCCTTATCTGGATCCCTGGCTGCTACTCTGCTCTGTCATCCCCTTTAGTTTCTCTTTCCCCTGCTTTCCTGACTGATGGTGGTGGGACCTGGGTCCCTCCCCTTACCTGGATCCCTGACTGTTACTCTGCTCTGTCATTGTACATAGGTCACTATAAGTCAGAGCCCACTCAATGGCACCTAACAAAAACAATAACAATCTGTTTGAGGAACAATCAGAAGAAAGAATGAACAGAAATGAAGAAAGCCTAAAAGTTATGTGGGATATTATTAAGAGGAAGAATTTGTGCATAATTAGAATTCCAGAAGAGAAGGAGAGAGAAAAAGAGCACAGAGGGAATTTTTGGAGAGTTTTTGAGAGAAAACTTCCCTAATATCATGAAAAACCAAAAGTTTCTATTCAAAAATTTCAACAAACCTCATACAAGATAGATCTCAAAATACACACATATCATAATCAGACTTTCCAAAACCAAAGACAAAGAAAGTATTCCAAGAGCATCTTGTGGAATATGAAACATTGCCTACAAAGGGGTACCAATAAAACTAAGTTATCATTTCTCTGTAGAAGTCATGCAAGCATGAAGACAGTGGGATGACGCTTATTTAATCAAGCAAGAAAAGAACATACAACCAAGAATTATATATCCATAAAAATTATGTTTCAAATACAATAATGAAACTAAGACATTTTCAAATAAACAGAAATTGAGAGGATTTGTAAAATCAAGACCAACCTTACAAGAAATACTAAAGGGAGTACTTTGGACAGAGAACCAATGACATAAGACAACAACCTGAAATGAAGATACATGTCAGCATCACCCAGATACCAACCCAGATAAAGAAATCTCAAGAGTGAAATAATACTGCAAAAATAAAATCACAGAGTTGGAGACATAAATTTGCAAACTACAACAACTTCAAAAGGGGGAGGTAGGGAATAAATGATATAGTTGTAGAACTTCCATTTGGAGAGGGCATCCATGCAATATCAAGATATAACAAACTGTTTCATACTTAAGAAGAGAAGGGCAAATTTCAAAGTGACCCCCAAATAAATATTAAATCTACTCACCCTATTAAAAAGAAGAAGAAAACCAAAAAGTCTCAGTAAACACAGTCAGCAAAAGATATGAGAAGAAAATACATAAAGAAAAAGAACTCAATACAGAAAATTAAGCAGAACAAAGAAACAATTAACACCCCACCAAGAAAAAAGCATAACAAAATAGCAGCAATAAATTCATAACCATTTATAATCACACTGAAGGTAAATAGTTTAAGTCTTCCAATCAAGAGACAGAGAGTGGCCGAGTGGAGTAGAGGGGAAAAATCACCCATCAATATATTGTTTACAAGAGACACACCTTAGACACAAAGACATAAATAGGCTGAAAATCAAATATATTAAGCAAACAGTAACCAAAAGAGAGCAGGAGTGGCAATAATAATCTATGGTAAAATAAACTTTAAGTCAAAATCCATCATAAGAGACAAAGACCGGCATTATATAATGATGAAATGTTTAATCAACTAAGAGGATGTGATCATAATACCTATTTATACATCCAATAACTAAGCTCCAAAATACATAAAACAAATAGAGAAATAGTTCTACAATAAAAGCAGGAGACTTTAATGCACCATTTTCTAGAATGGAGACCAGCTTAAAAGAAACTCAAAAAAGATACAGAAGATCTAAATTAACAATCAATCAACCTGACCTCATAGACATATACAGAATATACCACCCAACAGTAGGACAATATATATTCTTTTCCAATGCATATGGCTCATTCTCAAGTATAAACCATTTTTTAAGCCACAGAGCAGTTGTCTTAGTTACCTAATGTTGCTATTACAGAAATAACACAGTGGGTGGCTTGAACAAACAAAAATTTATTTTCTCACAGTTTAGGAGGCTAGACGTCCTGATTCAGAGTGTCAGCTCTAGGGGAAGACTTTCTCTCTGTAGGTTCTGGAGGGAGATCTTTGACTCTTTAACTTCTATTTCCTGGTTCCTTGGAGATCTCCCTATGTCTTGGCATCTATCTTAATCCATTTCTGATTCTGCTCACTTGATTATACTCTTATATGTCAAAAGAGATTGACTCAAGATATACTCATCACTAGTGCCTAAGACACTTGACTGCTAACCAGAAGGCTGGTGGTTCAAACCCACCAGTCATTTCTTGGAAGGAAGGTTGGGCAATCTACTTCCACAGTGATACCACCTTGGAAACCCAAAGAAGGGTTGCTATGAGTCAGGTCCGACTCAACGTCACATAACAACAACAATAACAATCCTGTCTATCAACATAACAAAGACAATCCATTCCCAAATGGGATTATATCCACAGGCATAGAGTTTAGGATTTAGAAGACATATTTTGGGAGGACATAATTCAATTCATAACATTCCACCTTTTGGCCCCCCAAAATTCATGTCCTTGTCACATGCAAAACACATTCACCCAAACTTCTTAAATCAACTCCAAGTCCAAAATCTCACCTTCTGAATCATCTAATTCAAATAAGGATGAGACTTTAGGCATATTCTATCCTTGGGATAAAACCTACACTACAAGTTTTCTGTTTCCAAAGTACAATGATGGAATAGGCACAAAGTAGACATTTCCATTACAATGGGAGAAATTGGAGGGAAATAAGGTACAATGAGAAAAAGCAATTCTCCTCTGTTCTCTGAGACTATCTAGTAATAGCCTTGCATCCAGATTGAGTGGTGGCCAGGCTCCCTGGATTCTGGGTGGACTGCACTTCACTTCTATCGATCAGACCCACTGAAACAGCATTCTGTTCCCTTCAGTTTGGGTGGCCACTTTCTCCTGGTCCATCTGAGTGGTGACTCCACCACCTCAACCCTAGAAAAACCCATTTTTTCTGTCCATCAGGCATGGAAGCTTCACCCCTCCAAATTTAAGTGGTGGCTCTATTCCCCTGGAACAACTTAGGTAGCCCAACACTCCAGAACCTAATTGATGAAGATCTTACTCTTTGTAACCCTTTGAGACCCTGGAGACAAGGGTGGCTCTATTCTGAAATTTCAGAGGCAGTAGGCCCTACTTTTTGAGACTAAGGCAGCTCTATTTCCCATATTCCTTCCAACAGTTCTGCTGATCTCTGAGCTGCTTCATGGATAGTTCTTTTCTTTTCTTGGAGGACAATTGATGTAGTTCCTTTGGCCAGTTTCCTGCCTGTAGAATTCCAAGAAAATAACATTCTTTTCTTTTGTTCTTTCTCTGTCCCTTTCAGTCTAAGATGATGGGTTTTCTGCTCTGTTAGTTGGTTAGATCCATCAGTCATAGGCTTACTCTCTGTAACAGAAGCTTAGTCCAATCCATGACAGCAAGCCTCAAGAAATTAAAAAATATCAAAATAATACCAAGCATCTTCTCTG
This sequence comes from Orycteropus afer afer, assembly GCF_000298275.1. Classification (NCBI taxonomy): domain Eukaryota; kingdom Metazoa; phylum Chordata; class Mammalia; order Tubulidentata; family Orycteropodidae; genus Orycteropus; species Orycteropus afer. The sequence continues at coordinate 5,355,165 of NW_006921821.1, forward strand.
ATCACAATGCTATAAAACTAGAAATCAATAATAGAAAGAACAAGAAAAATATATGTATAGAAACTGAGTAACACCTTACTTTAAAATTATTGGTAAATAAAAGTGAAATTTAAAAATTCTTAGAATCAAATGAGAATGAAAACACAACTATCAAAATCTTTGGGATAAAACAAAAGCAGTGCTCAGGGGAGTATTTATAACAAAGAAAATGCCCATGCCATTCTTCTTTTTAGAAAGGGGCAAAATCAATAGCTTAACTCCACAACTTGGAAAGTTGAAAAAGAGAATAAAAGAAGCCTAAAGTCACCAGAAGAAATGAAATAATAAAGGTCAGAGCAGAAGTAAATGAAACAGAAAATGGAAAAACACTAGAAAGAATCAACAAGACTAGAAGTTGGTTCTTTGCAAGGATCAATAAAATCAACAAATCACTGACCAAACCAACAAAGATAAAAAAATGAGAAGTTGCAAATAACCAAAGTAAGAGATGAGATGGGGAACACTATAACAGACTTAACTGAGATAAAATGGATTATAACAGAATATGATGGAAAATTGTATCATAACAAATTTGAGCGTATTTTCCTCTTCGATTTTCAACAGCACATAACAACATTTCATTATAATACTTTACTTTATCCTTTTGTGTTGTCTTCTGAAATCTCCTACTCAGCTCTTTTACTTTATCATCCTTCCATTCACTTTAGCTATTTTTAGAGCCTTTTGTGAAATATTTTTTGGTCTTTTCTTCCTTTCCTGTCTTTTAAATGATCTCTTGCTTTGTTAAAGTATGATGTCCTTGATGTCATCTCACAACTCATCTGGTCTTTGGTCTCTGATGTTAAATGTATCAAATCTATTCTTCAAATGGTATCTTAACTCAGGTGGGATATGCTTTTGAGTTGTGGTGTTGGGGAAAAATGTTGAAAGTACCATGAACTGCTAAAATAACTAACAAATCTGTCCTGAAAGAAGTGCAACCAAAATGCTCCTTGGAAGAGAGAATGGCCAGATTTCATCTCACTTACTTTGGTCATGTTGTAAGAAGGGACCATTCCCTGGAGAAGGATGTCATGCTTTGTAAAGTGGAGGGTCAACAAAGAAGGGGAAAGCTTTCAACAAGATGGATTGACACAGTGGCTGCAACATTGGGCCCAGGTAATAGCAAGGATCATGGAGCTGGTGCAGGATGGAGCAGTGTTTCATTCTGCTGTACATAGGGTCACTATGAGTCAGAGACAACTCGATGGCACCTAACAACAATAACAAAAAATGCTGAAAGTCATGTTTTGACCCTCCTGGACTTGTTTTCATTTTCTTCAGGTTCAACTTAAACTTGCATATAAGCAATTTATGACCTATTCCAAAGTCAGCTTCTGGCCTTGTTCTGACTGATGATATTGACCTCCTCCATAATCTATTTCCACAGATGTAGTGAATTTAATTCCTATGTATTCCATATGACGAGGTCCACATGTATAGTCACTCTTTATGTTGTTTAAAAAATGTATTTTAATGAATAAGTCATTGGTCATGCAAAATTCTATAATTTGATCTCTGGCTTCATTTATATCACTAAGGCTCTATTTTCCAACTACTGATGCTTTTGTTTTCAAACTTTCACATTCCAGTCACCATTATTTATCAATACATTTTGATTACATGTTTGGTCAATTTCAAACTGCAGAAGTGGGTAAAAATCTTTAATTTCTTCATCTTTGGCTTTAGTGGTTGGTGCATGAATTGGAACAATGATAGCATCAACTGATTTTCCTTATAGGTGTAAGGGTATTATCTTACCACTGGCAGCATTGTACTTCAGGATAGATCTTGAAATGTTCTTTTGATGATGAATGTGATGCCATTCCTCTTTAATTTGTTATTCCTAGCACAGTAGATCATTGTTAGGTTTTTGAAACCTGAAAAATGATGAAACTTCAAAATGCAGAAAGTACTATGGACTGCTAAAAGAAATAACAAATCCATACAGGAAGAATTGCAGCCAGAATGATTCTTAGAAGTGAGAATGGCCAGACTTCATCTTACCTACTTTGGACATGTTGTAAGAAAGGACTATTCCCAGGAGAAGAACATCATGCTTGGTAAAGTAGAGGGTCAATGAAGAAGAGGAAGGCCTTCAACAGGATGGAGTGATACAGTGGCTACAATGCTGGGCTCAGGTATAGCAAGGATCATAAGGCTGGCACAGAACTGGGCAGTGTTTCATTCTGCTGTACATAGAGTCACCATGAGTTGGAGATGACTCAATGGAATCTAACAGTAACAAAAAATTTTTTTTTCATTTTTGACAACTTCAAAATTTCCTAGACTCATACTTCATACATTGCATATTGCAGTTATCAATGGATGTTTGTAGTTGTTTCTTTTCATTTTGAGTCGTGGCACCTCAGCAAATGGAAGTTCCAAAAGCCTAACTTCATCCCTGTCATTAAGATCATCTCTACTTTGAGGAGGTAGCTCTTCTTCAGTTGTATTTTGAGTGTCTTCCAACCTGAATGGAAGAACACACTAAGTATACCATGAAAGAACTGAAGAAAAACTTTAAGTCTTGAGTTGCTATATTGAAGGATTCCATGGGCAAAATATTGAATGATGCAGGAAACATTAAAAAAAAAAAAAAAAAAAGGAAAGAATACATAGAGTCACTGTACCAAAAAGAATTATTTGACATCAACCATTTCAGAAAGCAGCACATAATCAAGAACCATGGGTACTGAAAGAAAGTCTTAGTGGCACTGAAGAATTTGGTGAAAATCAAGCTTCCAAGAATTGACTGACTTTCTACTGATATATTTCAACAAATGCATGCAGGGCAGGAAGGACTCACTTGTTTATTCCAAGGAATTTGGAAGACAGACGGACTGGAAGAGATCCATATTTGTGCCAATTCCAAAAAAAGAAATTCAACAAAATGCAGAAATCTTTGAACGATATCATTAATATCACACGCAAGTAAAAGTTTATTGAAGATAATTTTTTAAAAGTTACAGAGTTATTTCAACAGGGAACTGCCAGAAATCCAAGCTGGATTCAGAAGAACATGTGGAATGAGGGACATAATTGCTGATGTCAGAGGGATCTTAGGTGAAAGCAAAGAATACAGGAAAAATGTTTCTTTTTACTATACTGACTATGCAAAGGCATTTGACATGTGAAGCATAAAAAAATTGTGGATAACATTGCAAAGGATGGGAAGTCCAGAATACTTAATTGTGTTCATGAACCAGGAGACTGTCATTTGAATAGGACAGAGGGATATTGAATGTTTTTAAATCTGGAAAATTGGACGTGAGAGTTTTATCCTTTTACAATACTTCTTCAATTTGTATGCTGAACAAATAATCTGAGAAGCTGGGGTATATGGAGAGAAATGGGTATCACTGTTGGGGAAGACTCATTAACAAACTGCAACGTGCAGGCAACACAACCTGTTTGCTGAAAGTGAAGAGGACAAGAAGCACTTACTGATGAAGACTAAAGACTACAACCTTCAGTATGGTCTACACCTCAACATAAAGAAAATAAAAATCCTCACAACTGGACCAATAAGCAGTATCACAATAAATGGAGAAAAGATTGAAGTTGTCAAGGGTTTAATTTCTCTTGTGTCCACAATCAATGTTCATGGAAGCAGCAGTCAAGAAATCAAATGACATATTGCGTTGAGAAAATCTGCTGGGGGAAAAAATAATTCTTATAGTGTTTAGGAGCAAAGATATCACTTTGAAGATTAAAGTGTGCTTTACCTAAGCCATGGTAATTTCAATAACCTTATATGCATGTGAGAGCTAGAAAATGAATAAAGAAGACCCCAGAAGAATTGATGCATTTGAGTTGTGGTGTTGGAGAAGAATATTGAATGTATCATTGACTGCTAGAAGAAGGAACAAATCTGTCTTGGAAAGTGTAGCTGTAATATTCTTTAACAGCAAGAATGGCTAGACTTTGTTTTTCATACTTTGGTCATGTTTTCAGAAGGGACCAGTCCATGGATAAAAATATTATGCTGGGTAAAGTAAGAGTTAGTGAAAAAGAGGAAGACCCTCAATGAGATGGATTGACACAGTGGATATGATGATGGTCTCAAGCATGGCAAAAATATGAGAAAGGCAAAGTACTTGGCAGTATTTCATTCTGTTGTACATAGGGTCTATATGAGTCAAAACCAACTCAACAGCACCTAACAACAACAACAAATTTGAAAACCTAGAAGTAATGGACAAATTTGTAGAAACATACTACCTACTTAAACTAATACAAACAGAGACAGAAACCTGAAATAGAACCATAACAAAAGAAGAAATTGAAAATGTCATAAAATATTCCCCCCCAAAAAAGCCCTGGCTCAGATGTCTTCACTGGAGAGTTCTCCCAAACATTCAGAGAATAATTGATACTGCTTCTACTCAAACTACTCCAGAACGTAGAAAAGGAAGGATTATTCCTTAACTTGTTCTGTGAAGCCAGTATAACTTTGCTACAAAAGCCAGGCAGAGATACTACACAAAACAAGAAAATTACAGACTACTATCTCTCACAAATATTGATGAAAAAATTCTCAACTAAATTCCAGCCAACATAATTTAACAACATACCAAAAAATACTACTTTATGAGTACCTAGGATTCCTACTAGAGGTACAAGATTAGTTCAGTGTTAGAAAATAAATCAATGAAATTTGACTCATAAGGAAAAGAAAGGGGAAAAAAAATCACATGATTCTCTGAATTGACACAGAAAAGGTATTTGATAAAACACAACACCCTTTCCCAATAAAAACTTTCAGCAAAATAAGAATAGAAGAGAAATTCCTTAGCATAATTAGGGGCATATATACAACACCAATAGACAACATTATTCTCAGTGGAGAGAGATTGAAAGAATTCCCCTTGAGAACAAGAATGAGACAAAGATGTCCATTATCACCACTCTTATTCAATATTGTACTAGAAGTCTAAGCCACAGCAATAAGGCAAGAAAGAGAAATAAAGGGAATACAAATTGGTAACGAAGCAGTAAAATGATCTCTGTTTGCAGATGACATGATTCTATACATTGAAAATCCCAGCAATTCTACAAGAAAGTTGCTGAAATTAACAGAAGAGTTCAGGAAAGTGGCAGAGCACTGGATCAACATAAATTGGTTGGATTCCTCTACAATAACAAGAAGAATTCGAAAAAGGAAATTATACCATTTACAACAGCCTCCAAAATGATAAAATACTGAGGAAAAAATATAACCATGGATATATTATAAATATT
>NW_006921821.1:5360547-5373926 GCF_000298275.1 Orycteropus afer afer
ATATTTGTAATTATAAAAAGATAACTACAAAACACTATTTCAAGAAACCAAAAGAGATCGATATAAATGGTAAAACATACCATGCTTATGGATTGGAAAACTTAACATTGTGAAAATCAATACTACTCAATGAAATATACTCACTATATAATGCCATTCAAGTCCAAATCCCAACAACATTCTTTAATTAAATGAAAAATCTAATCTCCATGTTTATATGGAAATGAAAGAGGCCCAAATAAGCTAAAATATTACTGGAGAAGAAGAAAGTAGGACATCTCCCACCTTCTGATCTCAGAACTTACTCTACAGCCATGGCAGTCAAAAGAGTCTAGTACTGGTACAAGGACAGACACAGACAAATGGAACAAAATTGAAAACCCAGAAGAAAATCCATCCACCTATGGACAGCTTATCTACAAACTGTCAAAGCCACTCAATGGGAAAGAGATAGTATCTTTAACAAATGATGCTGGCAAAACTAGGTATCTATTTTTCAAAAAAATGAAACAGGTTTTATACCTTAGAGCATACACAAAAACAAATTTCAAATATATCAAAGACCTAAATGTTAAACCTAAAACCATAAAGTTCCTGAAAGATAACATAGAGACAAAGTTAGGGGTTCTACTTTATGACATAACTATACTATCTAACATAATTAGAAATGAACAAGTAAGAGAAGATAAACTAGATAACTGGCACCTCCTAAAAATTAACTAACATGGCCATCAAAAGAGTTTACCAAAAAAGTAAAAAGAGCACCTACAGACTGGGAAAAAATTTTGACAATGACATGTTTGACATGGGTCTAATCTCTAAATTATATAGAAAACTTCAGCACTTCAACAACAAAAAGACAAATAGCCCATTAAAAATATGGGGAGAGGACATGAAGAGACATACATTCAAGTGGATAACAAACACATGAGGAGATATCCGTGATCATGAGCCACTAGAGAGATGAAAGTGAAAACTGTGAGATATCATTTCACCCCTGCAAAAATGAGATTGATCGGGAAAACAGAAAGCAACAAGTGCTGGTGGAACACATGGTTTCACAAGAGAATTCTGCAAAACATTTTTTGAGAAGAGAAGAGTTGCTATTAATTCTGTTTAAATTCTTCCAATAGGTAGAGAAAAAAGGACTGTTGCATCATCCATTCTACAAAATAAATATAACTGATACCAAAGCCAGGCAAAGACACCACAAGAAAAGAAAACTACAGACCTATGAATAGCTATCTATGACTAGAGGTTCAAAACTCCTCAACAAAATACTATCAAACAGAATCCAACAGCATATTAAAAAAAGTTAAACACCATGATCAAGTGGGATCTATTCCAGGAATGCTGAGATGGTTCAATATTTAAAAAATCAATCAATGTAATATACCACATCAGTAAGGAAAAGGACCACATGATAATCTCCATGGATGAAGAAAAAGTACTTAATAAACTCCAACACCGTTTCTTGATGGAAATCCTAAAGAAGATTGGAGTAGAAAGGAAATCCTTCAATATGATACAGGATCAATATTATCCTTAATGGAGAAAGATTGAGAGTTTTCCTTCAAAATCAGGAACAAGATTAAGGTGCCCTCTCTCATTACTTCTATTTAATATTGTTTTAGATGTCCTAGACAGAGAAAAAACAAGAAAAATAAATAAAATGTACCTAGATTGGAGAAGAAGAAGTAAAATTATCTCTATTTGTGAATGACGTGATCCTATATATAGAAAATCCCAAAGAGTCTTTAAGAAAACTTCTACAGCTAATAGAGAAATATGGCAAAGTTGCAGGGTATAGAGTCAACAAACAGAAGTCTGTTAGGTTTCTATACCCAGTAATGAGAAATCTGGAAGGGATATTAGGGAAACAATTCCATTTATAATAGTATCTAAGAGAATAGATTACCTAGGTATAAACCTAACCAGGTACATAAGGACTCATACAATGAAAATTATAACACACTGACGAAAGACATTAAAGAAGACTTAAATAAATGGAAAGGCACTCCATTATCATGGATAGGAAAATGTATAATTGATAATACAAACCCAATAAAAATTCCAACAACCTTCTTTACAGAAATGGAAAAATGAATCCTCAACTTTATATGGAATGGCAAAAGGCCCCAAATATCTAAAGTAATCTTGAAAGAGAAGAACAAAGTAGGAGGATTCGAACTTTGTGATTTTAAAATGTAGTACACAGATGTAGTAATCAAAACAGCCTGTTACTGGTATAATAATAGAGACATAGAGAAAGGAATAGAATTGAGAGTCCAGAAATAAATTCATACATTTATGGTCAACTGATTCATGACAAGGATGCTATGTAGATTCAGTTGGGAAAAAAAAGAATGTTATCAATAAATGGTGTTGGGAAAACTGGATTTACACATACAGAAAATGAATTGAGATCCATGCATCACAACATACACAAAAACAAATTCAAAATAACTAAGGACCTAAATGTACAAACTAAAATCATAAAATTCTTAGAAAAAAATGCAGGCGCATTGCTATCAGGACTAACTTTCAACAATGGATTATCTAATATAATAGCAAAAGCACCAACAGCAAAATTCAAAGTAAATGAATGAGACCTCATAAAAATTTCATTTTACTTAAAGACTTTACTGTTGTTGTTGTTGTTATGTGCCGTCGAGTCAAACCCGACTCATAGCGACCCCTCCTTGGGTTTCCGAGGCAGTATCACTACAGAAGTAGGATTGCCCAACCTTCCTTCCGAGGACTTTACTAAAAATGTGAAAACACAGGGGGAGGAGACAAGATGGCATCCTGGTAACACATTCAACCCAGTCCCTCTATAACAAAAACCTGTGAAACAGATACAGATGCTAATTCTGGGAAACTCTGAACATGGAATGAAAGGATAAAAAAATTTGATTAAACCCTATTGGAAAAAGAAACAGAATGAAAACAGTGATCTAGGAAAGAGATGGAGGATATGCTTGACACAGTATTGCTATTTTGGGGCATAAAAGGTGACATATATGAATAAGAAGCTAACTTCATGAAAGCTTCAAAAACACAAAGATATAGGCTAAGCAAATCTGGAGTGAAGCAAGGTAAGCAGAACATGAATTAAATCTAAGAAAAGAAAATGCAAGGAAGTGGGCAAGAACTCCAGTAACACAAGTGACCACAGAGCAGAGGAAGCCAGTAAATAAGGATAAAACCACTCATCAGAAGTGGTCCAGAATAGTTTGGGTTGGTGTCCCATACAGGAGAAGACTTGTGAGGTGGGTAGCTGGAAATGCTGGACTCAAAGCCCTTCCCCACTTACTTTGGTTAAGGCAGGAACTGAATAACTGGCTGCACTCATTCAGGAGTGAATCAGGTGATAAACTTAAAAGACTGAAAATAGGAAACCAGAGAAGTAAATCTGTAAACGAGAACATTACAAAGCAAAAAGAGGGACTAAAATGTATAATTACAAAAAATTAAGTGGAGAGGAAATCAAGAAAATATAAAGGTAAAATAGATGGTTTTAAACTTAGAAAGATAAAAATGGATTACAGGCAACTAAAAGAAAATTAATAATCTTCTAACTAAAGTAAACCCACCAGCCACTCCTCAGAAGGAAGACTGGGCAATCTACTTCCATAGAGATACTTCCTTGGAATCCAAAAGAGGGGTCGCTATGAGTCAAATTGACTCAATAGTGGTGAGTTTTTAACTAAAATAAAAGAGAATAAACTCATAAAGACTCAGTAAACACAAAATCAACAGCAACAAAGAAAATCTGATAATAAAATGAACTTGACACAGAAGAACTTTTGAAACAGAGAAATAATCAACACGATTACTGATGATGCAACAAAATAATAACAGTAAATCCATACCTGTCAATAATTTTACTGAACATAAATGCATTAGCTGTACCAGTCAAGAGGCAGAAAGTGGCAGCATAAATAAGAAAGTGGGTTTTATCAATAGGTTGGCTACAAGAGACTCAGCTTAGCCAGAGAGATAAAAATGAACTAAAAATCAAAAGATAGAAATATATGTATCAAGCAAATGACAACTAAAAATGAGTAGAAATGGCAGTATTAATTTCTGATAAAATAGACTTCAAAGCAAAAATCAACATAAAGGACTAGGGAGGACGTTATATAATGATTAAGAGATCAATTCAGCAAGAGGACATAACCATAATAAATATTTACTCAATCAAAGAAAGAGCCTCAAAAATCAAACTAACAGAATTGAAAAGAGAAATAGATGGCACAATAATAATAGCATTTTTCAACATAACACTTTCAATGAAGGACAAAACAACTAGAAACTCAAAAAGAGATACAAAAGATGACAAAACACAATCAAACAATTTGACTTCACAGACATATACAGAACACTCATCCAAACAAAAAAGCAACACACATTCTTTTCCAATACACATGGGATTTTCTCCAGAACCGAACATATGTTAGGCTACAAAGCAAGTCTCAACAAATTTTAAATAATAATAATAATAATAATAATAATAATACAAAGCATCTTCTAGAATCCCAATGCTATAAAATTAGAAATCAATGACAGGAAGATTAAGGAAAATAAAATCAAATACATGAAAACTGAATAAAACTCAGTTTTAAAGATATTATGTAATAAAGCAAAAACAACAACAAAAAGTGAAATCAAAAAAGAGGAAATCCTAGAATCAAGCACATTGAAAACACAGCATTCCCAAACTTTTAGACACAGCAAAACTAGTGCTCAGTGATCAATTTATAGCCATAAAAACACACATCCTAAAAGAAGAAAGAATCAAAATCAACACCTTAAGCCAACATCTCCAACACTGGGAAAAAGAGAAGCAAAAAGAAAAAAAGAAGAAGACAAAAAGGCCTACTACAGTCACCTTATGGAAGAAAATAATAAAGATTACAGCCTAAATAAATGAAGCAGTAAACAGAAAAACAATAAAAAAATTTTTTTAAAAAACTAAAAGTTGGGCCTTTGAAAAGATTAACAAAATTAACAAACCATTGCAAATTTAAGGAAAGAAAGAGAAGGTGTAAATAATACAAATAAGAAATGAAATTGATGACATCACAATGAACCATCCAAAATAAAAAAGATAGTAACAGAATACTATGAAGAACTGTACTCTAACAAATTTGAAAAAGTATACTAAATGGATAAATTTCTAGGAACATATGACCTACATACACTAACAGAAATTGAAGTAGCAAATTTGAACAGACTCATAACAAAACAAGAAATTGAAATAGTCATTGAAAAAAAGAGAAATTCTCAAACAAAAAGACTACTGGCTCATACAACTTCATTAGAGAATTATAATATTCAGAGAAGAGATAACACCAATTCTAGTCACACTATTTCAGGATATAGAAAAAGATGGGGTACTGCAAAACTCATTTTATGAAGCAAGCTTAACCCTGATACCAAAACCAGGCAAAGACACCACTAAAAAAGAAAAGCCATTATGAACACAGACACAAATATCCTCAACCAAATCTTAGCCAATATAATCCAACAATATATCCAACTAACAATAATAATACATCATGGCCACATGGGATTCATACCAGCTATGCAAGGATATTTCAACATTACAAAAACAATCAACATAATCCATCTCATCAATAACATAGGAAAAGAACCACATGATCATGCCAATTGATGCAGAAGAGGGCATTTAAAAAAAAAAAAAACAAAACACCCATTTCTGATGAAAACATTCAACAAAATAAGAATAGAAGGGAAATTCCTCAACATAATAAAGGGCATGTATGCAAAACCAATGGCCAACATTAGTCTCAATGGAAAGAGACTGAAATCATTCCCCTTTCGAATGAGAACCAGACAAATATGTCCTTAGTCACCACTCCAATTCAATATTTTATTGGAAGTCTTAGTCCAGGTAATAAGGCAAGAAATGGAAATAAAAGGCATCTAAATTTGTAAAGAAGAAGTAAAACTATTTACTTGCAGATTATATGATTCTATACATAGAAAACACAAGAGACTCAGCAAGAAAACTACTGGAACTAATTGAAAGATTTAGCAAAGTGGCAAAATACAAGATCAACATACAAAAATCAGTTGGATTTCTCTACACCAGCAAAGAGATCTCTGAAAAGGAAATAAGGAAATGAATACAATTTACAATAGCTACCAAAAAGATAAAATACTTGGGAAGAAATCTTACCAAGGACACAAAAGACCTATACAAAAAAACTACAAAACACTACTTCAAGAAACTATAAGAGATCTATGTAAGTGGAAGAACATACCAAGCTCAAAGATAGGAAGATTGACTCAGTAAAAAAGCTACTAAAACTATAAAAATATCCAGCAAAGTGGGAAGTTACAAGATCAATATACAAAATTCAATTGGATTCCTCTATACCAACAAAGAGAACTTTGAAAAGGAAATAAGAAAAATAATATCATTTACAATAGCTACCAAAAAGATAAAATACTTAGGAATAAAACCAGAGAGGCAAAAGACTTATACAAAGTAAACTACAAACACTCCTGCAAGAAGCCAAAAGAGACTTAAATAAATGGAAGACAATACCATGCTCAACAATAGGAAGACTTAACACTGTGAAAATGTCAATATTATCCAAAGCAATTTATAGACATAATGCCAACCAGATACAGATTTCATCAACGTTCTTTAGAGATGGGAAAACTAATAACCAACTTTATATAGAAAGGAATATCACCAGATGTTAAAGCACTACTAAAGAAGAATGCCCGGGGCAGGCTGGGTAAGCAGCAAGCTGGGGACACAGGGAAGGAGGGTGTTGAAGCAGTTGGGGGAGGCCAAGAAGTGAGAGGAGTGGTTTGGAATAGCTAAGGGAGAAAAACTTGTCTGTTGGTTTGTTGTACCATGGTTGCTTGCATGTTGCTGTGAGGCTGGAGGCTACATGACCAGTGTTTCAAATCCCAGCAGGGTTACCCATGATGGGCATATTTCAGTGGAGCTTCCTGACTAAGACAGACTCAGAAGAAGGAAGAGGTCATGCACTTCTCAGAGAATTGGCCAGTGAAAACTTTAGGAATAGCAGTGAAACACTGTCTGATATCTTACTGGAAAACTTTATGAATAGCCCTGAAACATTGTTTGATTTAGTGCTGGAAGATGAGCGAGCCCCTCAGATCAGAAGGCACTCAAAATATGACTGAGGAAGGGCAGCCTCCTCAAAGTAGAGCCAACCTAATGATAGAGTAAAGTTTTCAGAACCTCCATTTGTTATGTGGCACAACTCAACATGAGAAGAAACAACTATAAACATCCATTAATAATCAGAGCATGGAATGTATGAAGTATGAATGCAGGAAAATTGGAAGTTGTCAAAAATTAAATGGAATGCATAAAGATTGATATTCTAGGCATTAGTGAGCTGAAATGGACTGACTTTGGCCATTTCGAATCAGATGACCATATGATCTACTATGCTAGGAATGACAAATTGAAGAATAGTGTGACATTCACCATCACAAAGAATGTATCAGATCTATCCTGAAGTACAATGCTGTCAGTAATAGGATAATATTCATACACCTACAAGGCAGACCAGTTAATACTACTATTATTCAAATTTATGCCAAACCACAAAAGCCAAAGATGAAGAAATTGAAAATTTTTACCAACTTCTGCAGTCTGAAATTGACCAAACATGCAATCAAAATGGGTTGATTATCACTGGTAATTGGAATGCAAAAGTTGGGCACAAAGAAGAATCATGGATAGTTGGAAAATAGGGCCTTGGTGATAGAAATAACAATGGAGATCACATGATAGAATTTTGAAAGACCAGTGATTCATTAATTGGAAATACCTTTTCCAACAACACAAACAGCAGCTAAACACATGGACTTCATCATATGGAGCACAAAGAAATCAGATTGACTACATCTGTAGAAAGAGGTGACAGAGAAGCTCACTATCTTCAGCCAAAACAAGGCCAGGTATTGATTGTGGAACAGACCATCAATTGCTCCCACGCAAGTTCAAGTTGAAGCTTAAGACAATTAAAAGAAGTCCACGAGAGCCAAAATATGACCTTGATTATATCCCTCCTGAATTTAGAGACCATCTAAAGAATAGATTTGATGCATTGAACACAAATGACTGAAAACCAAAGGAATTGTGGGATGACATCAAGAATATCATCCATGAAGAAAGCAAAAGTTCATTAAACACACAGAAAAAGAAGAAAAGACCAAAACGGATGTCAGAAGAGACTCTGAAACTTGCCATTGATGGAGGGTAGCTAAAGAAATGGAAAAATGACAAGATAAAAGAGCTGAACAGAAGATTTAAAAGAGCAGCTCAAGAAGGCAAAGTCAATTATTATAATGAAATGTGCAAAAATCTGGAGTTAGAAAACCACAAGAGAAGAACACGCTAGGCATTTCTCAAGCTGAAAGAACTGAGGAAAATATTTAAGCCTCCAGCTGCAATACTGAAAGATTCTATGGGTAATATATTGAATGATGCAGGAAACATCAAAAGAAGATGGAAGGAATACACAAAGTCACTGTACCAAAGGAATGGGTTGCTGTTTATCCACTGCAGGAGGTGGCATATGATCAAGAACCAATGGTTCTGAAGGAACAAGTCAAAGCTGCACTGAAGGAATTGGTGAAAACAAGGCTCCAGGAATTGAGGGAATGGCCATTGAGATGTTTCAACAAATGGATACCTCACTGAAGGCACTCACTTGGTTATGCCAAGAGATTTGGAAGACAGCTATCTGGTCAACTGACTGGAAGAGATCCATATTTTTACCCATTCCAAAGAAAGGTGATCCCACAGAATGTGGAAATTATCAAACAATATCATTAATATCACATGCAAAAAATCTTACTGAAGATAATTCAAAAATGGTTGTAGCAGTAGCTTGACATAGAACTTCCAGAAATGCAAGCTGGATTCAGAAGAGGATGGGGAACAAGGGATATCAGAGCTGATGTCAGGTGGATCTTGGCTGAAAGCAAAGAATACCAGAAAAATGTTTACCTGTGTTTTATTGACTATGCAAAAGCATTCAATTCTGGATCATAACAAAATATGGATAACATTGAGAAGAATGGGAAATCCAGGACACTTGATTGTGCTCATGAAGAACCTGTACATAGAAAAGGAGGCTGTCATTCAAACAGAACAAGGGGATACTATATGGTTTAAAATCAGGAAGGGAGTGTGTTAGGGATGTATCCTTTCCCCATACTTATTCAATCTGTCTGTTGAGCAAATTATCCGAGAAGCTGTACTATATGAAGAATGTGGCATCAGGACTGGAGGGAGAATCATTAGCAACCTGCGATATGCAGACGACACAACTTTGCTTGCTGAAAGTGAGGATGACTCGAGGCATTTACTGATGAAGATTGAAGACTACAGTCTGCAATATGGATTACTCTTCAATATAAAGAAAACAAAAATCCTCAAAACTGGACCAATAAGCAGCATCATGATAAATGGAGAAAATATTGAAGTTGTCAAAGACTTCATGTTACTTGGTTCTATAATCAACACCAATGGAAGCAGCAGTCAAGACATCAGAAGACGTATTGCATTGGGCAAATATGCTGCAAAAGACCTCTTTCAAGTGCTGAAGAGCAAAGATGTCTTCTTGAAGACTGGTGCACCTAACCCAGGCCATAGTATTTTCTATCACCTCTTATGCATGTGAGAGTTGGACAATGAATAGGAAAGACCAAAGAAGAGTTGATGCTTTTGAGATGTGGTGCAGTGAAGAATACTGAGAGTACCATGGACTGCTAAAAGAACTAACAAATCAATACTAGGAGAAGTGCACCCAGAATACTCCTTTGAAGCGAGAATGGCCAGATTTTGTCTTACCTACTTTGGTCATGTTGTTAGAAGGGACCATTCTCTGGAGAAGGATATCATACTTGGTAAAGTGGAGGGTCAACAAAAAAGGGGACAAAATGGACTGACACAGTGGCTGCAATGATGGGCTCAGGTATAGCAGAGATCATGAGGCTCGCACAAGACCAAGCCATGTTTCGTTCTGTTGTACATAAGGTCCCAATGAGTTGGAGATGACTCACTGGCACCTAAGAACAACAAAGAAAAACAAAGTAGGAGACCTCATACTTTCTGATCTCAAAACCTGCTGTACATCCACAGTAGTCAAAATAGCTTGGTATCCCATTGGTCTATGACAGACACATAGACCAATGGGATAGAATTGAAAACCCAGAAGTAAATCCATCCAAATGTGGATAGCTGATCTTTGACAAAGGGCCAAAATCCATTAAATGGGGAAGAGATACCCTCTTTAAAAAATGGTGCTGGCAAGATTGATATCCATTTAGAGAAAAATGAAACAAGAGCCATACTTCACAGTTTATACAAAAACCAACAAAATGGATCAAAGACTTAACTGTAAAACCTAAAAATATAATCAAAGAAAAAAATAGTGACAATGCTATGGGACAAAATTTATGGCATAATTAATCTGTCAAATATAACACAAAAATATTCACAAATAGCAAAAGATAAACTAGACAACTAGGTCCTCCTAAAAATTAAACACTTATGTGCATCTAAAAGCTTCTTCAAAAGAGTAAAAACAGAATCTGTTGTTGTTAGGTGCCATTGAGTTGGCTCTGACTCATAGGGACCATATGTACAACAGAACGAAACACTCTCAGGTTGTGCACCATCCTCACAATCCTTGCTATACTTGAACCAATTGTTGCAGCTACTGTGTCAATACATCCCCTTTTTCACTGACCCTCCACTTTGCCAGCAAGATATCTTTCTCTAGAAAATGGTCCCTCTGACAACATGACAAAAGTAGGCAAGACAAAGTCTGGCCATTCTCACTTCCAAGGAGCATTCTGGCTGCATTTCTTTTAGGACAGATTTGTTCATTCTTCTGGCATTCCATGGTATTTTCAGTATTCTTTGCCAACACCATAATTCAAAGGTATCAACTCTTCCTTGGTCTTCTTTGTTCATTCTCCAGCACTCACATGCATATGAGGCAGTTGAAAATACTATGGCTTGGGTTAGGTGCACCTTAGTCTTCAAAGTGACATCTTTGCTCTTCAAAACTTTAAAGAGGTCTTTTACTCCAGACTTTCCCAGTGCAATACAATGTTTAATTTCTTGACTGCTGCTTCTGTGAATGTTGATTGTGGATCCCAGTAAAATGAAATCTCTGACAACTTCAATCTTTTCTCCATTTATCATGACATTGCTTATTTGTCCAGTAGTGAGCATTTTTGTTTTCTTTATGTTGCGGTGTAGTCCATACTGAAGATTGCAGTTTTTTATTTTCATCAATAAGTGCTTCGAGTCCTCTTCACTTTCAGCAAGCAAAATTGTGTCATCTGCATATCACCGTAGTCAATATGCCTTCCCCCAATCCTGATGCCATGTTCCTTTTCATATAGTCCAGCTTCTTGGATTATTCACTCAGCATACAAATTGAACAAGTATGATGAAATTATATACCCTGATGCACACCCTTTCTGATTTAAAACCATTAAATATCTCCTTGTCCCATTTGACAGACAGCCTCTTCATCTATGTACACGTTCCTCATAACTACAATTAAGTACCCTGGAATTAACATTTTTCACAATGTCATCCATAATTTGTTATGCTCCATGAAGTCAAATGCCTTTGCATAGTCAATAAAACACAGGTAACATCAGATCCATCTGACATCAGCAATGATATTCCTTGTTCCACCTCCTCCTCTGAATCAAACTTGAATTTCTACAATTTCCCTGTCAATAAACTGTGGCAACTGGTTTTGAATTATCTTCAGCAAAAAAAAATTTACTTGTGTAAGATGTTAATGAGGAGCTCTGGTAGCATAGTGGCTAAAGCACTTGACTGCTAACCAGAAGGCTGGCAGTTCAAACCCACCAGCCACTCCTCGGAAGGAAGGTTGGGCAATCCTACTTCCATAGTGATACTGCCTCGGAAACCCAAGGAGGGGTCGCTATGAGTCGGGGCCGACTCGACGGCACATAACAACAACAACAACAACAATGATGTTAATGATATTGTTCAATAATTTCCACATTCTATTGGATCACCTTGCTTTGAAATGGGCACAAATATGGAGATCTCTTCCAGTCCATCAGCCAGGGAGCTATCTTCCAAATTTCCTGGCATAAATTCTTCCAACACTGCATCTGTTTCTTGAAATGTCTCAATGGATATTCCATCGATTCCTAAGGCCTTGGTTTTTGCCAATTCCTTCGGTGCAGCTTGGACTTCTTCTTTCAATACCATTGGTTCTTGATCACATGCTACCTCGTGAAATAGTTGAACACTGACCTATTCTTTTTGGTACACTAACTCTCTAAAGTCCTTCCATCTTCTATGATACTTCCTGTATCATTCAATATTTTGCACACAGATTTCTTCAATATTGAAATTCAAGGCTTGAATCTTTTCTTCAGTTCTGACAGCTTGAGAAATGCATAGTGTGTTCTCTTTTTTTTCCTAACTCCACGTTTCCACACATTTCATTGTAATAGTTTACTTTATCTTCTCAAGTTGCCCTACTAATATTAGATTAAATATACATTAAGTAAAAAAAATCTGTTAATAGAGACAAAGAAGGACATTATAAAGTGTCAATTTATTAATAATATATAATAATAATAAATAGAGTGCAACTAATAACAGAAGCCAAAAATATATGGAGGAAACATGGATAGAAATGAAGAGAGAAAGAGATAGTTCTACAATATTAAGAAACATCAATATTCTACTTTCCTTAATGAGTGGACATCTGACATATGAGCAATACCAAGTAGATAATTTTAATAACACTATAAACTAACTATACATAAGAGAACTATATATTACACTCCACCCAACAACACATTCTCCTCAAGGTTACATAGATGATTTTTCAGGACAGACAATATGCTTGATCACAAAACAAGTCTCAGTAAATTTAAAGATTGAAAGCACACAAAGTATCTGTTCTGATTACAATGAAATGAAAGTAGAGATCAATGGAGAAGGAAAACTATATATCTACAAATATGTAGAAATTAAATACACGGATCATTGGGTAGCACAAATAACTAAATGCTAGACTATAAACCAAAAAACTGGCAGTTAAAACCTACCCAAGTATGACTTAGAAGCAAAGCCTGACAATTTGCTCCTACAAGATCACAACCTTCAAAAACCCATGGAGTGCAATGTTACTCCTTTGGAAAAGCCCTAAATAACCAAAACAATCTTGACAACAAAGTAGGAGGATTCAAACTTCCTGA
Source organism: Orycteropus afer afer (assembly GCF_000298275.1). NCBI lineage: Eukaryota > Metazoa > Chordata > Mammalia > Tubulidentata > Orycteropodidae > Orycteropus > Orycteropus afer. The sequence goes on from NW_006921821.1 coordinate 5,373,847, forward strand.
TTTCAATGTTGTTGTTATGTGCCGTCGAGTCAGCCCTGACTCATAGCGACCCCTCCTTGGGTTTCCGAGGCAGTATCACT
>NW_006921821.1:5374026-5375775 GCF_000298275.1 Orycteropus afer afer
AACCTTCCTTCCGAGGAGTGGCTGGTGGGTTTGAACCGCCAGCCTTCTGGTTAGCAGTCAAGTGCCTTAGCCACTATGCTACCAGAGCTCCCCCTGATTTCAATACATACTACAAAATTATAGTAATCAAAAATTAACTAACTTAAGGATAGGCATAGACCAATAGGATAAAATTCAAAGTCCAGAAATAAACTCATGCATCTCTGTGCAACTGATTTACAAAAAAGGGTGTTAAGACAGTTCAATAAGAAAGAGTATTCTTTTCAACAAATACTGCTGAGGCAAATGAATGTTCATGTGCAAAAGAATGACATTAGGCTCCTACTTCACATCCTGCTTAAAATGAACTCAAAATGGATCAATGAGCTAAACAATAAAACTCAGAAGAAAACATAGAGACTATTCTTCATTACTTTGGATTTGGTAGTGAATATATATGGCATCAAAAGTACAAGCCACAAATGAAAAGGTAGAAAATTTGAACTTCATAATTAAAAAAAAAAAAAAAAGTGTATCAAAAGACATTATCAAGAAAGGGAAAAGGCAACTGACCATGTTTTAAGATGGAGGAATATGCAGACAAATGACAGAGACCCTCTTCACAAAAGACATTATCAAGAAAGGGAAAAGGCAACTGACCATGTTTTAAGATGGAGGAATATGCAGACAAGTGACAGAGACCCTCTTCAACAAAGCAAAGAAAAAACAATTGACAGAGATACAGAAGATAATCCTGGAACCCTGAGCTTTGAAAGGAACTATACAGAAGTGGATTAGGCACCAACTAGTGGAAAAACCTGAATGAAAATAGTGAGTACAGAGATGGTTGGAGCTACGGACTGTCAGCTACTCTGAAGAGACCAACAGCCTGAACATTTCCAAGTGGTGTTGAGACCTGAGAATTGACCTAAAGATCAGTCCTGGTCACCAAGGGCTCCAGGGATAACTGCTCTGGTGGCCTATGACTAGGAAGGGAAACAGCAAGGAGGGAGACAACCTGAGTTGTGGACTTTCTGCTGTCTGGAGGGTGCAGCCATTTTGATTGTTTACACGTGGCAGCCATTTTGGACATTTAAAGTGACCAAGGGTGCAGCCATTTTGAATGTTTACAAGTGGCAACCATTTTGGAATTTAAAGTGATAGCATTCTCATTCGGATTCCAGGGACCTAAGAACAGGCTCTGTTTGTCAGAGTCGGGAAGGACATATGAGAGGCTGACAAAAGAAAGGAGACAGGTGGTAAGTGTGTAAGTGCTGTCAACCAGTGAATACAAGACCACAGCACAGTACCCTGCCTATACAGATAACATACAAACAAAACAAAGAAAATGAAAATTGTGGGCAAGTAACTCCAACATATAATCACCGATTAAATATAAACTCAAAAATGTCACAATGCCTCAGAGACAACAGAGCATCACAGTCTGCACAAAGAAGCAAGATAAAGCAGGAGAAACAAGGGACCAGGATACAGACCCAAAACTCATCCCAAAGAAAGATGCAGCATTGGAACTCCCTGATAAGGAATTCAAAAGAATTATATTTATGTATCTTCAAAGGATTGAGAGACAGACCAAGGAAAACACAGAAAGAACCCTTGAAGAATTTGGAAGAAAATACAAGAACAAAATGACAAAATAAACGAAAAATTAATGATTCTAAATCTACAGATAGAATTCCAGAAGATTAATACTAAATTGTCAGAAACAGATAACACATTGAAAGGGCAAAGGAGTAGAATTGATGCAAT
>NW_006921821.1:5376084-5383231 GCF_000298275.1 Orycteropus afer afer
TCACCAAAACCAAAGACAAAGAAAGAATCAGCATGGGAAAAACAAAAAGTTACCTACAAGTGGCAACCAATAAGACTAAGCTCGAATTTCTCGACAGAAACCATATAGGTGAAAAGACAGTGGGATGGTATATATAAAACACTGAAAGAGAAAAATTTCCAAGCAAGAATTATGTACCCAGCAAAATTGTCCCTCAAATATGATGGTGAAAATAGGACATTTCCAGGTAAACAGAAATTAAGGGAATTTGCTAAAACCAGAACAACCTTACAAGAGATGCTAAAGGGAGCTCTTTGGACAGAGAAGTAACAACAGCCAACAACTGACCATTAACACACATGATATCACCTATGGAAGTATCCAAAATAAATAAGCCTACAAGATTGTAAACAGGGAACCAGAGACACCAACTGACAAGTTAGGACAACTACAAACCAAAAAGAGGGGAAAAAATCTGTGTTGTTACATAACTTCTAGATGGTAGGGAAGTCAAGACAACTACAAGATAGAATGGACTGTTCTGCATTTGGGAAAAAAACTATAAATCACAGAGTAACCTCAAAGAAAAATGATAAACCTTCACATCAAAATAAAAAAGAGGACCAGCATAAATATTCAGCAAATTCTAAAACAATAGCAATGAGGGAAGTGATAACATGATTCATAAACAAAACAAGCTCAGCATACAAAATTATATGGAACAAAGAAATTGACACAATGAAAAAGCACATGACAAAAATGACAGCAACAAATTCATATTTGCTGATAATTACATATCTGGCAAGGGACTTATCTCTAAGATTGATAAGATAACTCATCAATGCCTCAACACCAAAGGAATTAACAATCCAATTGGAAAAATGGACAGAAGACATGAATAGACATTTCACCAAGGATGATAATTCAGCTGGTCAGCTAATACACAAAAAGATGCTCACAATCATTGGCCATCGTTGTTGTTGTTATTATTTGCTGTCGAGTTGGCCCGACTCATAGTGAACCCTCCTTGGGTTTCCAAGGAAGTATCACTACGGAAGTAGATTGCCCCATCTTCCTTCCATCAGAGAGATGTAAATCAAAACAACAATGAGATACACTGTCTCACCCCAGCACTGATGGCAAGGTTTAATAAGAGAGAAAATAACAAATGCTGGTTGGGATGTGAAGTGATTGGGACTCTCATATACTGCTTGTGTGACTGTGAAGTGACACCACCATGGAAAGCAATATGGTGATTCATTAGAAAGTTGGAATTGGAGAAGCCATTTGACCCAGCAATCCCATTACTAGGTGAGAACCAGGTTAGGAAGATACATGCAGGCTCGTGTTCATCACAGCACTATTAATAATAGCAAAAAGACAGAAACAACCTATGTGCCCATCAGTGAAAGAGTGGATGACCAAACTATGGTATATACACATACTGGAATGCTATGTAGCACTAAAGAATAATGTAGAGTCTGCAAAACACTGCAGAATATGGATGAATTTGGAGGAGATTATGCTGAGTGAAATAAGTCAATCACAGAAGGAAAAATATAGTATTAGTTCATTGTTGTGGAGGGTCAAGGAAAGGTTTATATATGAGGGAAACTTTCTTTGTTCATTGCCAGGGGTGTAAGGGGAGGGGAAGGAACACTGCCCAAAAAAAAAAAAAAACCCATGTCACTTTAGTTTTGTGTATTTCACTGTACATAAATTATATTTCAATAAAATGCATTAAAGAAAAAGAAAAGAAAGGGAAAAATGCAAGGCAACCTACAGAGTGGGAGAAACATTTGCAAATCATGTATCTGATGAGAGTTTAGTATCCAGAATATATAAAGAACTCTTGCACCTCAGCAATAGAAAGACAAACAACTCAATTCAAAAATGGGCAAAATACTCATAGTACTTCAAAAAGCAATTGAAAAAATCCAACACACCTTCTTGATGAAAACCATAAAGATATGAAGAGAAGGAAAATTACTCAATATATGTGAAAAGCCAATAGCTAACATTACTCTTAATGGAGAAAACAGAGCTTTCTCCTGGAAATCAGGAACAAGATGAAGGTGCCCAGTCTTACCACTTCTATTCAATATTGTATTAGAAATCCCAGGCAGACCAATAAAATAAGAAAAAGAAACAAAAGGTATCCAGACTGGCAAAGAAGAAGTAATATTATTTCTATTAGTGGATGGCATGATTCTGTATAGGAAATCGTAAAGTCTCTACAAGAAAACTTCTAGAGCTAATAAAGAAATTTAGCAAAGTTGCATGGTACTCAGTTAACAAAAATCGATTGCATTTCTATATGCCAGTAATTAGAACTCTGAAAAGGAAATTAGGGAAACAATTCCATTTACTTTAATAGCTAAATAATAAAATACTTAGGAATAAATTTAATCAGAGGTGTGATGGACTTACAAAATCAAAACTATAAAATGTTGCTAAAATAGATTAAAGAAGACTTAAAGATATTTGTGTTCATGAATTGGAAGACTTAATATTATTAAAAATGGTCAATGCTACAAAAAGTGATCTATAGATTCAACACAATCCTGATGAAAATCACAATAGCTTTCTTTACAAGAAATGGAAATCCTCAACTTTATATGGAATGATTAAATAGCTAAAGCAATGTTTAAAGAGAAGAACAAAGTAGGAGGACTCACACTTCTGATTTTAAAACATGTTTCTCACAGTTATCTAGTGCTGCTGGAACAGAAAAATCACAAGTGAGTGCTTTAACAAACAGGAATTTATTTTCTAGCACCTTAGGGGTATAGAAGCCTGAATTCAGAATGCTGACTCTAGGGAAAAGCTTTCTTTCTCTGTCTACCTTGGAGAAAGGTACTTAACGCTTCTGAGCTTCTGCTCCTGGGCAACCTTCATGTGTTTGGCATCCATCTCCCCTCATCTCTGCTTTGTTTACTCTCTTTTATATCTCAAAAGAAATTGACTCAAAATATACCCTACACTAAGGCTTTATCATTAACACTACAAAGGCAACCAATTTCCAAATGAGAATAAAACCACAGGCATAGAGGTTAGGATTTATAGCACATCTTTTGAGGGGAGATGATTCAATCCATAACAATATTATACAGCTACAGTAATCAAAACATCTTGGTACTGGCATAACAATAGACTCATAGACCAATGGAATAGAATTGACATTCCAGAAATAAATCCACACATCTATGGTTAACTGATTTTTGGCAAGGGTGCCATTCAATGGGGAAGGAAGAATGTCTTCAATAAATTATGTTGGGAAAATTGGATTTTCACATGCAGAAAAATGAAACAGGGTCTATGAATCACACTATACACAAAAGCAAATTTAAAATAGATTGAGGACTTAAATGCAAAAACTTATTAAAATAGATTGAGGACCTAAATGCAAAAACTAAAACAAAAAAGTTCTTAGAAGAAAATGCAGAAGCAAAGACACTTTTAACACTGGATTACTTAATGAAAGTACTAACAGCAAAAGATAAAATAAATACATGGGTCATCAAAAAGTGAAAAACTTTTCTTCATCAAAAAACTTCACAAAAAAGTAAAAAGACAATTACCAACTGGGAAAATATTTTCAGAAACCATATATCCAATAAGACTTTATAACTAAAATCTATATAAAACTTCAAGAACTAAACAACAAAAAGACAAATAACCCAAACTTAAACAGGCAAAGGACTTGAACAGACATTTTACCAAAGAGGACATTCATGTGAACATCAAAGATATGAAAAGATGATCAGTATCATTAGCCATCACAGAGATTCAAATTAAGATCACAAAGAGATAGCATTACACTCCCACTAGAATAGCTAAGGTTTAAAACAAACAAATGATAGTGAGGAATTGGGAAAACTTATCCATTGCTGGTTGGAATACCGAATGGTACAGCCACTATGAAAAACAATGCAGGTTTCCTCAAAAAACTAAAAATAGAATTGCCATGTGACCCATGAATTCCAATACTAGGTGTACACCCAAAAGACTTGAAAGCAGAGACTCAAACAGAGGGCTGTACACAATAGCCAAAAGCTGGAAACAAGTTAAATGCTCATGAACAGATGAATGGATTTTTTTTTTAAATGTGGTACTTACATACAATGGAATATTACACAACCAGTTGGAGAAATGAAGTCTTGATACATGCTACAGCATGGATGGAGCTTGAAGACACTATACTGAATAAAATAAGTCAATCACAAAAAGGCAAACATTATATGATTCAACTCATACAAAAGACAAGTAAAAGTAAATGTACTGGAAATTAAAGTTTATTAGTTATCAGGAGTAGGAGGGAAGTGATGAGGGGGATTATTGCTTATGGAATATTATGTTTCTCTTTATGGTGATGGAAAAATCACATTGATTAAGGGTAAGATTGCACAGCTGATGATTGTAAATGGTGTCAATAAATTGTACACCTTTAAAAACTTGAATTGGCAAAAGTTGTGTGATAGATATATTTACAACAATGACTTAAAAAAAAAAAAAAAAGAGTATTGCTTAGGCTACTTATGTGCAACCAAACACTTCTTTGAATTTTATTCGTTGGTTTGGAGGTTTGGGGTCATAGTTTCATAGGAAACATCAGTTAAATGGTCTAATAATATGTTTAGTGCTTCTTTTCTACCTGCTAATTCATTGCATAATGCCTAAGTTCTTAAAAGCTTTCAAGCAGCCATTCAAGACACAACAATTGGTCTGTACTCACACGGAGCAACAGAGGAAGAAGGAGAGCCAGGAAATGGAGGAGAAAATGGAATGTGTGGTGAATTGCTTCCCTGAACAACTGTTTCTTTTGCCTTGTGACCAGAAATACTGAATGGTGTCCTGATATCATTACTGAACATTTGCATCAAAGATTCTATAGAAGAATCCTGATCAAAAGGCGGAAAATGGAGAACAAAATTCAAAATTCTCATGGGCTCCTGAATTTCTGGAGCCCTGGGTCCTGGATGAGACCCTGAAGATATTTCCCTGAGACAATATTTAAACTATAAATCAAAAATAAACCCTGAGGTTTTCTTAAAACCAAACAACAGTTAAGCTTAACTAGTAAAATATGTCTGCCTTGAACATTATGCTCTTTTAAGAACTGCCCATATGGCATCAAATTGATAACAGCAACTCCAAAAATTATGTAGAAACCATAGGGGACAGTGGATTTATGTTAATGGAGGCAGAATAACACAGAAAAGGAGGAAATAATGGTTGCACAACCCAAAGAATGTAGTTAATGTTGCTCATGATACATGTAGAAACTGTTGAATTGCTGTATGTATACAGCAATGTGTATATTCTCAACATCAACAAAATAAATAAAATTTAACAAAAAATAAAAATAAACTTAAAAAAAAATAGCTTAGAAGATCCGACAAGATGGCGGACAGGGCAGAAAGACTGCACAGACCCTCTTCAACAAAGAAAAGAGAAACTGATTAACACAGACACAGAAGATAATCCTGGACCCATGAGCCCTGAAGAGAAGGATATAGAAATGGACTATACCCCAACTAGCAGAAGAATTTGCGTGAAAATACCAAAAAAGGAGACAGACAGAGCTGCCCTCTGGCAGCAATCCTGAGTGATCCTGATGGCACAGACGGCTTGGAGATTCCCGAGTGGTGGTGGGACCTAAGAATTAACCTAAAAATCACCCTGCTAGCCAGGGACTGCACGGAGGACTGTGCACAATGGCTAGGGAACAAACAGAGAAGGTGAAGAGAAAGGTGGGCTGAGCTGTGGACTTTTGCCGGTCGAGAGGGTGATGCCATTTTGAAGGTTTAAAAAGCATCTTGACTATTTTGGATATTTAAAGAGATAGCACTCTTGCAGATTCCTGGGGATTAAGAACACTATGCTTTTCAGCAACCCCAAGGACACTTGGGACCTGCAAGACTGACAAGGTACGACATTCCTCTTGTTACTCTTAAACCCCACACCTGCTTGGTGAACAGAGGTACAGCCACCCCCACTCCCACCTACCTTCTGGGCTGACAGGAACTCCATTACAGTCTGTGTGCTCAGACAGAACATGGGTGCCGTACCCTGTCCTCCACTGATTTATTTTTTTCTCTTTTTTTATTTTTATTTTCTTCTTTTTCGCTTTCTTTTTTCTGGTGATTAGTTTGTCTGTATTTGTATGTTTTAAAACAGCTAATATTATTAATACTTTTGCCCTTTTTATTATTATTCTTAATCTTCTCCTACCAGGTCCTAGTTTTCAGCAATTTTCTTTTCCTGGTGCTTGGTTGAAATTTTTATTTATTTTTTTTAATTTAAGGGTTCCCTCCGCCCCATTTTCTTGTGGTTACCCTGTTCCTTGATTTTCTTTTTGAATTTTTCCAATTTTTTTCATTTATTATTCTCCTTCTCTACTTTTTTTTTCTTAGTGCCCTATCCCCAGATATTGCAGGTTTACTTGGTTTTTCTTCTTTTTTTTCCTTTTTTTCTTTTTTTGGTTACTGTTCCTGTGAGATTAAATAGTGTGTTTTTCATCCATGGGCTTTTAGTCTTTTGATGGTTGTGCAATTGTAATTTGTGTCTAACTGAGTGGGAGACAACAACAGTCCCCATAAGACACACTACACCCACACCTCCTACAACTTCACTTACTGAGCGAGAGCCACTACCTTCTTCTCCACCAATGGGCCAATGATAAAAGAACACCAAGAAGAGCCTGAATCACCCTTGGCTGCTCTTTACAAAGAACTAACAGAGATCATGATACAACAATGCCACGATGCCTTGGAAAAAAACAGACAATCACAGTTCACAAAAAGAAGCAAGATAAAGTGGTAGAAACAAAGGAGCAGGATACAGATAAAGAACACATCCCTGAGGAAAAAGCAGCACTGGAACTCTATGAAAAGGAATTCAAAAGAATTATCTTTAGGTATCTTCAAAGGATTGAGAGACAGACCAAATAAAACACAGAAAAAAAACTTAGAAGAATTTTGGAAGAAAATACAAGAAAAAAATGACAAAATAAATGAAAAATTAAAAATGATTCTAGATCTACAGATAGAAATCCAGAAGATTAATACTAAATTGTCAGAAATAGATAACACATTGGAAGGGCAAAGGAGAAGAAATGATGCAATGGAAGACAGAATTAATGAGATTGAAGACAAATACCTGAATA
>NW_006921821.1:5401605-5427276 GCF_000298275.1 Orycteropus afer afer
CATGAGACAAAGTATATGTGAACTGCTGCATGGAAAGTGAATTTGCTCTGTAAATCTTCACCCAAATCAAAATAAAATTAAAAAACATAAAAAAATAATAACAAAAGAAGTCCAATGAACCCCAAACAGGATAGACCCCAAAAGAAATTACCAAGAGATATCATTATCCAACTCACCAAAACCAAAGACAAAGAATCCTAAAAGCAGCATGGGAAAAATGAAAAGTTACCTACAAGGGGCAACCGATAAGAATAACCTTGGATATCTCGGCAGAAACCATGCAGGAGAGAAGACAATGGGATGATATATACAAAATCCTGAAAAAGAAAAATTTCCAGCCAAGAATTATATACCCAGCAAAACTGTCCCTCAAATATGATGGTGAAATTAGGACATTTCTAGGTAAGCAGAAATTAAGGGAATTTGTTAAAACCAGATGAACCTTACAAGAGTTGGTAAAGGGTGTCCTTTGGACAGAAAACCAACAACAGCAAACAACTGACGTTTAACACAGATTATGATATAACCCAGAAACCAACCCAGTTATAGAAATATCCAAAGTAAATAAGCCTACAATATTGTAAACAGGGAACCAGAGACATCAATTGACAAATGAAGACAACTACAAATCAAAAAGAGGGAAAAGTACTGTGTAGTTATAGAACTTCTAGATGGTAGGGAAGTCAAGACAACAACTAGATAGAATGGACTGTTCTACACTTGGGAAGAAATTATAAATCACAGGGTAAACTCAAAGAAAAATGATAAACCTTCACATCAAAATAAAAAAGAAGACCAGTACAAATATTTAGCAAATACTAAATATTTAGCAAATACTAAAACAATAGCAACGAAGAAAGTAATAACACAATTCTTAAACAAAATGAGCTCAGAACAGAAAATTATATGGAACAAAGAAATCAATACCATGAAAAAGCACTTAACAAAATGACAGCAACAAATTCATACTTGTTGATAATTACCTATCTGACAAGGGACTTACCTCTAAAATTTTTAGAAAACTCCAACACATCAACAACAAAAATATTAACAATCCAATTAAAAAATAGGCAGAAAACATGAATGCACACTTCACCAAAGAGGATATTCAGGTGGCCAGCAAATACATGAATAAATGCTCAGTATCATTAGCCATCAGAGAGGTGAGAATCAAAACAACAATGAGATACCATCTACCATCTCACCACAGCACTAATGGCAAAGTTCAACAAGACAGAAAATGGCAGATCCTGGTGAGGATGTGGAGAGATTGGGATTCTCATACACTGCTGGTGGGACTGTCAAATGATACAACCAGTGTGGAAAACAGTATGGTGATTCCTTAAAAAGCTGGAATTAGAAATACCATTTGTCCCAGCAATCTCATTACTAGGTATATATCCTAAAGGAGTGAGAGTCATGACCGGAACGGATATGCACACCCATGTTCATCGCAGCACTATTTACAATAGCAAAAAGATGGAAACAACCTACATGCACATCAACAGAAGAATAAATAACCAAACTGTGGTACATACACACAATGGAATACTATGCAACCCGAAAGAATAATGTAGAATCTGCAAAACACCACATAACATGGCAGAACTTGGAGCACATTATGCTGAGTGAAATAAGTCAATCACAGATAGACAAATATAATATTAGTTTATTATTGTAAAAAGTCAAAGAAAGGTTTATATATGGAAGGGAACTCTCTTAATTGGTTACCAGGGATGGGAGGGGAGCAGAGGTAACACTGAAAAAAAAAAAAAAAAAGAATTGACCCATGACACTTTAGTTTTGTGCATTTCACTGTACATCAATTATATTTCAATAAAATGTATTTTTTTAAAAAAATCTGTACAAGAATGTTCTTAACAGCAAAACTGACAATAGCCAAAAGATGGGAATGACCCAACTTTCCACCAATGGATAAACTTGTGCTATATGCAATGTAATAATATTTGGCCACTGTACAAAGGAATAAAGTAAAATATGCTAGTGAAAGAAATCACACATAAAAGGTTGCATATTGTATATCATTTAACTAGTTTATCCAGAAGAGGTAATCCATAGAGTCAGAAAGCTGATTAGTTGCAGCCAGGGGTTGGGAGGAGGCCTCAATGGAATTAAGTGCTTAATGGGTACAGGGTTTTGTTTTGGGGTGATGAAAGTGTTTTGAAACTAGATAGAGATGGTGATTGCACTACACTGTGAATGCACTGAATTGTTCACTTTAAACTTGTTAGTTTATATTATCTTACTATTGCCTCAATTTAAAAAAAAGAGCAAGAAGAAGAGAGAATAAGAGAAATTAGAGACAGTGAGTTTAGATAACTTTTTTGGAGGTTTTTCAGTAGAGGTTAGTGAAGAAAGGGAACAGTACTTGATGGAAGAAGTGGAGTCAAGAGGGCATTTTGCTTAGCTTTGCTTTATTTTAAGATGGGAGAAATTATGTTTATTTGCTGACGAGAATTATCCACAGGAAAGTTGATAACATGGGAGAAAGGTAAGAATTGGTGGGGAAATCCTTGAATAAGTGGAAGGGATGGCTTTCCCTGCTTTAGAGATTTGCACTGAGCAACAGCTGAAAGGGCATCACCTAAAGTGCTAATTAGTAGGTTAACTCTATACCCAACGTGTAGTTACTCAGCTTCTGCCTCTTCTCTTTGTGCTCAGTTCCCACCTCTGCCTTACTCCCACCCCCTACACTCAGCTTCCACTTCTCGCCTTGGTTTCAGTTCCCACTTTTGTCTTGTTCCTGCCCCCACCCTGCACTTAGTTTCCACCTCTGCACTCAGCTTCCTCCCCACTTTTGCAAAGGTGGTGCTTACAGAACTGTTAAGGATTGGCTCTTTTGAAACAGTCACTCTACCACCCACATTAAAACACTACTTAGGCACCCTGCAGAGTCAGCATCCCAGCTGATGCTGCTTTAAGCCTCAGCCCATCTGCTGGACAGATGATTCAATAAAACTTATTTTTCAACAATTCACTCTGGCCTAGTTCCTCTTGGCATCGGCTACCTAACACAAATACCTAGGGCAAACAAAAGGATTAATTGAACTTCACTTAATGCTGTTATAAGAAGTTCAAAGAAATAAATACCTGAAAGTGTATAAAGTATATGTTTGGCAGTGCTCTAGTGTTACCTGTTTCTCCTGATTAAGATGCTGCTAAACTCCTCAGCCCCTCAGACAAGGTTAGGGAAATGCTGGTAAGAATACCTTTGCCCCCTTTCCTGGCTCTGCAGAATTTATTGGTCTACTTCTCTAGCTCATTCTGACTACACCCTCTTAGCAGAACTGATGAACTGTGCCAGTCTCTGACTTAAGTTACTTAAATCTTCAAAGTTTAGAGACTTTCTGTCCCGTATACACAGATTTTTATCACAGAATTTCTACTACTATGGTATTTCTGTTCTTTTCATATTTTATACTTCATGAAACACATATAGCTCAAGAGACATGATTTTGTCTGAATAGGTATATACTCTGCAAATCCCTCCTGCAAAATGCCTGTCTCCAGTGACTCACTTCTACAAACTGTCTTCCTCAAACCAGATTGGGAAATAGAGGATTATCAAACTCTTTGTAGCTAGGAGGGTAGTGACATCTTGAAGATTCCACCTGCCTTCAGTTCCTCAGATGTCCTCTCACTATGTCTGTTTCCTATATCTCTCTAACACATATCTCTTGGCTATAGATATTAAATTTAATAATTCTCTGCTTGCAGCCTCATGAAGATTAGCTGGGTGAATGCCTTTATATGGGGAGTTTTACAGGAAACTCCCTGAAGTGTTTGCCTTGGGGCAGATATCATGCTTTGTTATTTTCTAGGAATAGTTCTGAGGATTCACTCCCCTCTGGACTCAAAAGAGTGCTTAGTCACTGCCTTCTTATGCATTTAAACCAGAAAACAACTACCATCACGTTGATTCCAACTCAAAATGACCTTATTTGTGTCAGAGTAGAATTGTGCTTTATAGGGTTTTTAATGGCTGATTTTTTGGAAAGAGATCCCCAGACCTTTCTTCTGAGGCATCTCTGGGTGGACATCAACTACCAACTTTTTGGTTAGTAGTCAGGGGCATTAACCATTTGCACCATCAAGGGACTTTTCTTATATATGTGGGATATTGAAATTAAAACATCACTTAGTGATCCAAACTACTTATTATGGTGATACTCACTTGAAGGCAAAAGTACTGGAAGTTTTCTTCTCCAGGTTAACTACATAAGCAATAGAGTTAGCCCAGTGTGATAGTTAAGGCTGTGTGTCAATTTGGCTGGGCCATAGTTCTGAATGGCTGGGCATCTGGTTGTAGTTAATCCCCAGGATGAGATTATAATCACCCCTGTGTTAGAATCTGCTGTGGGACATTATTCAGCAGAAAGGGAGTTTCTTTTGGGCTGTGGTCTGCTTCCAGTATAAAAGGGGAAGTTTTGGGACATGTCTCTAGCTTTTTGGCACATCTGGATCCTTGTTTGGCTGAGTCTTCATCTCAGTGGCCTGCTGTGTTGCCTGATGATCTTGAGATTATTCCTGGACTTGAACTAATGGTCTGACATGTTGTCTGTTGATCTTGGGATTGTGCCATCCCACTTGCTGACACTGGGTTCATTAACCTCAGCAGCCAGCAGCTGCATGAGTTATGAGAAGCCTCCAGATCCAGTGGGCCTGGAAGAAGAGGCACAGTTGCAGTCAAGAGACTTTGACCTGAATTTGGACTTCTAGCCTCCTAAACTCTGAGAGAATAGATTCCTATTTATTAAGGCCATCCATTTGTAGTATTTCTGTTGTAGCAGCACTAGAGAACAAAACACCAAGAAAATATTTTTTTAATTGGAGGAGGAGGAAATATTCACTTAGAGAAAACACTAAAAAATAATAGGAGTCTGTGCTCAGAACTCAGTCTTATTTATTGTGTGAAACCTATTTCAAAAAAATATATCTCATGTTCTGAATTTTTTAAAAGGTGAGTATCATGACTCAATTCTAATAAGAATTTGGTATCAGTTTTTTCTAATTAATTTTGTCATTAACAATTTTCCTGGGATGCAAAAAAAAAAGAAAATTTCTTATTCTTTACATGGCTCAAAAGAAAATTCCATGGGATTCTACAGGAGTACAAAGATTAATTCTGATTATACACTGAAGATCCTATACAAGATTTAATTTATGATTAAATCTTGTATAGGATCTTCAGTGTGTAAATCTAATTAGAAAGATAATTAACAAATCATTATTAGTACCACAAAAAAGACAACTGAAATAACTTTCTCTTTCTGTTGTGACTGAAGTCTAGGGTTCCCTTTCCATTGGTTAGTTTTTCTGATCTGGCTGAATAAACCAAAAATAAATGGAAACAATAGTGTTCATACAGTATTCTAAAAGGGTGTTATTTATCAAATATGTACAGCTGTGAGTTAGCAGTCTAGTGATATGGGATTATCTGCATTTAATTCTAAATATTATTATTAAAGAATGATATGCTTTATTTAGCCATAGGCTGTGTAACTATTTCCCTCAACTATATTTTGATATGACACAGAAATAACCTAATTTTTTTCCAAGTAGCAAACCAAAGTCTTACTCCATGAAACAAGAGCTAAAGTGCACTAGCCATGATATTGAGTTTATATCAATCCCATTAATTGGTTTTCCCTGGATGGGTATAAGTGGAGCACCTAAGGAGCTCTAGTGGCATAGTGAGTAAGACATTTGACTGCTAACCATAACGTCAGCAGTTCAAACTCAACAGCTGCTCCATGGGAGGGAAATGAGACAATCTACTTCCATAAAGATTCACAGCCTTGAAATCCAGTGGGGGGTCACTATGAGTCAGAATTGACTTGATGGCTTTTTTTTTTTTTTTAATGGATCTTAAGTGTTCACAAAAATGGCTTAGAAACATTTTCTTTGAACTAAACAAGTTCCATTTTTGACCTTAGCTTATCTTCCATTCTCTTGCCTATATAACTAAAACAGTGTGATAGACTAATGTTCTACCCTTCTAGCTTTTGACCTTTAGTTTTTTTTTTTGTTGTTGTTGAAATAGAAGTCCACTTCCTGCAACAATGGCCAAAATAACAGTGGCTTCAACAAGATAGGAATTTCTACCTCATGTGGTAAATTGTGTGAATGTAAACAGGCCAGAGCTGATTTGGTATTAGGGACCTGCTATCCTTAGCACATGCCTTCCAGCTTGTGGTCTACAATAGTGATCCTAGCTTCTGCTTCTCTCCACATTCTAACCAGCGGCAAGGGGTAAGGTAGACAATCCAGCAATTGCATGGATATTTGAACTTAGATTTCACTGGCCAGAGTTTAATGCATGGCCACATATGGTCACAAAGGAGCTAGGTAGTTAGGTAGACATGGGATTAGGTTAAATGTGGGGCCAAAGGAAGAAAAAGAGTATGGACAATGAGAGGCACCAGCAGTCTCAATCATAGATTCCATTTTCTGGACTCTTGGAGTAGTTTCTACATTAATAGATGTTTCAACTTAAAGCTCCATTTTGGGCCCACCTCCAGGGATTTGCTGCACCTGTGTGCTGTCCTCACACACATCTGTGACAGGAATAGGTAGGCCCAATAATTGTAGTCTAGGCAGAGAATTCAGGGTGGTGGTTTGATGTGAGGGCATGGCCTGATTGTGCAGAATATCCAAATATATTCTCTGACATTTCTATCTTGGACATTTAGAAATTGCTTCAGGACAAGTGAGTGATAGCTTTACTGAGTGAGGTTGCAGCCAAGCAAACATATCTTGGCAAGCATGATTTGCCAGAGAGTTGCATCATGATTTCATTGGGGCCAAGAGAATAGAAAAAGAGTCAAGACTTCACAAAGTGGCTTTGATGGGGACTTGTTTGGGTCACTAAATGGAAATGTACAAAAGTTGTCCAGGAACCAACTGCTTCAGGGACTTGCTGCCCTTTGGACTGTGCTTAGAGCAGGAGAACAGCTGCCAATTTAATTTTTGGTTGAGTGGGAACATCTGGTGCCTCTGAAAAGCTGGATATTGTAGTGGTTTCATTAGGGCTGGGTATTGTAGTGGTTAAGTGCTCAGTTGCTAACCAAAAGATCAGTGATTCAAACCCACCAGCAACTCCACAGGAGAAAGATGTAGCATGTTGTTGTTGTTAGGTGCCGTCGAGTCATTTCCGACTCAACAACCCCATGCACAGCAGAACAGATGTAGTGTAAAGATTAAAAAATAATAATAATAATTGTAAATAATAGGAGCACTCCTACTTGGCCTAAAGTGTATTCACCAGACATCTTCTGCTGTCAAGGGAAGGTAAGGCCCAAGTAAAAGGTTAGTTGATGGGATTAGGACTTCTGGTGGTATCAAGGTAATGGGAACCACTGCATATATGACTGAAGGGAGATAGACTACACTCCATTGGGTGCAGTTATGGTCAGATTAGTTTGTGTTACCCATCGTTCAATCAGGGAGTTAGCACAGATAGACAGTCTTTGTAGGAGGGCTGGAGTATAACTTGTGTAATTCTTAAGGGTGGTGGATTTCAGAAATGGAATCCAAAATTGTGCAGCTCAAGGCCAGAAATGCTTACCACACACACAGGGTGGTAGTATTAGTGGGATCAATTGTGGGTGGACTATAACATGGTAGAGCATGATTGCTAGAGGACAGTCTAAAACAAGGGATCTAAGATAAGAAAGAACCAGGGGAATGCCATAATCTGACTCATAGGGCTCTATCATCGGTGATATAATTTATGGTGACAGGTGGTACAATGCTGTAATAATGTGTAGGAAGAGTAATGGGTCAGAGTTACTGTACCTTGAATGGGGAGAAAACAAAAACCAAACTCACTGCCATTGAGTTGAATCTGACTCATAGCAACCCCTACTGGGTTTCTGAGGCTGTAAATCTTTATGGAAATAGATCACTCCATCTTCCTTCTTCGGGGCAGCTAACCTGGTTAACAGCCAAATGCCTTAGCCACTACACCACTAGAGCTCCTGAAAGGGGAGAGAGGTGGCAAATCCAATAGTTATTTAAATTTCCCATAGTAGATACTGCTTGGACTAGTCTAATGAAAGTATTTTCATCCCATGCCTTAACAGTAATTAGAAGATGTAGCAAAAAAAAAAAAAAAGCTTAAAGATGGCTTTATAATGGAAGATAATGAACTGAAAATAGTATAATAAGGCATAAAAATCACTGCTATGATAAAATAAAACCTTCATCTACTTGCATGAGCCAATTCTTTTTAAAAAACAGAAACAAAAACAAATCCTGGTTGGAAAAATAAAACTACTTCGAAGGCAATAAGTATTCAGCAAAATGTAATTATTTCAGTAACCTGTGTTAACAGAATTACTAGGTGATAAGACCTATCAGAAACAGTACAATTAGTATAAAAAGAGCCATCATTACAAAAATGTCAATAACTTGTATACGTTTTTCTATCATCTTAGAATCAGCTGTCTGTGTCCAGAGTCATCTGCTGCTAGTCCAGCAAACATTTGAGTCTCAGTTCTCCAGTAGACTAGGAAGTCCAAATAAGATGTTTATCTTTTTTAGTTGTGAGTAATGGATCCAGCTGGAATGCTTCTTGGAAATGAGAATGGCCAGACTTCATCTCAGCTACTTTGGTCATGTTGTCAGAAGGAACCATTCCCTGGAGGAGGATATCATGCTTGGTAAAGTGGAGAGTCAATGAAAAAGGGGATGATCCTCAACAAGATGGACTGACACAGTGCCTGCAATGATGGGCCCAAGTATAGCAAGGATTGTGAAGATGGCGCATGACCAGGCAGTGTTCCGTTCTATTGTGAATATGGTCGCTATGAGTAGGAGCCAACCAGGCACACATAACAACAACAACAAAAATTGAACCAAGGTTTTGCTCCTTCTAATTTGGCTGTAAAATGGTTGGTGAGGAGGGCTAGGTATGATCCCTTGCAATAGGATTCTGGAGTTCTTTAGTTGATGTCTTTCCCAAAATACATGGTCAACCAGAAGAAATGCTAGGGGGTTCCTGGATACCTGTCACCTTATTTTTAAAGTCTTCTTTATGAAGCCTTTAAAGAGCTGTGAATGATCACTCTTAGCAAAATGCATTAAGGATTGACTATTTTAATAAATCAGCTTGCTCAATATTAATGTAAGCACAGGTAATATAAGGAAGTATTATAGGTCTTCCAGTAATTATTTCATGTGGAGTGAGTTTATGAGATCCAAAATGTGTGGATCTCCAATTTACAAGGACTCAAGGCAGGACTTTAGTCCAATGCAGACTTAAGGTTTCACAAGCTTAGCAAATTGGCCTTCAATTACTCCACTGGTTCTTTCTACCGAACCAGAAGACAGAGGATGATAGATGCAACACAATTTCTGGTAAATAATGATAATTCTACATAATCCTTGAATAATTTGACCAGTGAAGTGAGTTTCTCAGTTGTCACAAAGAGTTTGTGTGTTTCCAGGTGGCTATATAATATTTTCAAGGAATTCTTTTGCTATAAAGTTGCAGTAGAATTTTGTCAAACAAAAACCTCTGTTCAATGTGAAATCTGAAAGCCATTATTAATACATATTTATAGCCATTTTTGGTGGTTAAAGTTGTGTGTCAACTTGGCTGGGTGGGCTGTGGTTTTGCGTGGGTTGGCAGCTAGATGTAGTTATAACTCCATAACAAGATTGTAATCACCTTCATGGTGGAATCTACTGTAAGCACCTAATCGTTTGAAAGGGAGTTGACTTTGGGGTGTGGCCTGCTTTCAATATATATGGAGAAAGTTCTCTAGCTTTGTGTCACATTTGGATCCTGCATTTGGCAGCATCTTCATCTCCAGTTCTTGAACTTGAACCAGTGGCCTGCATGTTACCTGCTTATCTTGGGGTTGTGCCATTGTACCTGCAAACCTTGGCTCACCAACCTCAGCATGCATTAGCTTTGTAAGTTTGAAGAAGCCTCCAGCTTCAGTGGGCCTAGAACAAGAATCAGTGCTGAAGCCTGAGGTTGAGGGGCCTTCACCCAGCCCATAGAGCTGAATTCAGACTTCTAGCCTCCTAAAACTGTAAGAGAATATATTTCGATTTGTTAAAGCCATTCACTTGTGGCCCTCCTGTTATAGCAGCACTAGAGAACCAATACAATTTGAAGGTGAAGTTGAATAAAATCTATCTGCCATTTAAGCATAGTCCCAGAAGGCAAAGAGTATCATGCAGGAAGCAACTTGAAATGTTTTCTGGGATTGTTCCATGGGCAAGTAGAACAATGACTGGTGATGTATACATCAGTTCCAAAAACTTTTCCCACTAGTATTTCTTTAGAATTTCAATCATTTTATTGCATTCTAAGTGGCAAAAAAAAAAAAAAAAAGAAATGAAGGAAAAAAAAAAAAAAAAAGCTCACTGCCATCAAGTCTGACTCATAGTGACCCCCATCTGGGTTTCTGAGACAGTAAACCTTTGCAGAGGTAGATTGCGCCACCTTCCTTCCATGGAGCAGCTCGTGGGATTGAACTGCCAACTTTCTGGTTAGCAGTCATATGTCTTAGGCACTATGCCACTAGAGCTCCTTATCCTACGTGGTAGTGCTTGTGTTAGGCTCACATCATAGGATTATGCCAATGTTTAGGAGGACTAATTTTCCATTAGATCCAGTCTATCATTTTTATTGAGGTCGTGATAACAACACTTCTCTTCCATATCACTATTTCATCTTTTAAAACTAATTGTTGGTATTCTACAGTTAATACAGAGAGATTGTAATTGTTCATAAATAAGTTGGCTTAGTCTCCATTCCATCCCTCAGAAGGGCAATAATAATCTGAGAAGCAATGCATTTAGTTCCATCATCAATATGATTATCCCTTTTAATTTTCCTAAATTGGGGTTATTTTCTATAAACAGTGCATTGGGAGATAATATGTTCTGCAGGCTCAAAGAATTCTTTGGTCTACCAATAATTTTCTAAGTTATTAATTTTTTGGTTATATCCTAGATGCAAAGGTTCATGTATGTTTTTAAATTACAGGAAGGTGTAAATTTTTGGTAAAACCAATTTGCCATTGGATCTAAGCCATAAATTGGTGGTTAAGTGCTAATAGCATCCAACTTGTTTCCAATCTTACTTAGGAATGGCTTGTTGGAAATCAAAAAGCAACTCTAAAGCAGTATGGAAATCAACATTTGTCCTTTGATGAGGCTTTGTTAGAGCAAGGGTTCTCAACCTTTGGGATACAGCCTGTTTGGCTTGTATCAGAAAGTTTATTACTGTGGATATTCTCAGTTTAAAGAACTTCTTTTGGCCAACCAACTTGTATTTTGATTATAGCAATTTTGCGAGGGAGCAATTAGACATCTAACAGAGCTGACACAAGGGCTTCATTTTTAATGGAGTTTCCTGAAGGTATTAAAAAGCCTCTGCAGTGTGGTGAATTACTTGATATGGCTCTTCTAGCCATGGTCTTTGTGATTCCCACCACATGGACGGATGGAACTATGCAAATGTAAGGTGCTCTGGCCCACAAAGAGGATTGTATAATTTGCCAATAATAGAATTAGTGTATATGGCACCCTTGTGGGGGTGGAACCATGCTAATACTCTATGTGGAAACACTAGCCTGGGGATTGGTCAGTTTTGCCATCCTGTTAGATTAAAAATGAGCCATTCTAGAACAGGAAAGAGGAGATCTCACTCGCATCAAGAAAGAGAAACCAGGAGTGGAGCCCACCCGTGACCCAAGATCCTTGCGTTGAACTGCCTTGGCAGAGAGACAGCAGGTAGACAGCAAATAGAGATGGGAGAGAGAGAAATGGCAATGGCAGAGGTAACAGAACCAAGAGACTGGCATGAGACAGAGTAGTGGGCTTCCTGGCCCACAAAGCAAGGAAACAGAATGCATTCAGGCAGGAGGTTTGCTGGCAGAGTAGGGTATGTCTCTGACCACTTATCAGCAAAGCTAAAGGAACTTTGTAACACTGGTCCAAGCAGGACAGAGGCCGAGATCAGAGAAAAGCATGGCTGTGGCATGCCTGAGAAGAGGCAGTCCTGATTGGAAAACTGGGTCCTCAGTCATTTCCAATCCTGAATTTTACCCTGTCACTTCTCTAATAAACACCATAATCATGAGTATTGCTGTGAGTTCTGTGTGGACATTGCAATGAATTATTGAATCCAGCAAAGACACAGTGAGTGCCGAAGAGGAATGGTTGGTGTCGGAATTGGTAAAAGGGTTGGAGAGTGGTGCCATGTCTTTGACTGTTTATGTTAATGGTGATTCTATATTCCCCTCATGAAGTTACAGAAGGTCACAGTATGCCTTCCCCATGCCATTTTTGTAACCTCTTTCTTTCCAAAGCATGCCAATATCATGTATAATTCCAAAACAATACCTCAATTCCATGTAAATATTCATAGATTTTCCTGGTACTAATTGGCAGGTTCTAGTAAGGGTGTTAAGCTGAGATGACTTCAGGGAGAGCTTTACTCTCAAGAACCTCAGTAGAGTTAGTGACAGATGCCTAACTTGATAGTGGCTGGTAGGAGTATGTTTTATATAGGGACTATCTGCAAAGAAAATTAGGTTGAGATTTGTTAAAGGGGTTTCTTATAAGTCCTTTTGGGGTTTTAAAACTTGCTCAGTTACATCCAGTAATGCATAGGGAAATATTTTCTGTCTGTGGCAGGAAGAAGAGTAATTAGATTTAAGTAAGTTGTAGTGTAATCTAACATTCGGTGTGACCAGAAGGAGAATGTCCTAAGAAGTGAACGTGCTGGCTGCTAAGCTTTGAGTCAAGGCAGAGTTAAGCAAGGCAGATACATCATGGGCAAATGTCTAAGAAGTTACCCAGCACTATATCATTAGTAGTTTCTACTAATTTAGCTGTGGCAATTACACCTCTCAAGCAGAGAGGTTACCCTGAGGCTGACAGATAAAGCTGCAAACTATAACAGCCAATATGTCTTTGCCATCCTCCATGTTTCTGGGTCAGAACACCTAGGACATTGCCTGACGTTTCATGTGCAAATAGAGAAAAGTCTAGGAAAAGTCTTAAATGCTTAAGGAGAATCTAAAGCATGCATGATTATTAAAGCCTTTTAAAATTTGTTTACAACCTCCTGGTCTCCTGGCATGATCTGAAATGAATCTGGCTCATTTTACTTTAGGTATTTATATAAGAGCTGAGCTATTAGGGAAAACTTACGAATTCAGGTTCTGCAATATCCACAAAGCCCCAAAAACCTTCATGGCCGTTTCTTGGTTTTAATATTAGGGAAAACAAGGATGGTCTCTCTTCACTTAGGATCAACATAAATATCTTCCACAGAGATTAAATGGACTAAATATTTAACAGAAGGCAAGAAAAGGTGCAAATTTATCTTTAAGATCTTATGTCCACCAGCTAAGTGTTTCAATAAAGTTATACTGTTAGCAACACAGTCTTGCTGGGAAGCTGAACATATTATGAAGTCATCCACATATTGTAATAATTTAGAACCATTATTAAATTGCAAAGGTTGCACATCTGTATGAAAGACCTGAGAAAAGTAGGTAAGGGACTAAGTGAACCTTTGAGGCATAATAGTCCAAGTAAACTGCAAGTCTGCAAGTCTTCTCAACTGAAAGCAAAAAAAAAGTCTGTTAGGATTCATAGAAATACTGAAAAAGATGCTGCAAAAATCTATAACTGTAAAATGGGTGATCTTTACAGGAACATTTGAAATAATAAAAGAAAGTTGGGAACTACAGGAAAACTAGGGATGACAATGTGGTTAAGTACCCACAGATTTTGAACAAATCTCCATCCCTGTTGTTTAGCTTTTTGATGAGCAGGAGTATTACAAGAGCTTGCACAAGTAATAATTAAGCTTTTAGAAAGAAAATCTTGAATGATAAGGGTGAATTTCTTTTGCTTCTCATTTAAGGAGGTACTGAGGGCTCTTTACCTATATTTTGATAAATTCAGCTGATAGAACTTGGCCTACATTAGTAGATGTGCTAGCCCATAAATCCTCAAGAAGGGATGAGAGAATGTCATCAGAAGAACTATCAGCTAAAGTTAAAACTTGGAAAAGGGATGGTGAGATCCTGCAAAAAACATAGCTTCCTTTTACTGAATACAGTCTGACTCTACAGAGTGAGGGAAGTCAGGTATACTTAAGAATATTTTTCCATTTTCATTTAATTGCAAATGGCAATTCCATTTAGGCAAAAAGTCTCTTCCTATCAAGTTAATTGGAATGTCAGGACTAAGTGAAAAGGGATAGGCATATTCAACAAGACTTAAAGAATATTAGAGCTAATTGATAATGAATTAATATTTGTTCTTCATTAGTTACGTCCACTCTTTTGGACATCTTAGCACTCTGAGGCAGGGGATTTTGCAAGTGGGTGGGGTTTATGGCAGACAAGGTGTCTCTAATGACAATTAAAATTTTTCAAGGCTCTCCATTTATTTGTAAGGTAGTCTGTTCTTGGAAATTTAATGCCATCATAGGAATATTCCCTGTTTTTTTTTTCCCCCCCAGAACCCCTTCATTCCAGATTGAGGTTCTCATTTTGAGATTTCATGTTTGTTCTTTAGCTCATAACATGTATTTCCCCAGTAAGGAGGTTTCTTGCAATAATTGTAATGTCAGGTTTATGTTTTAAATTTTCTATATAAAGAAAATCAGTGGACTGTAACTGTTGCAATTGAAGGGCCATGAGTTTATTTACATTGGAATCCTGTTTGTTCTCTATGGTTTAGGACAATTCATGAGCCAAATTAGTAACTTGACAAAAAGGGTGGATTTCCAATCCAAATGGTGTATTTTCACTAAAGCTAAAATTTTTAGTTTGAGGTCAGCTATAAAAACAGTGTTGAAGGCTCTGGAAGCATGTGGCATTTTTGTGCTAATTCTGGAGTGTTCTGGAAACTTTTGAAATGATCTAATTTGGTAATCATAAATATTTTCATCTTTCTTCTGTGTGCAAGAGTGAATTTCTGTCCAATCTGTTTATAGAGGGAAAGTCTTGGGGATAGCTTTAAGTAATATTTTGCCTATTGTTTGTGCATCTTCAAGTAAAACAGCAGCTTTTTTTTTCTATATCTAAAGCAAAACTATTTTTAGGATCTTCCCATTCTGCATATTTCAACCATAATTCGGCTTCTTCAGGCCCTGTCAACATATGCACTAACTGATATAAATCAGATAACCCACGTTGATAGGCTTCAACAAGGATTTTAAATTCTTGAACAAATTGGTAAGGGTCTTCATATAATTTTGGGAAATCTTTTACAATTGCTTGTAATTCTGTGTTGAGTCCAGGGAACATAGACTATGTCCGCCTCTCTAGGAGAGTCTCTAGTGACTAGAGGTTGAACTTTGAATGGTATTTCAGGTAGAGGACCCTTAGCTTGCTTCTCAGGAAAGAAAGGAATTTCAGACAAAATAGTTTCAGAGGCAGCTGCAGCAGGAGAGAATGAGTAGAATCAATGTAGAATGAGTAGAATGAGGGTAAAGAGGGATAGAAAGGTACAGCTGGACAAGGTACAGATGAGCTGAGGTACATGAAATAGGGGCAGAGCTCTAGCACTGTGATTCTTTATTTTGTTTAATTAATTTGGTAATTGTATCCTACAGGCAAGCAATTTTACTATCCTATGAGTCGGGTCCAATTCAACGGCACATAACAACAACAACAACAATATCTTTTGGAGGCTCCCAGCTACTAAGGCTGTTTAATTTGAGGGCCTTAGCTTTCTAATTTACTGTCCAGAAAAACTAACTTAGGTAGGTCAAAAGACCCCCAAAGTGGCCATTGATTATCCACACAGTTCTTAGTTAGGGAATGTGATCAAACAAAAATGAGCAGCTTAGAGTACCAAAATGCTTGTTCATATAGTGGGCTGGAGTCCCAGAAAGAGGCTTCAAAAGTCCTTGAAAGTGGCATTTCCCATTTTCAATAAAACACTTACAATTGCCTTAAAAAATTTGGGGCTCTTAGACTCAATGAAATACTAATGAGGGGTTTGCTGTGAGGGTTTTGTCTCTGTTTTGCTTAAATCAATATGTGCCTATGTTGCAGGAGTGTTTTCTAGCATCTGGTAGGCAGCCTAATGCTCTGACCCATCTCTTGATTGGATTATCATGAGACAGGAGTCTTTAATGCTCAAGGCATTTACAGCCCAACCTTTGTCCAAGTTCTGCAGCTTATGGAGTTTGAGATTCCCTTAGTGGCAAACTTGAAGATTTTTAGACAGTAATCTTTAGTGGTGTACTGGTAGAGGGAGCTCAAAGCTCACAGATTCACCAACCAAAATGTAACTTACAAGACCAAAGTGAAACCTACTTTGTGAAGACAAAACACACAAGACCAATAAAACCCACTGCCATCAAGTCAAGTCAGACTAATAGCAAAACTATAGGACAGAGAAGATGTCCTCCATAGAGTTTCCAAGGCTGTATATCTTAACAAAAGCAAATTGCCTTACCTTTTTTCCACAGAGCAGCTAGTGGGTTTGAACTTCTGACCTTTAGGTTAGCAGCTGAATGCCTTAACCACTACGCCACCAGAGCTCCTAGCATACAATACAGATCCCACAATAAAAGTTGGAGAACTTCAACCCAAGGATGTGGAAGCTTGATCCAAGAGATTTCTCATGCTGGGGCAACACCTTAGATGCTGTGAAAACAGAGAGCTTGACAAACTCTTACTTGGTACTGAAACTCATGGTCCTCGAAGCCTTAACAGTTGTGGTAGGTGATGTACCTTTGGATCCTGCTTCTGAAATGTTGTAGAGAAAAATTAAGTTTTCTTAAAGTAAAAGCAAAAGAAGTTTATTGAAGGATGGAGTAATTCAGAAATCAGGGTAGCACAGAACAATCAGGCAGTTACAATGTTTTTCAGTTTTCTGGAGTTGAAGAGAGATTTTTTGTCAAAAAGCAAGAATTAATCAGAAAAATTTATTTGTTTGACCTTTACTGGATTTACCAGGACTTGTTACATTCTTGCAACATTTGCAGGACTAGTTACATTCCTGCAATTTTTTTTTTTTTTTTTCTCAGACCCTCTCTGGCTTTTTTTGGACTTGTGTAAACATAAGCACATTGCCTGTTTGGCAAACTTTTGAAATTAGTACCAGGGTTATAGCTTTAAAGCAGAAGCAGGGATGCAAACCAAATGGAGTTTGATTTGTCCCCGCATCAGTCATTTTATGTTGCCAAACACAAGTGATTTTGAAGTGCCTTTATATACTTTAAAGTAGAAATGGGTCCTGAAGCAAAATGGAGTGTACAGTACTAAGATGGAGTCTGATTCAACCATTGGTCAGTCATTTCTGGGTATGCTGAATGCTGCAATTTAAAAATATACTTACACATCTGACAAAATGGAGTTTGACCTACCTCTTGTCTTAGCCATCCAGAGACTGTCAAAAGCCTTAGATTCTAAATATTCTGTATAAAGTTCAAATATATTTTAAATATTTATTCCTAATCATTATGAGCAAGCGTCCTTAATTCTTATTTCCTGTCATGATACTATTAGGAATGGGTGTTGATAAAATTCCTTTTTCAGTATCTATTTAGATTATTATTTATAGAAGTTCAATACACTGAATTGACTGACCAATATTTATAATCTGCTCCCATAAATATTACCACCTAGGGAAGAATACAGGCCATTTCTACTCTGTAATCTAGGGTCATTATGAGTAGGAACCAACTAGACTGCACACAACAGCACTACTATTGTGTCCCCGGGTGGTTCAAAGAATTAACATATTTGGCTGCTAACTGAAAGGTTGGAAGTTTGAGTCCACTCAGAGGCTCATTGGAAGAAAGGCTTGGTAATCTGTTGTTGTTGTAAAGGGCGGTTAAGTCAGTTCTGACTCATAACAATCTTGTGTACAACAGAAAACACTGCCTGGTCCGGTGCCATTCTTGCTATGCTTCCAAAAAATCAGCCATTGAAAACTTTACTCTGAAACATATGGAGTCAACAGGAGTCTGAATCAATTCAGTGGCAACTGGTTTTTTATACTGAGCCACAGTTATATTCTTAGATGATTTTTTTTTGGGGGGGTCATAAAGGGAGCTGGCATTATGAGGTTGGATTACATTCATTAATACTGCTTGTAAAATGCTCACATCTGTATTAGCAACATAGAATTCTTGGGGAAGTAGGTATTTGAGCAGCATATTAATAAGTAGGATTTTTCAGACCCAAGCTTGTCAACATAAGACAGAAACAGCATAAATGAAGGACACATCCATTGTGCTGAAGCAAGAACCATCTCATTCAGAGACCTTCGGAGACAGGGGCAAGAAAGGAAACTTGTCCTGTGCTTTCTGGAGACAGGCTCAGCTTGGAGCTGCCACAGCTCAGGCACGCATCCCTGCCACACTCTGCTGAAGCAGAGCACTTGGGGACAATGAAGCAGAATGATACAATCTTGTTCTCCTGCTTATGGAGCTGAAGTATTAGAGCTACTCAGTGACCATTTTCGGGTATTTGATAAAAGATCATTTTTCATTCATCAGTTTTTTCTGCCTTAGGCAATTGCTTAGTCATCAATCATTGTCTGGCATTATGCCATTTTGAAACACTTTGGAAAGCTGCTTTCTGAGCACACATAGAAATGTACATCACCTATACAAAGTGGTACATCATCATGTAAGTTACTATCACCTGCAGCTTGCACACAGATGCTGGGCTATTAGTTATGGTTCTTCTGGCAAAAATTCTAGAGTTTCCCAAAACTCCTTGGAAAATGCAGCTGTGAGGAAAGTGGGAGGGAAGCTTCCTCTGAGCTTGTCCCTCTAGAAAGGCATTTAATTCATTCAACTATCTTGTAATAAGCTAACAAAAGTTCCTTACTGAGAAAGAGGTTATATAGTTGGTGAGAGGGTAATTAAATACTTACTATCTGACACATGCTTGGCACATGCTAGGTTTGGCAATACGTATCTAGACTTAGGTATGAAGTAGGCAAGACTCTGTAGTGTCTCCATTTGCCTTTATATCTTGTTCTACCTACTCTTTCCCCTTCTACCCTACGTCAGGCTCCCTGTAACTTACTGAATTTTAGATTTCTTGAGAGAACAAATAAGTAATTGTAATAGTAATGATAACAACAATAGGAGTAATAACAAATATTTACTGAGCACTTACTTTGCATCAGCTGCAGTTCTAAATGTTTCACATGTATTCTTTCCTGTGTCCTCCCAACAGGCCTCTGAGGTTAGTGCTATTATTGTTGTGCAACATTAAGTCACTCACTCAAACTCACACAGATGTGAGGATTTGAACTTGACTGCAGTTTTCTATGGAAGAGTCTATGAGCCAGCAATCAGTGTGCTGTGAGTACCTGATCTTGTGTTTCACGGAGGAAATGCAGTCATAATAATGTAGAGGCTGAAAAAAACACCGCATCATATGGATGACCTTGGAGGACATTATGCTGGGTGAAATAAGTCAATCACAGAGGACAAATATACTACTAGTTCATTGTTGTGGAGGGCAAGGAAAGGTTCATATATGAAGGGAAACTTTCTTTGTTGGATTATTATTTTTAAAATGTATTTTATTGAAATATAATTTATGTACAGTGAAATACACCAAACTAAAGTGGCATAGGTCAATGCAGTTTTTTTTTTTTTTTTTTTCTCACAGTGTTCCCTCTCCTCCCCTCCCATTATCTTCTTGCCTGCATAGTTTCTGTTGAGAAATCCAAGCTTAGTCTTACTGGTTGCCCCTTGTAGGTAACTTTTTGTTTTTCCCGTGCTGCTCTCATGATTTTTTTTTTTTGTTTTTGTCTTTGGTTTTGGTAAGTTTGATGATGATATGACTGGGTGATTTTCTTTTGGGGTCTGTCCTGTTTGGGGTTTGTTGGACTTCTTGAATGGATATATTCTCAGTTTTCATCACACCAGGAAAATTCTCTTCCAACAAAGCTTCAAAAATTTTCTCAGTGGTTTTATTTGTCTCTTCCTGTTCTGGAATTCTGATTACATGGAAGTTATTCCTTTTTGATGGTGTCCCACATAAACCTTAGGCTTTCTTCATTTAGTTTTTATCTTTTTTCTGATTTATCCCTTTCCAAAGAAGTGTTCAGGTATTTGCCTTCAATCTCCCTAATTCTCTCTTCCATTGATTCAATTCTGCTCCTTTGCCCATTCAACGTCTTATCTATTTCTGAAAATTTCATATTAATCTTCTGGATTATTATTAATCTTCTGTAGATTTTGCATCATTTCTAATTTTTCATTTATTTTGTCATTTCATTCTTGTATTATCTTTTGAAATTATTCTAGGCTTTTCTCTGTGTTTTCCTTAATCTGTCTCTCAATTCATTGAAAATAACTAAATATAGTTCTTTTGAATTCCTTATCAGGGAGTTCCAGTGCTGCATCTTCCTCAGGGATTTGTTTTGGGTCTGTATCCTGGTCCCTTGTTTCTCCTGCTTTATCTTGTGTCTTTGTGTGGACTGTGATGCTCTGTTGTCTCCAAGGCATTGTGACATCTTTGTATTTATATTTAATTGGTGATTGTATGTTGGAGTGACTTGCCCATGATTTTCATTTTCTTTGTTTTGGTTGTATGTTATCTACACAAGCAGGGTACTGTGCTCCTCTATTTGCTAGTTGATAGCACTTATACACTCACCACCTGTCTCCTCTCCTGTTGTCAGCCTCTCACATGTGCCTGCTGACCTTGGCAAACAGAGCCTATTCTTAGGTCCTTAGAATCCAAATGAGAATGCTATCACTTTAAAATCCAAAATGGTTGCCACTTGTAAAGATTCAAAATGGCTGCACCCTCAGTCATTTAAATATCCAAAATGGCCACCGCTTGTAATCATTCAAAGTGGCTGTGCCTTTGGTCACTTTAAATATCTAAAATGGCTTCCACTTATGAATATTCAAAATGGCTGCACCTTCAGTCACTTTAGATTTCCAAAATGGCTGCCACATGTAAACAATCAAAATGACTGCACCCTCCCTCCAGACAGTGGAAAGTCCAGAGCTCAGGTTGCCTCCCTCCTTGCTGTTTCCTTTCCTAGTCATAGGCCACCAGAGTAGTTGTCCCTGCAGCCCTTGGTGACCAGGGTTGATCTTTCAGTCAATTCTTAGGTCCCAACACTACTTGGAAATATTCAGGCTGTTGGTCTCGTCAGAGTAGCTGACAGTCTGCAGCTCTGACCATCTCTGTACTCACTGTTTTCATTCAGGTTTTTCCACTACTTGGTGCCTAATCCACTTCCATAAAGTTCCTTTTAAAGCTCAGGGCGCTAAGATTATCTTCTGTATCTCTATCAATTGGTTTTTCTTTTCTTTGTTGAAGAGGGTCTGTGTTGCTTTTCTGCTTATTCCTCTATCTTACTGAAAGTAGCCCTCCATGTTCTGATTATTAATGGATGTTTGCAGCTGTTTCTTCTCATCTTGAGATGTGCCACATCAGCAAATGGAGGTCCTGAAAGCTTTACTCTATCCATATCATTAAGGTCATCTCTACTATGAGCAGGCAGCTCTGCCTCAGTTGTATTTTGAGTGCCCTCTGACCTGGGGTGCTCATCTTTCAGTACTATATCAGACAATGTTTCAGGGCTATTCATAAAGTTTTCCAGTAATATATCAGACAGTGTTTCACTGCTATTCATAAGCTTTTCACTGGCCAATTCTTTGAGAAGGAGATGACTTCTTCCTTCTTCTGAGTCTGTCTTAGTCTAGAAGCTCTGCTGAAACTGGGCCACCATGGGTAACCCTCTTGACATTTGAAACAGGTGGCATAGCCTCCAGCCTCACAGGAGCATGCAAGCCACCACAGTATGACAAACTGACAGACAAGTTCTTCTCCATTAGCTGTTCCAAACTGCTCTGATCACTTCCTCATCTCCCTGAGCCACTCCAAACCCACCTCACCAGTTAGCTTCCTTCCTGGCCTGCCCAAAGATAAAGTAGATAATCTTAAAACTGCAAAGTGCTTTCTTTAGGCTTGACTAGAGAGAGAAAGAGACTTGACTATAGAGAAAAAGAGATCATAGAGAAAGCTGTTAGAGGCAGCAAGAACCAAAAAATGTGTGGACCCACTGGAGGATGGTGAAATAGATTCAGCTGAACAGCTCTGCTTTTTATCTGTTTTATATAATGGATAGTGAAAAGAAGTTTCTGTGGCTAAAGTTCAAAAACTGCTATACAAAATGATTTCTTACATTGCTTTATTCTCAGCAATTTATATTTCAAATCAGAGACTAAATTAACTCTGTTGTTAGCTGTCATGGAGTTGGCCCTGACTCATAGTGACCTCATGTACTACAGAACAAAATGTTGCCCTGTCCAGCAGTCTGGCACTACCTTCACAATTGCGGGTATGCTCAAGCCCATTCTTGTGACTATTGGAGCAGCTTTCAACCTATGGAGCTCATCTTCCAGCAAACAAATAGAGTTTATTCATTTATTTGATGGTACTTGTTGACTTCCTCATCAGAGTACACACTGAACTAGGCACAGTCACGTCAAAATGGTGTAATCATTGTTCCCTTCTATCAATTGGGTGTCTAGTAAATTCCTGCAAATTCTAAAACACAGAAATAATGTAACAGAAGCTCTTCATGCATCTTTTAAAAATGACTTTGAAGGAGTTCTGGTAGCGTAATGCCTAAGGCACTTGACTGCTAATCAGAAAGTTGGCAGTTCAAACCCACCAGCCACTCCTCAGAAGGAAGGTGGGCAATCTACTTCTGTAGTGATACCGCCTCGGAAATCTGAAGAGAGGTCACTATGAGTCGGATCCAACTCCATGGCAATGAGTTTGGAGTTTGGTTTTTGAAGAATTTAAATGATTCTGTTGTATAGACTTATATTACATAGAAAACAATAATCTACACACAATAGGCTACAATATGCAAGAATACACAACTTATTGGATTCCATACATGATGCATTTTATACATCGGAGATAAAATGCTACATATGCTTTCATTTTGATGTGGTGTATTTCTGGGTTTTTGTGGTGCAGTGAATTACTTATTATGGTTGTTATAGCTATTGTTTTTGTGACTTTCACAAGATTACTGGGTGGAACTAAGCAAATACAAGGTGGTTGTGGTCCACCAATGGGATTGGACAGCTTGTTAATGATGTGAATAAGCTACATGGCACCTTTGGGGGGGGGTGGAATTGTGCAAATAAGGTGTATGGAACACTAACATGGGGATTGTTAAGTTTCGCCATATCATTAGGCTTTAAATGAGCCATCCCAGAGGCAGAAAAGGAGAATCTCACTGCCATGAAGAGAGAAGAAGTAAGAGTGGAGCACGTCCTTGAACCTGAGATTCCTGTGCTGAAATGACAGAAAGATGGTGACAGCAGCAGTAGCTGCAGAACCAAGAAACCAGCATGAAACAGAGAGGTGGGCTTGCCAGCACATGGATTGAGAAAGCTGAGTGCCATTGGGCGGGAAGCTTGATGGTGGAATAGGGTACACCTATTGGCAAAACTAAAAGAACTTTGTAACACTTGTCCAAACAAGACAGAGGCCAGGCCAAGAGGCCAAAGGCCAAAGAGAGGTGTGCCTGCAGGCATGGCAGAGGGGAGATATCACACCTGAGTGTTGCTATATCTGAATTGTAACCCATTGATTACCTAATAAACCCCATAATCATTAAGTATTGTCTGTGAGTTCTGTGTGGCCATTGCAACAAATTATCAAACCCAGCAGAGAATTAGTGAATGCAGTGTGAAGGATGGTTGGTATAAGAATTTATAAAATAAAGGTTGGAAACATATCTGACTTCTGCATCATAGTAATCATTCTTGGGCTGATGTTGTTGATGGTGATTCTCTCTCCCTGTCATGAAGTTAGAGGAGGTTACAATACCCTTTTTGCAGTCTCTTTTCTAATGGTCAAGGGATAACTTTTTTTATATATATAAAATCTGTGTTGTTTATAAAGCCTTTATTCCCCCAAGTGTCCATATTATACCCTATTAGTTCAGTGATTGGGGAAACATGTAAATTTGCATGTCTAGAAAAATTAGTCATTATAAGGTGCATTAGCATAGTGCCTAAGGCACTTGACTGCTTACCTAGAAGGCTGGAGGTTCAAACCCACCAGCCACTCCTCAGAAGGAAGATGGGGCAATCTACTTCCATAGTGATACTGCCTCGGAAACCCAAGGAGGGGTCGCTATGAGTCAGGTCCGACTCGACAGCACATAACAACAACAACATACCAAAACCAAACCAAACTCACTTGTCATAGAGTCAGATTCAACTCATAGTGACCCTTCTTTGAGTTTCCAAGGTGGTATCACTACAAAAGTAGATTGTCCCATCTTTCTTTTGAGGAGGGTGCGTTGTAGTGCTCCTATAATGACTAATTATTATAGACATGCAAGTTTAGAGTTTCCCTAAGGTGGCTGTGTATCGGGATTCTGTTGTGTTGCCTACAACTGTCTATGAGTGAACAATCCAACATTTGGCCTGGAGATCTTGGATTTGTCATTTGTTGGAGTCAACAGCCAGTATAGTGTCTGCCAACCCCTTTCCTCAGTCCCTTCAGCTGCGTGAATCAGGAAAATTCTCCAGCCTGACATTTGATCCAAGAACTTTGGACTTACCAGCTTCAGTAAGTGTGATATCATCAAGCTGGAGGACGGGAACAGCAAGGAGTCAGCCGTAGGGATCCAGGGGAAGAGAGGGAGCCTAGACCACTCCCCAAAGCAGCAAGGCAGGAAAACAGGAGAAAGAAGAGTAAAAGGCCAGGGAGACCAGGACAGAGTGAGGAGTCAGCTGCAGGGATCCAGATAAAGGTGGTTGGAGAAGTTTCCAATAGCTAAAGGAGACAAACTTGTCTGTCAGTTTGTCCTACTGTGGTGACATATTGCTGTGAGTCTTAAGGCTGTGCCACTGGTGTTTCAAACAATGTGGGGGGCACATGGTGCACAGGTATCAACCCGGCTTGCAGACAGACAGACTAGGAAGAAGGAAGAAGCCATCTACTTCTCAAAGAATTGGCCAGGGGAAACATTATGACTAGCAAAGAAACACCATCTGATAAATTACTGAACAACTATATGAATAGTCTGGAAACGTTGTCTAATACAGAGGAGGAGGATGAGTCACTTAGGTTAGAAGGCTCTCAAAATAGGACTGGGAAAGAGCTGCATCATCAGAATAAAACCAGCCTTACTTATATGGAAAAGGTAAAGCTTTCGAGACCTCCATTTGCTGATGTGGCACCACTCAAATTGAAGAGAAACAGTGGCAAACAGCCATTAATAATTGGAACATGGAATGTACAAAGTATGAATCTAGGAAAATTGGAAGCTGTCAAAAATGAAATGGAACGCATAAAGATTGATATCCTAGGCATTAGTGAGCTGAAATGGACTGGTTTTGGGCATTTTGGATCAGACAACCATATGATCTACTATGCCGGGAATGACAGTTAGAAGAGGATTGGCATGGCATTCATCGTCATAAAGGATGTTTCAAGATCTGCCCTGAAGTACAATGCTGTCAGTGATAGGATAATATCAATATGCCTACAAGGAAGACCCGTTAATACGACTATTATTCAAATTTATGCACCAAACACCAAAGCCAAAGGTGAAGAAATTGAAGATTTTTATCAACTTCTGCAGTCTGAAATTGACCAAACATGCAATCAGGATGTGTTAATTATC
>NW_006921821.1:5428891-5440274 GCF_000298275.1 Orycteropus afer afer
ATGCTGATGATACAGCTTTGCTTGCTGAAAGTGAGGATGACTTGAGGCACTTACTGATGAAGATTGAAGAATACAGTATGCAGTATGGATTACATCTCAATATAAAGAAAACAAAAATCCTCACAACTGGACCAATAAGTAGCATCATGATAAATGGAGAGAAGACTGAGGTTGTCAAAGAATTCACATTGCTTGGTTCTACAACTGATGTCAATGGAAGCAGCAGTCAGGACATTAGATGACGTGTAGCACTGGGCAGGCTGGCCACGAAGGAACTCTTTCAAGTGCTGAGGAGCAAGGATGGCTCCTTGAGGACTAAGTTGTACCTGATACAAGCCATGATATTTTCAATCGCCGCGTATGCACATGAGAGCTAGACAATGAATTAGGAAGACTGAAGAAGATTTCATGCTTTTCAGTTGTGGTGCTGGTAAAGAATGCTGAAAGTACCATGGACTGCTTAAAGAACTAACAGATCTGTGGAAGAAGTGCAGCCAGAATGCTCCTTGGAAGCAAGAATGGCCAGACTTTGTCTCACCTACTTTAGTCATGTTGTCAGAAGGGACCATAACCTGGAGAAGGATGTCATGCTTGGTAAGGTGGAGGGTCGATGAAAGAGGGGAAGGCTTTCAATGAGATGATTGACACAGTGGCTTTGAGAATGGGCTCAAGTATAGCAGGGATCATGGAGCTGACATGGGATCGGGCAGTGTTTCATTCTGCTGTGCATGGGGTCACTATTAGTCAGGAATGACTGGATGGCACCTAACAACAACAACAACAACATAAGGTGGCTCGGTGGTGCAAAAGTTAAGTGCACTACTAGCCAAAAGATGAGAGTTGAAACAAAGTTAAAAAAATACTAGAGATTTATTATTTGATCAACAATTTGTGCACCCCGGAACACACAGCCTAAACTGTGTTCTAAAGAAATACAACAAAGAAATCAGGTTAATATACCTAATGGGGAACAAAGAGAATCTGAAAAGTTCTGGTTGGTTTTAGCTGTTCTTTTGTTCATTAAAATGTTCTTCAAATTCTTTTTTCTCTGAAATGTGAGTTTGCTTAAGAAGACAAATGTTGCAGTTTGTGGGGGAGGGGAGGAATCTTGCCTGCTGAGTGGAAACACATAACCAAGTGTGTGCCTGTCTCGAATGCAGGAGTTAAAGGGCAGGAACTATTGATTATAGATAAATCTAAAGACAAAAGTTAATTATTATTTCTAAAAGTTAGGTTACTTAGCGTCTTAAACATCTACCCTGTGAAACCAGGTGGTAGCCATGTTCTTCCAGCATGGGATAAGGGACTCCATGTTGATTTTATCTTCCACAGACACATTTCCCCCTGTTTGATCAAGATTCCATTAGGAAGCACTGATCACCTACAAATTGAGTGAACTTTCTTCTGCAAGGACTTTTATTTCCTGTTGATAGCCCTGTTGTTAACCTTATTTCAGCATCATTTTATTTCATATTTATTTTCTTCCCCTTGTCATACTATTAGGTCTCCTCTTCAGGGTGAGTCATTTTGGGATTTTGTTAGTGGAAAATAAAAGGCCAGATTTGAGAAACTTCTTAGCCAGTGGGAAACATTATCTGATACATGTATATCCAAGGGCAAAGAGTTATACGTTATTTCCTTGCTGAAAAGGGCAAGTGATTGATATCTCTTTATTGGTGGGGCAAATGAGTTTAGGTATCCAACAGTCTGTAGAAATAAAACAGTTGATTAGTGAAAAATAACATTTTATAGATAGTTATAAAGATAGATAGAAACATGAATAGAAAGAATCCATGGAAAATTAGTATTTTCCTCCACCATCCAGCCAAGGAACTAAACCAATTATTTAAAATACCAGTCAAAGAAAAACAGGCTTATTGAGATTTGATATTGTGTTTTGAATATGGGAAACACAGTGAATGATACTACTACTACTATCAGGAATGTAAACACAACAGCTAGCTTTAATAATGGCACATGTGCCTCCTCCTTAAGCGGAAGGGAGAATGTCAAGAGCCATTTGATTTTGGAAAACTACTCTTCCTATCATAGTCATTTAGTATTTATTTCTTGGAGTTCATAAACAGAATTATTTAAAACATTCTGAATATATTTAGTCAAAACTTTGACATGTGCTGTACCATCTTCTAACCCTATTTGAAGTACAAAAACATAAGCTAAACAATTATACCATTGAAATATAGATCTAGACTAACCAGTTGTTAAAAGGGGAAGGGAAACATGAGCAAGAAAAGATTAAATAAAAATCAAAAAAACAACTCACTAGTGTCAAGTCAATTCAACTCATACCAAGCCTTCCTTGGGTCTCCAGGGTGGTATCTCTCTACTGAAGTAGATTGCCCAATCTTCCTTCCGAAGAGTGGCTGATGAGTTTGAACCACCAGCTTTCTGGTTAGTAGTCAAATGGGTCTAGCTCAACCCTACATCTGTTAATCCATCTAGATGGTAGCCAAGCCCAAAAGTTAGAGTCACATAACCATAATGTGTCATTTTGGGATGATCAAATGCAAGAATCAGGAGATGAGGAAATTTCTTACCATAGGATATTCTGTAGCCAGCATAGTGTTACTAGCTATGGAAGTGGCTCATTCTTACATTAAAACGGGGAAAGAAAAATACAGTTTCCTGTATGTCGAAAATTTTGCTTTGAACATCAGCAATATTCACATGTAAACCTTGTAGTGATCCTTTAGTCTACTCAGTACTATGTCATTAGTTTTGGTTCTATGCAATTCTGGATCAGAACCATTGTGAAACCTTTGTCAGATTCTATATAAGAGTTCCAGAAATCTTGATTCAGTCCAATGGTATCCACATTCAAAATATCATAGTCTTTATCATAAGTCTGATATAATCCATTTTTATTGAAATATTTTTGTCAAGCATTTTTAATGAATCAGCAAAATAAAGGTTACTTGCAGATAAAAACTAAAAAATGGCCATAGTTAATTTAATAATAACTCTTAAAAGCGAAAGATCTTATGGGAATTAACCACAAAAATAACACAAAGCCAAATAAATTAAAAAAAAAAAAAAACTTTAGGGAAAAACTCTAAATATAATGATTAATTTTAATTTCAAGGAGCTTCAGATATAACATATAATAATCTTAAGACATAATACTAAATAGTCAGGATATACTAAGAATGTGCCAAGATTATAAAATCTCTAAACATTTAAATAGTAATAAAACCTCCATGGGTAAACAATGTAAATTCCCTCTGTTAAA
The DNA here is from genome assembly GCF_000298275.1 of Orycteropus afer afer. Lineage (NCBI taxonomy): Eukaryota > Metazoa > Chordata > Mammalia > Tubulidentata > Orycteropodidae > Orycteropus > Orycteropus afer. Next base: position 5,432,142 of record NW_006921821.1, read on the forward strand.
ATCTTTGACTTTGATGATGCTAGAATAAAAGGAAGTGAAATTGCAACAAGTTGGCAACTGCAATAATAAAATTATGATATAATATTATGTGTTTGTGGTCTAATATCAGGCAAGCATCACTGACAGATAAATTTTAACCCAAACAATTTGGCACATCTCCTAATTAATATAACTCATGACACATTAAATAAAACGTTTAAAGTACTTTTGTCTTTATAAAACAGAAACTATTTGTGTGTATGTGTGAGGTTTTCCAAAAGTTGTCAGGAATTAATCATAGGTCACCAAGAAAGAATACTTGAGTTGTTTAACCAAAGATCATAAAGGTGAAACCCTTTGCTTTTTCCAAAGCTACGCAGCTTGGTTTTCAACTCAAAAATTCATTCTGTTGAATTCTTGCCTTTGAGCAAGAATGTACAAAGAATAAAATTAATTCTTCAACCCAGTCATCAAAGAAAATTTTGTTATCTTAACAAAATTATTATTTATCTCATTAGAAACCCAACTCTTTGCTTTACGTGCTATTTGACATTAAAGCTCTTAAAAGTCCTCATAAATCAACCCATTAAACTTTTACCTACAGCAAGCAAGAACTTTGACCATATCAACTAAACTCCCTTTAATAAACTTTTTAAATTTTTTGTCCTTTTTATATATTATCTCTCTCTTATAGTACAACCTTGTAAGGGGCAAAAATGATAGACCTAAATACATATAGTTGAAGTTCACAGAATTTTACTTTATATATATATATATATTTATATATATATATATATATATGATATATTAATATATAATGTATGTTGTTGTTGTTATGTGCCGTCGAGTCGGCCCCGACTCATAGCGACCCCTTCTTGGGTTTCCGAGGCAGTATCACTACGGAAGTAGGATTGCCCAACCTTCCTTCCGAGGAGTGGCTGGTGGATTTGAACCGCGAGCCGTCTGGTTAGCAGGCAAGTGTCTTAGCCACTATGCTACATTAATATTTAGTATACATTATATATTAATGTATATTATATTAATATATAATATATATATTTTTTTTGTGTATGTATGTGTGTGTGTGTGTGTATATATATATATATATTCTTTGTGGCATAAAAACTAAAATTCTGTAAACTTCAACTATAATGAATGTCCATGAGCTCAATTTACTATTAGTAAGCTACCTAAAAATCTTGGAAATTAAGACTATATATTCTAAAACATAACTACTGTTGAAGCAAAGTTTGTTTAAATAATCTGTATTTCCATTCAAACCTTTACCATTTCTTACATTTTCTCAATCTATCCTTATATTTCTCCATGGTTTTTGTTGTTATTGGGGATTCATCCAATTTTCACTAACTGTATTAAGATAGCGTGTTCTTATTTTAGTCCTTATTAATGTACACATTATTGATCATATTTTCTTTTGTCTTAACAAGGTTTTTATCCAATTGGGAATGGTCCTTGCAAAACTTTCTCTGGTGCAATGTGGATCTCAGAGGCTTATTGTCAAGAAAGAACTAGTTAATCTCAATTAATTAACATATGTGTAAACTGACCTAGGTATTTTGAAAGACTAAAGGCACCTAAATTATTTTCCTTCCAACTCATTATTCACTTGGTAAGCAGTTTAGCCTTTCTTATTCTAGATTTAATAGAATTTACTTTTTTTTTCCTAAATAAAGCACATTTCATATTATACCTAGTTTAAGTTATTTAGAAATGTTTTGCTTTTAAGATTTTGCTTTCAAGTTTGACATAAATATGCAAACTTCTGTCAGAATGGATTCATTTTCATTAATTTCTGGGGATATTAGGACTATTCGTAAGCACTTATTTATCATTAAACTGATCGATGTAAGTTCTTTGAAGGAATATTATAATCTAATTTAATACCACCCATTACATTTTCATAACCTTATCTTTTCCATAATTATAAGATCCTTTGGAGGAATTATTTGGAATGATTTGTCCTTTTGAAGGCTTTGTCATACCAACCAAAATAAACAACCTGTCCTCTTCAGTGCCTCTTTCAAATAGACAAATTTAACCAAATTTTATCAATGTAGCTACTGAAAGCCTAACTCATAAGACAAGAAGTAGTTTTTTCGGGGAAGAGAAAAAACCTAAGACTTGAAAAACTGCCTTATAAGGAAAAAAGAAAAACACAGCAGCTACCAATCACATCTTTCTGAGATAAGACAGAAACTCAGACACAAGAAGAGGCAGAAAAACCACATAAATTCACTCGTCTGTGAGGCCAGTTCAAAACCTAGTCTTATACTCAACACCACACAAGACATATGTATGAGGAATCCAGTTTCATAAAATATATATATACAATTCTTAGATGAGATTGACTCAATTCAACAGAAAAAACAGGTCCTGGATAAACTAATTAATGTGCTGGAATCTCAGATGAAGGGATTTTATTCAGACTCTTTGACTAAAACTGAGCAGTAAGCAAAAGTTCTCTGAGAAGAACAATGTAAATGGAATTTATTTTTCCAAAGTGATCACTTAGATTTCAAAGTAATTCAAATATATTCAGCTTAAGAACTCTGGTGGTGCACTGAGTAAAGAGTTTGGCTGCTAACCAGAAAGTCTGCAGTTCAAACCCACCAGCTGCTCAAGGGGAGCAAGATGAGGTAATCTACTTCCATAAAGATTTACTACCATGGAAACCCTATGGGGGTCGCTATGAGTCAGAATCTATCCGATGGCAATGGGTTGGGTTATATTCAGTTTACAGTGTTTTTGAACATGAAACCCAAACCAGTGTCCTGGGAGGGAGAGATCCACGTTCATTTGTCAAGGATGTTCAGAATCTTATTCTCTTGAGACGAAACAATGGTTTCCCAAAGTCAAATAAAATTCCTAGCAAAGAGTCTGCTGCAGGGGTTGGTCAATGTTTTATTTCATAGTGTGCCTCCCTTATATGAGAGTTTTCTTGTGGCTGGTGAGCAGCCTACTGCTCTGGCCCAGCTCATGTCCCAGCTTATCTTTTCATGGGTGTCTTTCTGTTGGTGGGGAGATGTGATGTAAAGGCATCTAAGATGCTCAACCCATGCTCATGTATTTTGAAGACTCTGGGATTCCTTTGTAATAATCATGTGAAACCTAGTTTCCTTCTTTCTGAGTGTAATCCAAACTAAGATTGGAGACCAATTTACATTTTTGTTGGACAACGTAATTAGTCTCCAATTTTAGAACTTAATTATATTAGTCCCTCCAACTGGAAAGTACCCTAAAGTGGCCACTGATTTAACAAATGGTCATTAAGGAGTTCAAACAAAATTCCAAATGCAAACAAGAACTAAATCAGTGTTTAAGGCCATGAAGTGAGCCAGAGTTCCATTAGGAAAATCAGCTGCTTTCTTGGATTCAGCATACCCCACACTGAGACAGCCCTAAGCACTCAGATTCATCAAGCTCACGGTAAATATTGGAGTTCATACTATTCATCACAACAGTGATTCCAAAGTCTGTCAATTCAAAACACAAATCGAGAAATAAATCTCAGAAGAGCTACTATGGAAGGTAGGCAGCTCAGTTTCTGAGACGTTTTATTGCCTGAATGACCCCAAAATAAAGCAAAGAAACAGGAACGCTGTTAATTTATCTTGGTACCAAAGGCTGAAAATGGCAATTGATCTCGTGATCACAGAGGTTATCTAGGAACTGCCACATCTCTGACACCATAAATGTAAAATAATTTCTGAGAAATGAAACAAATTTAAAAAACAGTATTAGTGATGTATTATTTCCTCAAGCATTCATGGATCAGGGAACACACAGCAGCTTTGTGGTTAATGTAGTCAGAGGGGAATAAGTAGAGACCAAGAAATCCAGGAGACTTTAGCTGGTTTTGCCAAGGTTCATTAAATTGTTCTTGGAAATTCTTTCTTCCCTGAAGTATCAGGGAAGAAGAGGGAAAAAGTTTAAGAGGACGAATATTGCAGTGTTGAGGAGTGGAGGGTTTATGCCTGCCGAGCGGAGGCAGATAACAAAGCATCTGCCTAAACGAAAAGCAGGAATTAAAGAGCAGGAAGTGTGGATTATACATACATCTACAGAAACAAGCTAATTACTGTTTCTATAAATTAGGTTACTTATCTTCTTAAATTTTTGCCCTGTGAAACCAAGTAGTAAGAGATACTCACATGGCCTTTCACAGACACAAAAACCATCCACAGTACCTCAGAAGACAGGCCTAGTGATCTGCTTTTGAAATGTCACAGCTTTGAAAACCTTATGAAGCAGTTTTGCTATGCAACAGTGGGGTGACTATGAGTTAGAATCAATTTGAAGGGAACAAAAACAACATAATGTTCATACTTATTTTTCATTAGAAGTTACATTTAGGAAAGAAAGCATATGTCCATGATTATATATTAAATGTACATATAAAGATGAATATTTCACAACATAAAAGATAGCATTTTAGTGTTCTTATGGTATATGAGTTAAAATGCAGTGGAAGCCACCCAGGAAAAATGATTAATAAGAAAGTAATATTTAATTTCTTCTTGTACTACTAGTTAGTACATTCTTTGTTGTTGCTGTTATTAGGTGCCACCCTGATTCAGTGAGCCTACGTACAGCAGAATGAAACAATGCTCAGTCCTGTGCCATCCTCACAATTATTGCTATGTGAGATATACTCAAGGTTGTACTCTGGCTCTCATGGGCTTGTTTTCATTTTCTTCAGCTTCAACTCGAACTTGCATATGAGCAACTGATGGTCTTTTTGGCTTCTGGCCTTATTCTGGCTGGTGATATCGAGCTTCTCCATTATCTGTTTCTATAGAAGTAGTACATTCTTTAAAAATACATATAATTTGTTAGCCTTTCTTCAATAAAATTTGTTTTGTTTACATAGAATCAACTTTAGAGTTAGAAGGTCCTTCAAACATTTTACTTTTAATCTTATAGTTTTAGAAGGAAAATGGAAGATTAGGGAATTTAAATGCATACCCAAGGTTATCAGAAAGGAAGGTCTTCTGTCCACACAAGTTCTTTTTCTTTTCTTCCTTTTTTATTTTATTTTATATTTTAGCTATACTAGTCTGCTTCTTTTTACCATGTGTAGAATTTTATTTATGAGGAAATACTGCTTAAGGTATACCTGAGTATACTTGCCAAAATAATAGCAAGGGAAGAAAAAAATTAAAACAGGGACAGAATTCAATTGCTGGTGTCCTTTTTCCACAACATATTGTTCTACTGACAGAAATGTATTTTACAGCCATTCTGAGATATATTCTATGGTTATGTAAGTTTAAAAAGATATGAGTGGGAGACTTGTGGCAAGATGTTGGAATAGGCAGACAAGCTACACAGACCCTCTAGAACAAAGAAATGAGGAAACAATAGAAACAGATACAGAAGATAATCCTGGAACTCTGAGCTTTGAAGGGAAGGGTAAAAAAGTGGATTAAATAAATATCAAGTAGTAGAAGAACCTGAATGAAAACAGTGAACAAAGAGACAAATGGAGCTGCAGATTGACATCTATCCTGAGGGCACAGCCATTTTGAATATTTGCAAGCAGCATTATGATCCAGTAGCAACCTGACAATCAGCTCTGGTCACCAAGGACTTCACAGCAAAGGCTGCACTGGTGGCTGACAACTAGAAAGAAAAATGAAGAAGGAGACAGAGCTGTGGACTGCTGTCTATCCTGAGGGTGCAGCCATGCTGAATATTTACAAGTGGCATGGCCATTTTGAATATATGCAAGTGGCCTTCTGAACTGGACAGCAACCTAAGAATATGCTCCACTTGCTGAGGACAGCACAGACCACCTCATTGGAGGCTGATGACTAGAAAGGTGCGATATTACCCTTGCTACTCTTATACCCCACAGCCTCTTGGTGAACAAAGGTGTGGCCATACCCCACCTCCACCCACCTTCATGACCAGCAAGAATTTCATCCTGGTCTGTGCCCTAACAGAGCCTGGGTGCTCTGCGCCACTTCCAAAGTTTCGTTTTTCTTTGTTTTAAAATTATTCTTTTTTCCTTCCTTGTTTCTTACTTCTAATTTTATTCTCATTCCTTCCCTGATTCTTTTTTTTTCCTTTTCCCTTTTCTGGGTTCCCTTCTTTCATCTTTCTTTTCTTACTTTGGGTCTTCTCATTCCTTGTTTTCCCTTTTGTAGTTTACCCATTTTTTCTTTACTGTCATTTTACTCTTGCTCTTTTCTCTCATTCCCCCTCCTCAGACACTGTGGGATTTTTTAAAAAAATCCATTATCTTTCTTTTGTCTGTTTTTTATATATTTTTAAAATTTCTCTTCTCATTTTTTCTTTTCTGAGATTGTTCCTATTTGTTTATGTGAATTGTTTTCTGGTCTCTTGTTTTTATTTTTTTGTGCATTTATTTATTTATTTATTTTTCTAACTGAGTGGGAGACAGGAACTGTGCTCACACAACCCAATGATATCTGCTTCTTCAGCCCTGCCCACTGAGTGAGAGCCACCACTTGCTTCTGCACGAATGGGTGAATGGTAGATGGCAGCTGACACTGACTCAACTCACCCTCAACTTCTCTTCATAAACAGCTAACAGAGATCTAAGCACACACTCTCTTTCTCTATCACACCCACCAGCAGACAGGTGGTGAGTGCCTAAGTGCTAACAACTCGTGAATAGAGGAGCACTGTACCCTGCTCACACAGCTATATCAAAACAAAATAAAGAAAAACTAATAATCGTGAGTGAATCACACCAACATACAACCACAAAATAAGCAAAAATACAACATCACTATGTCTCAGAAACAACTGACCATTCTAGTCCACACAAAGATGCAAGATAAAGTAGTACAAACAAGAGACCAGGATACATACCCAGAAAACATCACAGAGGAAGAAGCAGCATTGGAATGCCCTAATATGGAATTCAAAAGAATTATATTTGGGTACCTTCAATGCATTGAGAGACAGATAAAGGAAAACACTGACAAAATTAAGAGAAACACAGAAAAAACTCTAGAACAATTTAGGAAACAATACAAGAATAAACTGATGAAACAAACAAATAATTAGAAATGATACAAAAACAACAAATATAAATCAAGAAAATTAATTCTAAGATTTCAGAAATAGATAACAAATTGAATGGGAAAAGGAGTAGAATTGAATCAATGGAAGACAAAATTAATGAGATTGATGACAAATACCTCAATACTTTGTTAAGAGATCAATCAGAAAAAAATGTCAAAACAAAATGAAGAAAGCCTAAGACTCATGTGGGACACCATCAAGAGGAATTAACTCATGTAATCAGAATTTCAGAACAGGAAAAGGTAAATAAAACCACAGAGAAAATTGACAAAAATTTGTTAGAAGAGAATTTCCCTAATATGATGAAAGATAAGAAAATATTCATTCAAGAAGTTCAGCAAACATCAAACATTCTGTTGCAGCATGCATGGAGCTTTCTCCAGAATAGATCATGTGTTAGACCACAAAGAAAGACTCAATAAGTGTAAAAACATCAAAATACTGCAAAAATCTTCTCAGATCACAATGCTATACAATTAGAAATCAACACTAGGAAGACCAATGTTAAAAGAGCAAATGTATTGAAACTGAATAACACCCTCCTTAAAAACTAATATGTAATAGAATAAATAAAATATGAAATTAAAAAAAACATTCTTGAATCAAACAAGAATGAAAACATAACATACCAAAATATTTGGGGCACAGCAAAAGCACTGAGACGTGGGCAATTTATAGGAATAGATACACAGGTCAAAAAAGGAAAAAGACCCCAAATCAACACCTTAACCCAACATCTGGCACAATTAGAAAAAAGAGCAGCAATAAAGCCTACTGTCACCAGAGGAAAAGAGATAATAAAGATTCAAATGGAAATAAATGAAACAGAAAATAGAAAAATGATAGGAAAATAAAAAAGACTAGAAGTCAGTTCTTCAAAAAGATTGTTTTGTTGTTGTTAGGTGCCGTCGAGTCGTTTCCGACTCATAGCGACCCCATGCACAGCAGAACAAAACACTGCCTGATCCCACGCTGGCTGCATGATCCCTGCTATACTTGAGCCCATCATCACAGCTACCATATCAATCCATCTCGCTGAAGGCCTCCCCCTCTTTCATCGACCTTCCACCCTACCAA
>NW_006921821.1:5444139-5447143 GCF_000298275.1 Orycteropus afer afer
AAAAAGTCCTGGCCCAGGTGGTTTCACTGGAGAATACTACCAAATATTCAGAGAAGAACTGACACCAATCCTACTCAAATTATTCCAGAACATAGAAATGCATGGAATCCTCCCAAATTCATTTTATGAAGCAAGTATAACTCTGGTATCAAAACCAGGCAAAGAAACAACTAGGAAGGAAAGCTATGGACAAATATCCCTCCTGAATATGGATTCAAACATCTTAAACAAATTCCTAGCCAATAGATTCCAACAACATATCAAAAAAATAAAATATCAAGACCAAGTGGAATTCACACCAGGTATGCAAGTATGGTTCAATATTAGAAAAACAATAAACCTAATCCATCACATAGGTAAAATAAAGAAAAAGAATCACATGATCATATCAATAGGCACAGAAGAGGCATTTGATAAAATCTAACACCCATTCCTGATAAAAACCCTCAGAAAAACAGGAGTAGAAGGGAGGTTTCTCAGCATAATTAAGGGTATATATGCAAAATCAACAGCCAACATTATTCTCAATGGAGAGAGGCTGAAAGCAATCCCCCTGTGAACAGGAATCAGACCAGGGTGCCCTCTATCACCATTTCTATTCTATTGGAATCCTATCCAGGGCAATAAGATAAGAGAGGGAAATCAAAGGTATCCAAAGTGGTAAGGGAGAAGTAAAACTTTCCCTATTTACAGATGATATGATCCTATACATAGAAAACCCAAGAGATTCAGTAAGAAAACTACTGGAACTTACTGAAAGATTTAGCGTAGTGGCAGGAAACAAGAACAACACACAAAAATCAGTTAGATTCTTCTATATCAGCAAAGAGGTCTCTGAAAAGGAAATAAAGGAATCAATACCATTTACAATAGCTACCAAAAAGATAGTATAATCTCAGGGGGAAAAAAAAAAAACTCACTGCCATTGAGTCAGTCCTGACTCATAGCAACTTCTCCTCAGTTTTCCAAGGTGGTATCTCTATGGAAGTTGATGGCCCAGTCTTCCTTCTGAGGAGTTGAATGGCCAGCCTTCTGGTTAGCAGCTGAATGCCTTATACACTATGCAGAATAAATCTTACCAAGGACACAAAAAGCCTATACAAAGAAAACTACAAAACACTACTTCAAGAAACTTCAAGAGATCTACATAAATGGAAGAACATACCATGCTCATGGATAGGAAGATTGAACATTGTGAAAATGTCAATATTACCCAAAACAATCTATATATTCAATACAATCCAAATCCAGACCCCATCTACATTTTTTAAGGACATGGAAAAAACAATCACTAATTTTATATGGAAAGGAAAGAGAGCTCAGATAAGCAAAGCACTACTTAAGAAGAAGAATAAAGTATGATGTCTCACACTCCCAGATCTCAAAACTTACTATACAGCCACAGAAGTCAAACTAGCCCAGTATTGGTACAACAACAGACACCCCTGAAACAGAATTGAGATCCCAGAAATATATACTTCCAACCATGGTCAGCTGATCTTTGATAAAGGGCTGAAATCCATTGAATGTGGAAGACACAGTCTCTTTAACAAATGGTGTTGCCAAAACTTAGATATCCATTTTCAGAAAAATGAAACAAGAACCATATCTCACACCATACAAAAAAAAATAACTCCAGATGGATCAGTAACTTAAATACTGTGGTGGTTATATTTGTATGTCCACTTGGCTGGGCCTGGTTGAGTGGCTGGACAGCTAGTGGCAGTTATTCCCCATGATGAGACTGGTACTCAACTCCATGGTGGGATCTACCACAAGCAGTTGAATCGCTGCTTTAGGGATACGGTTTGCATACTGTATGTAAGCAGCAGCTTTGGGAATGGTCTCTAGCTTATGGCATGCTTGAACCCTGTATGTAGCCATGTGGTTGTTCAACAGTCTGCCATGCTCTGCTGACCTTGCGACTTTCAGTGGACTTGAATTAATGGCCTGCCATGTGGTTTGGTAACATCGGAATTGTACCTTTTTACTTGTCAACCTTGGACTTGTCAGTCTTAGCAGCCTATTACTGTCTGAGTGAAGAAAAGCCTCTAGCTCCAGTGGGCTGGGAACAGGAGGCAGAGCTGAACCCCAAGGTTGAGGGGCTTTCATCCAACCCCTAGAGACTGGCACTTTGAACTTGGACCTAAAGTCTCCAAACTGTGAGAGAATAAGCTCCTGTTTGTTATAGCCATCCCATTTGTGGTATATACCTGTCAGAGCAGTACTAGGTAACCAGAACAAATATGAAACCTAGAACTATAAAGTTCATCAAAGAAAAAATAGGGGCAAACTTAGAGTCACTAATTTATGCCATAAATAAACTATCAAGCAAAACCCAAAATACCCAAACAGTGGAAGATAAACTAGATGATTGAGACTTTCTAAAAATTAAAGTCTTATGGGCATGAAAAAACTTCTCCAAAAGAGTAAAAAAGAACCTGCAGAATGGGAAAAATATTCTACATATTGGACAAAGGACGCATTTCTAAAATTTTAGAAAACACCAACACCTCAACAACAACAACAAAAAAGACAATTCAATTAAAAATGGGCAAAAGACATGAACAGACACTTCTCCAAAGAAGATATTCAGGTGACCAACAAACAAATGAAGAAATGTTTGTGATCAGTAGCCATTGTTGTTGTTGTTAAGTGCCACTGAGTCAACTCTGACTCATAGTGACCCTATGTACAACAGAATGAAACACTGCCCAGACCTGTGCCAGCCTCAAAACTCTTACTATACCTGAGTCCATCTTTGCATCCACTGTGTCAATCCATCTCATTGAGAGCCTTTCCCTTTTTTGTTGACCCTCTACTTTACCAAGCATGATATCCTTCTCCAGAGCATGGTCCCTTCTGACAACATGACCAAAGTTGGTGAGATGAAGACTAGCCATTCTTGCTTCCAAGGAGCATTCTGGCTGCATTTTTTCCAGGACAGATTTGTCAGTTCTTTTGGAAATCCATGGTGCTTTCAATATTCTTTTTTTTTTTTTTT
>NW_006921821.1:5454323-5457495 GCF_000298275.1 Orycteropus afer afer
TCTCCTTTTTTTTGGTATTTTCACGCAAATTCTTCTGCTAGTTGGGGTTTAGTCCAAATCTGCATCCTTTCCTTCAAGGCTCAGGGGTCCAAGAAGCATCAACTCTTCATTGGTCTTCCTTATATATTGTCCAGCTCCTACATGCACATGTGGTGATTGAAAATAGTATGGGTTGGGTTAGACATACCTTAGTCTTTGAAGAGACATCTTTGCTCAGCACTTGAAAGAGGTCCTTTGCAGCAGATTTTCCCAGTACAATACATTGTCTGATGTCTTGACTACTGCTTCCATTGATGTTGAATGTGGATTCAAGTAAAATGAAATTTTTAGAACTTCAATCTTTTCTCCATTTGTTGTGATGCTGCTTATTGGTCCAGTTGTGAAGATTTTCATTTTCTTTATGTTGAGATGTAATGTATACTGTAGCCTGTAGCCTTTAATCTTTATCAGTAAGTGCTTCAAGTCATATTCCCTTTCAGCAAGAAAAGTTGTGTCATCTGCATATCGCAGGTTGTTAGTGAGTCTTCCTCCAATTTTGATGCCACAGTCTTCTTCATACAGTCCAGCTTCTCAGATTATTTTCTCAGCATACAGATTGAAAAAGTATGGTGAGATTATACAACCCTGATGCACTCCCTTCCTGATTTTAAAACATGCAGTATCCCCTTGTTCTGTTTGAATGACAGCCTCCTGGTGTATATACAGGTTCCTCAAGAGCTCAATTAAGTGTTCTGCAATTCCCATTCTTCTCAGTGTTATCCATAATTTTTTATGATCCACACAGTTGAATGCTTTTGCATAGTCAATAAAACACAAGTAAACATCTTTCTGGTATTCTCTGCTTTCAGCAAAGATCTATCTGACATCAGCAATGTTATCCCTCATTCCATGTCCTCTTCTGAATCCAGTTTGCATTTCTGGAAGTTCTCTGTCAATATACTGTTGCAACCCTTTTTGAATTATCTTCAACAAGATTTTACTTGGGTAGGATATTAATGACATAGTTTGATATTTTCCACATTCTGTGAGATCACTTTCCTTTGGAATGGGTGCAAACATGGATCTCTTTCAGCCAGTTGGCCAGGTTGCTGTCTTCCAAATTTCCTGGCAAAGATAAGTGAGTTCCTCCAGTGGGGCATTCATTTGTTGGAACATTTCAATGGGTATTCTGTCAATTCCTGGAGCCTTGTTTTTCGCCAACTCCTTCAGTTTAGCCTCAACTTCTTCCTTCAATACCTTTGGTTCTTAATCATATGCTACCTCCTGAAATGGATGAACTTCCACCAATACATTTTGGTACAGTGACTCTGTGTATTCTTTCCATCTTCTTTTGATGTTTCTTGCATCAGTCAATATTTTGCCCATAGAATCTTTCAGTATTGCAACTAGAGACTGGATTTTTTTTTCTTCAGTTTTTTCAGCTTGAAAAATACCAAGCATGTTCTTCCCTTTTGGTTTTCTAACTCCAGGTTTTTGCACATTTCATTATAATAATTTAATTTGTCTTCTCAAGCTGCTCCTTGAAATCTTCTGTTCAGCTTTTATCTTGTCACTTCTTTGATTTGCTTTATCTACTCTCCATCCAAGGGCAGGTTTCAGAGACTCTTGTGATGTTCATTTTGGTCTTCTTCCTTTCCTGTCTTTTTAATGACCTTTTACTTTCTTCATGGATGATGTTCTTGATGTCATCCCACAATTCCTCTGGTTTTTGGTCATTCATGTTTAATGGATTAAATCTATTCTCTAGAAGGTCTCTAAATTCAGGAGGGTTATAATCAAGGTCATATGTTGGCTGTCATTGACTTGTTTTAGTTGTCGTCAGGTTCAACTTGAACTTGCATATGAGCAGTTGATGGTTGGTTCTGCAATCAGTTCCTGGCCTTGTTTTGGTGTGCTTCTCCATCACCACTTGCCAAAAATGTAGTCGATCTGATTCCTGTGTACTGAATCTGGTGAAGTCCATGTGTATAGCCAACATTTATGTTGAAAAAAGGTATTTGCAATGAATAAGTCATTGGTGTTTCTAAATTCAATCATGAGATCTCCAGTGTTATTTCTATCACCAAGGCCATATTTTCCAACTACCAGGGATTCTTCTTTGTTTCCAACTTTTGCATTCCAATCACCCGTGATAATCAACATATCTTGATTGCATTTTTGGTCGATTTCAGACCACAGAAGTTGGCAAAAACTCTTTAATTTCTTCATCATTGGCTTTGGTGGTTAGTGGGTAAATTTGAGTAATAGTAGTTTTTACTTGTTTGCCTTGTAGGTGCATGGATATTATCCTGTCCTGACAGCATTGTACTTCAGGATGGATCTTGCAACATTCTTTGTGACAATGAATGCTAAGCCATTTCTCCTCAATTTTTCATTCCCAGCACAGTAGAGCATATGGTTGTCCAATTCAAAATGGCCAAAACCAGTCCATTTCAGTTCACTAATGCCTAGGATATTAATTTTTATGCATTCCATTTAATTTTTGAAAACTTCCAATTTTCCTGGATTCATACTTTGTACATTCCATGTTCTGATTATTAATGGATGTTTGCAGCTGTTTATTCTCAATTTGAGTCCTGCCACATCAGCAAATGGAGGTTCTAAAAGCTTTATTCTGTCCATATCATCAAGGTCAGCTCTACTCTAGGGAGGCAGCTCTTACCCAGGCATATTTTGAGTGTCTTCTGATGTGAGGAGCTCATTTTCTGGTACTAGATCAGACAATGTTTCAGGACTATTCATAAATTTTTCCAGTAATATACAAGACAGTGTTTCACTGCTATTCATAAGGTTTTCACTAGTCAATTATTTGAGAAGTGGATGTCCCCTTCCTACTTCTGAGTCTGCCTTAGTCTGGAAGCTCTGCTGAAACCTGTCCACCATAGGTGACCCTGCTGGTACTTGAAATGCTGATGGCATAGCCTCCAACCTCACAGCAACTTGTAAGCCACCACAGTATGACAAACTGACAGATGAGTGGTTGCAGTGGCCATTGTTGTTGTTGTTGTTAAGTGCCGTCGAGTCGTTTCCGACTCATAGCGACCCCATGCACAGCAGAACGAAACACTGCCCGATCCCACACCAGCCCCACAATCCCTGCTATACTCGAGCCCATCATCGCAGCCACTGTATCAATCCATCTCGTTGAAGGCCTCCCCCTCTTTCGTCGACC
>NW_006921821.1:5457957-5465091 GCF_000298275.1 Orycteropus afer afer
CAAGGATTTGGGGACAATGGGACTCTCATACACTGCTGGTGGCACTGTAAAATGATTCAAACATTGTTGAAATTGGTATGGCAATTCCTTAAAAAGTTGGAAATAGAAATATAGTTTTATCTAGCAATTCCACTAGTAGGTATACATTTTAAAGGGAAAGGCAGGACCCAAATAGATATATGCACACCCACGTTCATTGCAGCACTATTCATACCAGCAAAGAGATGAAACAAAAGTGCCCATAAATGGAGGAATGGATAACCAAACTGTGGTACATATATACAATGTAATACTATACAACACTGAAGAATAATGTACAATTTGCAAATCATTTTATAGCATGGATGAACTTGGAGAACATTATGCTGAGTGAAATGTCAGTCACACAGAAGGACATATACTGTATTAGTCCACTATTATAAAAAGTCAAGGAAAGTTTATATATGGAAGGAAAATTTTTGTTGGTTTCCAGGGATGGGAGGGGAGGGGAGGAAAAATTCATATATATATATATATATATAAATTCCACAAATTAGTGGTTACCAGGGATAGGAGGGAGGGGAAAAGGGGAAGCTTTTCTTTGTGGGGCATTGAGTTTATGTTAATAATGGTGGAATGTTTTGAGTTTATGTTAATAATGGTGGAATGTTTTGGAAAAGGGTAGCAATAATTGTGGAACAACATGAAAAATCTCATCAATATCCCTGAGCTGTAAATGTAGAAGTTGTTATGTTGGTGGATGTCTTGGTGTGTATTGTTTTCACCACAATAAAAGCAATAACTAAATAAATAACAACGTATGTTGACATTTAATGTTTTTTTTTTTTTAAACACAGCCTATAGTAAAATGAAATTGAGTCATTTTCCCATACATAAAAGCAAATTAGATCCAGCTATTTGATGTGTTCATCCACTTTCAATAATAATCAGTGATGCAGTTCTGAAGATTATGGATTGAATGGTATATCACAGTATCATTATTTCTGGAAGAATTGTTAGCATGTGAGATAATGTAACACAGGAAGTTTAAAGTGACTTGTGGAAAGTCAAAGGAGGGTTTCTACTTAAACGTATCCAAGGAAAGAAGCTGTAAGGTGATGGGGAAAGGCTTTTCTGAAATAATATTCACATTTGCAAAATAAAATTGTTAATTTTGAGTATCTAACAGTAATTCATATGTATCAGGAGAGGAAACAGTTCAAAGATTCCAAGCCTGCAAAGGACGTTTTCTCCAAAGAGACAATTTGAATGCAACTTGCATCACTTTTAAGTTAAGCAAAGCCCTTACCCTGTTGCCTAGCAGGTGAAGAAAACTCTTTGTGAAAGCAGGGACAACCCAATGTGAAATGATCTTCACATGAAAGAAAATGCCACCTCCTTCATCAGAGAAGGGACAATTTCTTACTAATACTCAGCAAAGAGACACTCCTTCATTCTTCAGAAATAGCAGAAGTGAGGAAATAAAGCCAGACTGACTGACATCAAACTCTGGCTCCATCACTTCCTAGCTATGGGACTTTGGGAAAGCCACTTTGTTACTGTTAGGTGCTGTTGAGTCAGATCAACTCATAGTGAACCCATATATAGCAGAACAGAATGATGCCCAGTCCTGTACCATTCTGACAATAATTGCTATGTTTGAGTCCACAGTTGCAGCCACTGGGTCAGTCTGTCTTATTGAGGGGAGGGACTTCCTCTTTTTTCCTGATTCTCTACTTTACCAAGCATGATGTCCTTCAATAAGAAATGATCCCTACTGATAATCTGTCCAAAGTACATGAGTACAAGTTTCACCAACTTTTCTTCTAAGAAGCATTCTGGCTGTACATCTTCCAAGCCAGATTTGTTTGATCTTCTCGCAGTTCATGGTGTATTCAATATTCTTCCTGAACACCATAAATCAAATACATCCATTCTTCTTCAATTTTACTTATTTATTAGGCAGCTATCACATGAATATTAGGCTACTGAAAATATTATATCTTGGGTTAGGGATATCTTAGCCTTCAACATGACATTTTTACTTATTAACACTTTAAAGAGGTCTTTTACAGGATATTTACCCAATGTAATACATCCTTTGATTTCTTGACCACTGCTTCCATGGTTGTTCATTCTGGTTCCAAGTAAAATGAAATCCTTGACAACTTCAATATTTTCCCCATTTATCAAGATGCTAGTTATTGGTCCAATTGTGAGGATTTTTGTTTGCTTTATGTTGAGGTATAATCCATACTTAAGACTGTACTCTTTAATTTTTATCAGTAAGTGCTTCACGTCATCTTGACTTTCAGCAAGCAAGGTTGTGTCATCTGCATATCACAGGTTGCTAATTGTTCTAGGAGCTCTGATAGTGTAGTGCCTAGGGTATTTGACTGCTAACCAGAAGGCTGGTGGTTCAAACCCACAAGCCACTCCTCAGAAGGAAGGTTGGGCAATCTATATCTACAATGATACTATCTCAGAAACCCAAGGAGGGGTCACCATGAGTCAGATATGACTTGACACCAGTGGGTTTGGTTTGGTTTGGTTTAATTGTTCTTCCTCCAATCCTGATACTTTGTTCTTCTTTATGTAGTCCAATTTCTTAGATTATTTGCTCAGCATACAAATTGAAGAAATATGGTGAAAAGATACAACCCTGGGCACAATTTTCTTGATTTTAAATGACACAGTATCCCCTTGTTCTGTTTGAACAACTGTGTATTGACCTATGGGCATTCCTCATGAGTACAATTAAAGTGTTCTGGAATTCCCATGCTTCACAATGTCATTCATAATTTGTTAGGATACACATGGTGAATAATTTACATAGTAAGTAAAACACAGGTAAACATCTTTCTAGTATTCTCTGCTTTCAGCCAAGGTTCATCTGACATCAACAATGATATCCCTTGTTCTATGTCCTCTTCTGAATCTGGCTTGAATTTCTGGCAGATTCCTGTTGATATGCTGGTGCAATCATTTTTCAATTATCTTCAGCAAAATTTTATTTGTGTGTGCTGTTGGTGATAAGGTTCAATACTTTTATGCATTGTGTTGGATCATCTTTCTTTTGAATGAGCACAAATGTAGATTCTTCCAGTCAGTTGGGCAAGTAGCTGTATTTTGTCAGTTTCCTGGACTTTTGACCAATGCCTTAAATGTAGCTTGAACTTCTTAATTCATTACCATTGATTTGTGATCATATGCTACCTCTTAAAATGGTCAAATGTCAATCAATTCTTTTTGGGACAGTGACACTGCACATTCCTTCCATCCTCCATCTTGCTGCATTGTTCAATATTTTGACTATAGAGGTAAATCAGAAAAAGGTTAAAACAAAATGAAGAACACCTAAGATATATGGGACACCATCAAGAGGAAAAACTTACATATAATCAGAATTCTAGAAAAGGAAGAGAGAAATAAAATCACAGAAAAAAATATTGAAGATTTGATTCAAGAAAACTTCATTAATATGATGAAATATAAGATATCTATTCATAAAATTCAATAAACCTCAAAAAGGATGGATCCCCCCCAAAAATCACAAAGACATATCATAATGAAACTGACCAAAACCAAAGACAGAGAAAGAATCTGGAAGCAGCCCAGGAACAATGAAAAGTTATCTACAAAGGGCAACCAATAAGACTAAACTAATTTCTCAGGAGAAACCATGCAGGCCAGAAAGCAAGAGGATGACTCTATAAAGCCCTGAAAGAAAAAAAAAAAAAATGCCAACTGTGTTAGGCTGGGTTCTCTAGAGAAGCAAAACCAGTAAAGCTTATATATATATATATATAGAGAGAGAGAGAGAGAGAGAGAGAGAGAGATTTATCTTAGGAAAATGGCTCACACACTTATAGGAACTTGTAAATCCCAAGTTCTTGGATCAAACATCAAGCCGGAGGCTTTTCCCAACTCACACAGATGCAGGGGCTGACGGGCTCAAGGTAAGCAGGTAGTATGCCAGCTGTTGACTCCAACAAATGACAAATCCAAGATCTCCAGGCCAAATGGTGGATTGTTTGCTCACAGACAGTTGTAGGCAGCACAATAGGGTCCCAATCCACAGAAGAGTGTCTCTTTTTTCCAGGATGTCCATAAAAACATTGGAAGCAGGCCACACCCCTAGGGAAACTTCCTTTTACCTGATTGACTGCTCAAAACATATATATCCAGTCTCATCATGGGAACAACCCACACCACAACTGTTTAAACCAGTCAAAATTGTGGTTCAGCCAAGTTGACACCCAACTCCAACTATCACAACAACCAAGAAATATATACCAAGCAAAATTGTCACTCCAATATAGTGGTGAAATTAGGACATTTCCAGACAAACAGAAATTAAGGGAATTTGTCTGTAGCTTGAATGCAATACTGACCCAGATTTCATCAACATTCTTTAAGAACATGAAAAAACCGTTTACTAACTTTGCATGGAAAGGAGAGACCTCAGATAAGCAAAGCACTACTGAAGAAGAACAAACTAGGAGGTCTCTAGTAAGAGTCTCTGATCTCAAAATCTACTATACAGTTGTGGTAGTAAAAACAGCCTGGTGTGTACAGTGTCAGGCACATAGACCAGATGCGTCAAACTGAGAAACCAGAAATAGACCCAGTCACCCAGGGACAGGTGATCTTTGACAAAGGGGAAAAACACATTAGATGGGGAAGAGACATATGATGCTGGGAAAACTGGATTAACAAGTGGTGCTGACAAAACTGGATATCCATTTGCAGAAAAATGAACAAAAAGAGCCACACCTCACACCATACACAAAAACTAACTCAAGATACATTGAAGAGTAAGATATAAAATCTGTTAGTAGAAAATTCATCAAAGAAAACTTAGGGGACCCAATATATAGCATTAATAGACTGTCAAGTAGGCTAACAAACATAACTCAAAATGCACAAACAGCAGAAGATAAATTAAAACACTGAAACCTTCTAAAAATTAAATTCTATGTATATCAAAAGACTTCTCAAAAAAAAGTAAAAAGAGAGCCTACAGGTTAGGAAAAAAATATCCATCAAGGTAATTATCTCTAAAATTTATAGAAAACTAACACCTCATCATCAAAAAGATAAACAATACAATTCAAAAACAAGCAGAAGACATGAACAGACACTTCTCCAAAGAAGATATTCAGGTGGCTTACAAACATATGAAGAAACGGTTGCAATCATTAGCCATTATGTTGTTGCTGTTATGTGCCATCAAGTCGGATCCGACTCATAGTGACCCCTCCTTAGGTTTCCGAGGCAGTATCACTATTGAAGTAGATTGCCCAACATTCCATTAGAGAGATGAAAATCAAAACAACAATGAGATATCATCTTACCCTAGCAATAATAGCAAAGTTCAACAAGATAGAAAACAACAAATGCTGGTGAAGGTCTGGAGAGATTGGATTCTCAGTCACTGTTGGAGGATGTAAAATAATAAACTACTGTAGAAAACAGTACAGATCTTTCTTAAAAAGTTGGAAATAGAAATACCATTTGACCCATCAATCCCACTACTAGGTATATATCCTAAAGAAGTGAGAGCTGGACACAGCAAGATGTATGCATACCCATGTTTATTGCAACACTGTTCATAATAGCAAAGAGATGGAAACAACCTAAGAGCCCATCAATGGATGAATGGATAATTACACTGTGGTGCATGCACACAATAGAATATTATGCAACACTAAAGAATAATGAGGAATCTGTACACTTCATAGTATGGATGAACTTGACAGACATGATGCTAATTGAAATAAGTCAATCACAGAAGGACAAATAATATATGAGTCCACTATTATAAAAAGTCAAGGAAAGGTTTACACATGGAAGGACACTTTCTTTGTTGGTTACCAGGGATGGAACAGGAGGTTGTGGGAGGGAAAATTGCTAGATAGGTAAGAGATATGTATTTATTTAGGTGAAGGCAGGGACACTATACTAAAAGCGAGTGACTGGTCCAACAATATTATTTCCTTAACAATATTAAGGAAAGGGAAGACACAGAGAGGTGTACAAGAGGTACAGACAAAAAAAGTAAATACTTTTACATACACAATTATCAGTAATAACATTATCAGTAGCATTATCAGCAATAACAAACATGAATCTATGAGTAGACAGGCAAAATGGTTAGGTGTGGGTAGGAAAAAGGGATTAAATAAATTTGGCAGACAATATTTCTACATACATATTTGTGCATGTTATAAGAATATCTATAAATATAATAGAGCTAACAGGGGGCAGAGTTATGCTACCTTCTTAATTTCATCCATACACCTTGAGGGAGTGAGTTACTGGGCCTGTGAGTTTGCAAACACAGTAGCAGGGGACATCGAGCTCAACTGGTGTAACACAGTACATGGAAATATTTTTCTACACCCAACTTTGGTGAATAGTGACTGGGGTTTCAAAAGCTAGCAAATGGTCATCTGGGAAGCAACAATTTGTTTCTCCTTGTCCAGAGCAAGAAAATTGAAGAAAAATGAAGAGACTAGTGGACCACAGGAACTTCAGCCTACATGACTCTAAGACCAGAAGAAATAGATGGTGCCTGGTTACTACTGCCAGCCACTCAAAAAGGGACCAAAATTGGAAATCCTGGAGACAGTGAGAGAAAATTGTGGAACAAAACTCAAAATCATGAAAAAGACAAGTCTTACTGGTCTGATAGAGAATGAGACTATGGCTCCTAGTCATCATTTGGGCCTAGAATTGAACTCACTCTCATGGCTTAACTTCCAGCCAAACATTAGATGGCCTACAAGGTGAACAATTACACCAGGTAGGTACACTCAGAATTATCAACCATGGGAGATCAGAAAGGCAGCATTTGTACAAGGAGAAAGCTCAGAAGGCAGGAATGCTAGGAAAGAAGGACACAGGAAAGAAGTAACCACAGGGAGGAAGTAGGAAGAGACCTGTTACACTGTGGGATTGCAATCCACCTCATGAAACAAAATGCATTTGAACTGTTGAACAACTTTTGAATGGAAAACAAATTTGCTCTGTAAATTGTCACTCCAATCAACCTCATGAAACAAAATGCATTTGAACTGTTGAACAACTTTTGAATGCAAAACAAATTTGCTCTGTAAATTGTCACTCCAATCAAAATAAAAAGTTAAAAAA
>NW_006921821.1:5465191-5472229 GCF_000298275.1 Orycteropus afer afer
CTGCTGCCTGGTCATCACCATCCTCACAATCCTTGATATACCTGAGCCCATCATCGCAGCCACTGTATCTATCCATCTTGTTGAGGATCTTCCCCTTTTTTGCCAACTCTCCACTTCACCAAGCATAATATCCTTCTCCAGGAAATGGTCCATTCTGACAACATGACCAAAGTAGGTGAGACAAAGTCTGGCCAATCTCACTTTCAAGGAACATTCTGACGTACTTCTTGCAGGGCAGATTTGTTCATTCTTCTGGCAGTCCATGGTATTTTCAGTATTCTTCACCAACACCACAATTGAAAAGCATCAACTCCTCTTTGATCTTCCTGATTTCCATACACATATGAGGTGTTTGAAAATACCATGGCTTAGGTTAGGCACACACTTAAGGCACTTGACTGCTAACCAGAAGGCTGGCAGTTCAAACCCACCAGCCACTCCTCGGATGGAAGGTTGGGCGATCTGCTTCTGTACTGCCTCGGAAACCCAAGGAAGGGTCACTGTGAGTTGGATCGAACTCGATGGCAGTAAGTTTGATTTTTTTTTTTTTTTCTGTTTTTGTCTTCAAAGTTACATCTTTGCTTTTCAACAGTTTAAAGCCATCTTTTGCAGCAGATTTGAAATATGTCTAATTTCTTGACTGCTGCTTCCATGGGTATTGATTGTGGATCCAAATAATGAGAAATCTTTGGCAACTTCAATTTTTTCTCTATTTATTGTGATGCTGCTTATTGGTCCAGTGGTGATGATTTTTGCTTTATTTATGTTGAGGTGTAATCCATACTGCAGATAGTAGTCTTTAATCTTCATCAGTAAGTGCTTCATGCCCTCGTCACTTTCAGAAGAAATGTGTCATTTGCGTAGAGCAGGTTGCTAATGAGTCTTCCTCCAATCCTGATACTTCTTCATATAGTCTAGCTTCTCAAATTATTTATTCAGCATACAGATACAGATAGACTAAGTATGGTGAAAGGATTTGACCCTAACACACACCCTTCCTGATTTGAAACCGTGCAGTACCCCTTTGTTCTGTTTGAATGGCAGCCTTCTGATCTATGTACATATTCCTCATGTGTACAATTAAGTGTTCTGGATTTCCCATTTTTCTCAGTGTTATCCATAATTTGTTATAATCCAAATATTCTAATGCATTTGCATTGTCAATAAAACACAAGCAAACATCTTTCTGGTATTTTTTGCTTTCAGCTAAGATCCACTTGACATCAGCAATGATGTTCCTCATCCCACATCCTCTTCTGATCCAGCTTGTATTTCTAGAAGTTTCCTGTCAATATCTTGCTGCAACTGTTTTTTGAATTATTTTCAGCAAAATTTTACTTGTGTGTGATATTTATGATATTATTTGATAATTTCCACAATTTGTTGGATGACCTTTCTTTGGAATGGGTACAAATATGGATCTGTTCCAGTCAGTTGGCCAGGTGGCTATCTTCTAAATCTTGGCAAAGACAAGTGAGTGTGCCTCCAGTGGGGCATCTGTTTGTTGAAACATCCCACTGGGTGTTCCATTAATTTCTGCTGGCTTGTTTTTCACCAATTCCTTCAGTGCAGCTTCAACTACTTCTTTCAATACCATTGGTTCTAGATCATATGCCACCTCCTGAAATAGTTGAACATTGACCAATTATTTTTTGTACAGTGACTCGGGTGTATTCCTTCCATCTTCTTTTGATGCTTCCTGTGTCATTAAGTATTTTACCCATAGAATCTTTCAATATTGCTACTCGAGGTTTGAATTTTTCTTCAGTTCTTTCAGCTTGAGAAATGCCAAGCATGTTCTTCTCTACTGGCTTTCTAACTTCAGGTCTTTGCACATTTCATTATAATAATTGGCTTTGTCTGCTCGAGCTGCTCTTTGAAATCTTCTGTTCAGTTCTTTAATCTTGTCATTTTTTCCAACTGCTCTGCTACTCTCCATTCAAGAGCAATGTTCTGACCTCCATTTTGGTCTTTTCTTCCTTTTCTGTCTTTTTAATGACATTTTGCATTCTTTATGTATAATAATCTTGATGTCATCCAACTATTCATCTGGTTTTCAGTCATTGGTGTTCTATTCCTGAGATGGTTTCTAAATTCAGGTGGGATATAATCATAATCAATGTCATATTTTGGCTCTCATGGACTTGTTTAATTGTCTTCATCTTCAACTTGAACTTGCATATGAGCAATTCTGTTCTGCAATCAGATCTTGGCCTTGTGTTGGTTGATGGTATTGAGCTTCTCCATCATGTTTTTCCACAGATCTGATTCTTGTGCATTCTATCTGGATAGGTCCACATGTATAGCTGCCATTTATATTGTTGGAAAAAGCTATTTGCAATGAATAAGTCGTTGGTCTTGCAAAATTCTATCATGCAATTTCTGGCATCATTTCTATCACTAAGGTCATATTTTCAAACTACTGGTGATTCTTCTTTGTTTCCAGCTTTCACATTCCAATCACTAGCAATCATCAATACATCTTGATTGCATGTTTGGTCGATTTCAGATTGTAGAAGTTGGCAAAAATCTTCAATTTCCCTGTGCTTGGCTTTAGTGGTTGGTGCTTAAATTTGACTAATAGTAGTATTAACTGATCTTCCTTGTAGGGATGTGGATATTATCCTATCACTGACAGCATTGCATTTCAAGATAGATTTTGAAAGATTCTTTGTGACAATAAATGCCATGCCACTCCTCTTCAATTTCTCATTCCTGGCATAGTAGATCATATGATCATCTGATTCAAATTGGCCAAAACCACTGCTTTTCAGCTCACTAATGCCTAGGATATCAATCTTTTTGTTGTTGTTATGTGCAATAGCGACCCCTCCTTGGGTTTCTGAGGTGGTATCACTACAGAAGTAGATTGCCTGACCTTCTTTCCAAGGAGTGGCTGATGGGTTGGAACTACCAACCTTCTGGTTAGCAGTCAAGTGATTTAGGCACTACACAGTCAAAGCTACCATTGATCTTTATGCATTCCATTTCATTTTTGACAAATTCCAATTTTCCTAGATTCATACTTTGTACATTTCACATTTCAGTTCTTAATGTATGTTTGCAGCTGTTTCTTCCCATTTTAAGTTGTGCCCCATTAGCAAATCTAGGTCCTGATAGCTTTACTCTATCCACGTATTAAGGTCAACTCTACTTTGAGGAAGCAGCTCTTCCCTGGTTGTATTTTGAGTGCCTTTTGACCTGAGGAGCTCATCTTCTGGCACTATATCAGACAATCTTTTAGGGCCATTCATTGAGTTTTCCAGTAATATATCAGGCAGTGTTTCACTGCTATTCATAAATTTTCCCATGGCCAACTCTTTGAGAAGTGGATGGCCCTTTCCTTCTTCCCAGTCTGTCTTAGTCTGGAAGCTCCACTGAAACCTGACCACCATGGGTAACCCAGCTGATATTTGAAATACCGGTGGTATTCAAATAGGCCTCTAGCCTCATACCAACATGCAATATTCCACTGAGATTCATAAGGTTTTTACTGGCCAAATATTTTAGAAGTAGATTGCCAGGTCCTGCTTCTCAGTGTGTCTTATTCTGGCAGCTCTTCTGACCTGTCCACTGTGGGTAACCCTGCTAGTGTTTGAAATACTGGTTGGATAGCTTCCAATATCACTGCAACATGCAAGCCACTTCAATACAACAAATTGACAGACAAGTTGTGCTGTCCAGTGTTAAACTTCCTTTATTATGTTTAGGTATAAACAATTGCATGAAGTTCTATTAAAATGTAAATATTGCTTTAGAAAAAGTCATGTCTTACACTGAATAATTAAATAAAAAAAATAATACTAAAAAATCTTCACAAATAGGATAATATGGACATTATTCTATCTTGAATAAATAACTTAACATCCATTTAAAACTCTACTTATCTTTATATTTGTACTTTCTTTTGAACAGAACAAAGGTATCATAATGTAGCATAAAAACACTGTCTCCTGTGTTTTTAAAATTCAACTTACGTACAGTATTTCTGACAACACTTAGTGTTTGTATAAACTAAACAAGATAAGGATCCTCACATCAGTAAGTAAATTTCACTTCCCACTCCACCACTACTGAATAAACTAATGGGATTTTGAGAAGGGCGTGAAATTTCCAGAACAAAAGCCATTGGCCTATTTAATCTCATTTTCATGGCACAACCATGCCAATCTAAGGTGAGAGATATAGAAAAATAAAAAAATCCAATGGTAAGCAACTCAAGTTTTCTTGAATAGTTATACACCCAAAATTACTATAACTAGACTTGATTCTTAAAAAAAAAAAAATAGTTGGTGATATAATATACAGAGCACATGTTAGGAGTTCAGAAAAGTGGCTGCTATTTCTATTTCTGCCATTGATCTATGATGGAAGAAACCAGCTGGCTCCACAGGATTTGTCACAACATAATACTTACTTTAGGGATCACCAGGTTCAGGGGTTATGTCCAGTTCTCAGCATTGTAGGTCCAGAAACTTGATTTTGTTAAAGCTCCCAGAAGTCATAAAGCTAGGGAAGCTGGCCAAAAACAAGAATACCAATTATACTGACAGTAATGCCAAAAAGATCAATTTTTCTCTTCAGCACATCCCCACCACTAACTATAGTATACAGAGGGCAGAATATGTTAAAAGGTGGGCAAGTGGCTGTGAAATCAGAACAAGGAGAACTGGTTTCTCTTAATGGGTAGTGTCAACAAGTGACTCTGCCTGATAAAGCCATTCTCACTAGAGGGATGTCTCCTGCCAGGAGACCCAAAGTCTGTGTCAGCATAGTATTACAGTATTCACTTACCTCCAGTTTTCTTTTACATTCCAATCCTTGGAATAGTCCCTTGTCAACTTGGTTGCATTTATGTGCTTTTAAAAAGTTCCATCAATGATATATTTACAAACCATCTCCTGAGAAAGCTATTTCTACAGAATGATAAGCTCATTCTTTTTTTCTTTTTGATTCTTTCAGAGATTGGCTGCTTCTTAACATTTTCTAGCCCAATATCAAAAGCAAGAATTTATCTTACAGCTGTCCCCTATGTGCTAAATGCTTAAGTCTAAACCTGTTTGAATTCTTTCCATTTTTATTTTTCTCCATTTTTTTTAAACTTTTGACAAAAATTAAAATACCAGTGCTTCATTTGTTTTATTTCCTCTTTTCTTTTAACATCTAATATTCTATTAAAGATATAGAGTCCAGTTTTTCTGGATGGAATATGCTTTTGTTCTTTTTCACTTTGATGCTCCAAATACAAATTCTTATAAATTCTATTTCTAATTTTATAAACATGAATCAATCTAGATAGAAGTGCTAAAGTGACATTTGTGTGAAATAGTAAAAAGGCTTTCTCCAACTTGATAGAAACGAAGTTGTGAGTTTCTTTAGATTTTTAGATTACCGAGTGAACAGTACCAAAAAAAAAAAATAAAACTCACTACCTTCAAGTCGATTCCGACTCATAGCAACCCCTGTTGGGTTTCCAAGGCTGTAAATCTTCACAGAAACAGACTGCACCATCTTTTTTCTGGTGGGCTCAAAACACCAACCTTGTGGTTAGCAGTCAAATGCCTTAATCACTTCACCACCAGAGCTCCTTTAAGTGTACAGTAAGTACCTTGAAATGAAATATTTTGTATTTGCTTATTTCTGGATTGAGTGTAGTTAATCACTTTATATTACAGAGCTACTAATATTACCCTGAAATCAGAATATATCTCACTGAGAAGAACAAAGCTCATCAATTTAGTTAAACTAGTAGAGCCAACCACATAAAATATAAAAAGTAAGGAAATTGTTCTTAAGTAGTTTTTAAACCTTCTATTTCAGCACTAAAATTCTGAACTCCTAGTGTCCTCTTGAAAAAAGCTCCCACTGACATTTTTGATATTGCTCCTTGTTGTGTTATTATAAGTTGCTGTTGAGTTGATTCTGACTCATGATGATCCCATGTGTGCAGAGTTCCCTGCTTCATCAGAACAAGAAAAAAAATCATATCTTCGTAAATTTGGTGACTTGATTAAATCAGTGGCCTCCCTTTACCAAACCCCTTACAGTGTATTTATTTCCATTGTTAGGTGAGTCTCTTTCCCCACTCCTTGAATCAGCGATGGCCTAGTGACTTGTGATGGCCAATAGAATGGAGTGAAGTGATGCTGTGCCAGTTTCAAGATTAGCCCTCCAAGGACTGAGCTGTGTCTGCTATTTGCTTCAATGTGATCACTATGAGAATAAGCACAAGAATGAGACATGGCCCAGTTGTCATAGACAAGGCCCAGATGTGTTAAGAGAGCCCACAATGTCCAGCCAACCCACCAGCTGACTGCAGAGGCATGAGTGAATCTAGCAAGAATCTGGTCCAGAGCAGCAGAACCATCTGGCCTACCTATAGACTTAACAAAAATAATAAATGATTGTTACGTTAAGCTTTGAAATGTTGGGTGGCTTTATTATAAAGCAATAATTGTGTGATACAATAAGGAACTGTGGTGGTACAGTGCCTAAGGCATTTGACTGCTAACTTGAAGAATTGGTAGTTCGAACCCACTAGCCACTCCATGGAAGAAAGACAGGGCAATCTACTTCTGTAAAGATTTACTGCCTCAGAAACCCTATGGGTGTCACCATGAATTGGAATTGACTAAATGGCAATGGGTTTGGTTTTGGTTTATGTGCTACAACAGGCCTTTTCATTGTAACATTAATGCTTTTTTTAATTTTGCAACAATATCAGTAACTAGCTAGGTGTTCTGTTCCCTTAAAATTGGAATGTTATAAAAGTTAAGCATTATAAAGTTCTAGCCCTTAATCTTCACTTCATTCACCTCTCTCATTTCCTCTTCCCTCAGAGGTATGAATTTGGTGTATACCCACTTACTATGATTGTTTATTCTTATGATTTATAAATTTTATGCCTTTTTAGACCATCAGGAATTTATTTTTCTGACTTATGATAGTTACAGAGTCACTGTACCAAAAAGAACTGATCGATCTTCATCCATTTCAGGAAGTGGCATATGATCTAGAACCAATGGTAATGAAGGAAGA
>NW_006921821.1:5473579-5475631 GCF_000298275.1 Orycteropus afer afer
GTTTCGTTCTGCTGTGCATGGGGTCGCTATGAGTTGGAAATGACTCGACGGCACTTAACAACAACAACAACAAAATAGTAGTTGCAGAATCTGATTTTATTATTATTATTATTTACAAATTGTCCTGACATTATTTATTAACTATTACATTTTTCTTCTCTTACTTACAATGTATTTGTTGTGAATCACAAACCATATTCTGTCATATTCTATTTTTGAATGTGATTCTCAGCTATTTTGTTCCATTAATCAACACCTAAATCAGTATCAAAATCTTAATTACTATAAGTGTTGATTGTTGGTAACTGCTCCTATCTTGTTTGCCTTTTTAATTGTTATCTTGGCTAGTTCTATATATTAAGTTCAATTATGTATATATTTATATAACACACCCACACATATATTTTGATGTTAAATTTACTTCTTTTTATTATTATTATTGTGGTTTTGAAGAAAGTTTACAGAGCAAATTAGTTTTCTACTCAATCATTTACACATTTTTTATTTGTAATTATTAGTCACAATTCCCTCAGTGTAAAGAACTCTTCACACTTCCTCCAGGGGTTCTTTATTTACATTCATCTTTCCTTCCTGCTCCTTCTTACCTCTGGATATTTGTTTTTGGGTAAATTTTGCTCTTTATTCTCATATGGTTGATTGTATTGAGGAGTATGTTCCTTATTGTCAAGAAACTTATTCATTTTATAGGTCAGTCTATTGTTTGTCAATACGACCTTGATTATTGCATGACATTAACAACACTATACATGGGAGTTCCGGTAAGACGGCAGACTAGGCAGAAAGACTGCAAGACCCTCTTCAACAAAGAAAAGGGAAACCAATTAACACAGAGACAGAAGATAATCCTGTACCCCTGAGCATTGAAGGGAAGGATATAGAAGTGGACTAAATGCCAACTAGCAGAAGAATTTGGATGAAAATACCACAAAAGGAGACATGTGGAGCTGTGGTCTGGCAGCGATCCTGAGTGATCCTGACAGCACAGACAGCTTGGAGAATGCCAAGTGGTGGTAGGACCTAAGAATTACCATAAAAATCATCACTGCTAGCCAGGAACTGCACAGAGGACTGCTCTGGTGGCTAGGGAATAAATGGAGAAGGTGAAGAGAAAGGTGGGCTGAGCTGTGTACTTTTGCCTGTCTGGAGAGTGCTGCCATTTTGAATGTTTAAAAGCAGCTTAACCATTTTGGATATTTAAAGAGATAGCACTTTCCCAGATTCCAGGGGCTTAAGAACAGGTTCTACTTGCCAGCAACCCCAAGGACATTCTGGACCTGCACGACTGAAAAGGTGCAACATTCCTCTTGTTATTCTTATACACCACACCTGCTTGGTGAACGGAGGTGCAGCCAACCCCCACTCCCACCCACCTTCTGAGCCTGCAGGAACTTCATCCCACTCTGTGTGATCAGACAGAGCCTGAGAACCCTGCCCTGTAATCCACCTATTTTTCTCTCTTTTTTGATTTTTTCTCTTTTTTCCTTTCTTTTTTCTGGTGTTTAGTTTGCTTGTTATTTGTCTGTTTTAAAACTACTATTATTATTAATACTTTGATCCTTTTTACTGTGATTCTTTATTCTTCCCCTCCCAGGTCCTAGTTTTCAGCTATTTTTCTTTTCCCTGTTCCTGGTTGAAAAATAAAATCATTTATTTATTTATTCATTTTTCTTTTTTCCCCTTTTTTCTCATGGATCACTCCATTCCTTGCTTTTCTTTTTGCATTCTTCCCATTTTTTTCTTCATTATGTTCTTTCTCTACCTTTTTTCTCTTAGTGCCCTATCCCCAGATATTGCAGGTTTTCTTGTTTTTTCCCTTTTTTGTTACTGTTCCCGTGCGATTACATGGTGAGTTTTTTGTCCATGTGCTTTTATTTTTCTGATGGTTATTCAATTGTAATTTTTGTCTAACTGAGTGGGAGACAGCAACAGTCCCCATTAGACACAACTACACCCACACCTCCTGCAACTTCACTTTCTGAACGAGAGCCACTACCTCCTTCTCCACCAACGGGCCAATGATAAAACCACCAA
>NW_006921821.1:5480478-5505641 GCF_000298275.1 Orycteropus afer afer
GGTATGTATCTGAAAAAAGTGACAGCCATGACAAGAACAGACATATGCACACCCATGTTCATCACAGCACTATTTACAATAGTCAAAAGATGGAAACAACCTAGGTGTCCATCAACTGATGAATGGATAACCAAACTATGGTATATACACACAATGGAATACTATGCAATGCTAAATAATAATGTAGAATCTGCAAAACACCACATAAAGTGTTGAACTTGGACGACATTATGCTGAGTGAAATAAGTCAATCACAAAAGGACAAATATTATATTAGTCCGTTATTGTAAAGTCAAGGAAAGTTTTATGTATAGAAGAAAATTTTTTTTGTTGGTTACCAGGGGTGGGAGTCGAGGGTAGGGAACACTGTTAGATAGATAGATAGAGATAAGTATTGATTTGGGTGAAGAAAAGGGCAATGTACCAAATGTGAGTGACCAATATGGCAGTATTAAGGATGAGAAAGACACAGAGAGGTACATGGGAGGTACAGACATCAAAAATGATCCCTTTTGCACATACAGTACTGTATTGTCAGTGAAGGCAAACATGGGTATATGGGTGGACAGATGGGTGGACGGGCTGAACTATTAGGTATGTCTATGAAGTGGGGAGTGTATCCAAGAACATGTATAGGGTTGGCAGACAGTGGTCCTATAAGTTTATGTGAATGATCAGAATTCCAAGGTGTATAGTAGAGGTGACAAGGAAGGGGTAAGGTTGTGGTCACTGCTTGGTCACAGTCAGCTACCCACAGGGACCGAGTAGTTGAACCTGTGTGTTCAGGACCATAGTCACAGGAGACATCAAGCTCAACTGGCATAACATACTATACAAAACATTGTCCCACCTCCTAATTTGGCGAGTGGGGATTGGGATCTTAAAAGCTTGCAAGCTGCCATCTAGATGCAACGATGGGTCTCTCCTTGTCCAGAGCCAAGAGGTATGAAGAAAACCAAAAATTCATGGAAACAATTAGGCCTAGCGACTGACACACCATCCGATCTGCAGCCTATACGACTATGAGACCAGAAGAACTAGATGGTGCCCAGCTTCCACTGTCATCCACTTGGAAGGGGAGCTATGTAGCAGATCCTTGATAGAAAGGGAGAACAATGTGGAACAAAACTCAAAATTATTTGGAGGAAAAAAAAAGGTGGGGGACCAGATTTGCTGGTCTGATGGAGCCTGGTGGAATTACCGGGACCATGGCCCCTAGTTGCCCTTCAGGTCTGGAATTGAATTCACACCTGTGGCTTCCAGCTGAACTAAAGTCAGACATATGAGTTGAAAATTTATCTGAGATAGATACACTCCTTGGAGAGAACAATCATGGGAGAAAGAAGGGCTGCTCATGCACATGGAGACAGCTCAGGGGGCAGGAGTGCATGGAGGGATGGACACAGGGAAGAGGTAATTATGGGGAAGAAGTGGAGGGGAGCCATTGCATTGTGGTAAATTGTGGTCAATGCTATGAGTCAAAGTATATGTGAACTGCTGTATGGAAAGTGAATTTGATCTGTAAATTTTCACCCAAATCACAATTAAAAAAAAAAAAAAAAAAAAAAAACAATACATGAAGAAAGCAAAAGGTCATCAAAAAGGCAAAACAGGAAGAAAAGACCAAAATAAATGTCAGAAGAGACTGTGAACCTTGCTCTTGAATGGAGTGTAGCTAAAGTGAATAGAAGGAATGATGAAATAAAAGAGCTGAACAGAAGATTTCAAAGGGTGGCTCAAGAAGACAAAAAAATAAGAAAGTATTATAATGAAATGTGGGAAGACCTGGAATTAGAAAACCAAAAGGGAAGAAAACACTTGGAATTCCTCAAGCTAAAAGAAACTGAAAAAAAAAAATTTCAAGCCTTGAGTTGCAATATTGAAGAATTCTAATGGCAAAGCATTGAATGATGCAGGAAGCATCAAAAGAAGATAGAAGAAATACATAGGAGGTGGCATATGATCAAGAACCAATGGTACTGAAGGAAGGAAGCCAAGCTGCACTGAAGGAATTGGCAAAAAACAAGTTTCTAAGAATTGATAGAACACCCACTGAGATGTTTCAACAAACAAATACAGCACTACAGGCACTTACTTCTTTATGCCAAGATATTTGAAAGACAATTACTTGGTCAACCAACTAGAAGAGCTCCATATTTGTGTGCAGTCCAAAAAAAGGGATCCAAAACAATGTGGAAATTATTAAACAATATCATTAATATCACACACAAGTAAAATTTTGCTTAAGATAACTGAAATATGGTTACACAGTTATGTTGACAGGGAAGTTCCAGAAATTCAAACTGGCTTCAGAAGAGGACATGGAATGAAGGATATCATTGCTGATGTCAGATGGATCTTGGCTGAAAGCAAAGAATACCAGAAACGTGTTTACTTGTGTTTTACTAACTATGCAAAGGCATTCAACTGAGAGGATCGTAGTAAATTATTGATAATATTGCAAAGAATGGGAATTCCAGAACACTTAATTGTGCTCATGAGGAACCTGTGCATAGACCAAGAGGCTGTCATTCCAACAGAACAAGGAGATGCTGCATGGTTTAAAATTAAGTATATGTGTGGGGGTGTATCCTTTCACCATACTTAGTCAATCTGTATGCTGAGCAAATAATCTGAGAAGCTGGCGTATATGAAGAAGAACGCAATATCATGACTGGAGAAAGACTCATTTACAACCTGTGATATGCATATGACATAACCTTGTTTGCTGAAAGTGAAGATGACTTGAAGCACTTACTAATGAAGATCAAATACTACAGTCCACAACATAAGGACAACAAAAATCCTTACAAATGGACCAATAAACAATATCCTGATAAATGGAGAAAAGATTGAAGTTGTCAGAGATATCATTTAATGTGGAGTCACAATCAACATCTATGGAAGCAACAGTCACGAAAGCAAACATTATATTGCACTGGGCAAATCTGCTGCAAAAGACTTCTTTAAATTGTTAATAAGTAAAGGTGTCACTTTGAAGACTAAGCTGGGACTAAGGTGGGTCTAACCCAAGCCATGGTATTTTCAATCACTTCTTATACATGTGAAACTGTACAATGAATAAGGAAGACCAAAGAAGAACTGATGCCTTTGAATTGTGGTGTTGGTGAAGAATATGGAAAATACTATGCACTGCCAGAAGAATGAACAAATCTGTTCTGGAAGAAGTGCAGCCACAATGCTCCTTAGAAGCAAGAATGGCCAGATTTCATCTCACCAACTTTGGTTATGTTGTCAGAATGGATCAGTCCCTAGAGAAGGATATCACGCTAAGTAAAGGAGAGGGTCAATGAAAAAGGGAAAGACCCTCAATGAGATGGGTTGACACAGTGGCTGCAACAATGGGCTCAAGTATAGCAAGGATTGTAAGGTGGCACAGGGCCGGACAGTGTTTCATTCTATTATACATAGGGTTGCTATGAGTTGGAGCTGACACAACAGCACCTAACAACAACAGTTGTTTAGTTGAAACAGGAGATAAGTCTCTATATTTTCAAAATCTTAATATATTAGTTACTGCCTCAAGTACATATGAAACGTTATGCTAAGGATCCTGATGTTATGAGAATACCTTTAGAGTTACATCATGTTTACTGTAAGCTTTCATAAAGACTTTTTCAGGTGAAAAGGAATATCCATTAGCTCTTGTTACTATTTTGTTTGTTATGTTTTTGTTTTCCATGAAAGCGTTTGGATATTACCAGATGTTCATTCAACTTCTATTGAGATAATATTTTTTTTCCCTTTCCATAATGACTTGTTTCATAGATTTTATTGATTTATTCCTGGACAGATCTTAAACATGTTTCAAGTAAGTTTGATATAATTAAGTTAGTTGTGTTTTATTGCTGGTTAATTCATCTTTCAGTTTTTATTTGTTGCCTGTTTACTCAGTGTCAATTATCCTCAAGGCCTCTGAGTGGAGGTCTGTTTTCTCCTCCTGCTTTCCCCACTCTGCCTTTCCTCTTTTACCTCCACTGCCCTTGCCTTCTTGCTCAGATTCAGGTTTTTTTATGTGCAGTTCTGGATTTCCCTTCTACGGTGATACTGAGGGTACTGCAGAATTCGTCACTAAGAAAGTGAGGAACTTGGGCTAGGTCCAATGGCTTTCTCTGTCGTGCTGCACTGCAGGTACTCAGCTTTTTCTATAACCTGCAGCTCTTGTCAGCAACTGTGGCTGTTTTCAGGATCCTCCTAGAGCAAGGAGAGTGGCACACAACTCCCAGTTTTGGAGACCGAGTCTTCCTCCAGTTTCCTAACATGTCTAAAACACGTTTTGGCAGGAATAGAACTCCTGTTAACCTCCGATATTTCAGGACCCAGAGACTATTACAAGTGTTAGAGCCCCTGAATTTCACCGTGTATGTGTGTTTCTAGAACACGAAGATGACTGCCTTATCACTTTAATTTGTTTTAGTAACTTTGCTTGGATCAGAATGGGTACTTTAAAGATATTTCCATTCCTAATTTGACTTTATTACCCCCTCAGCACCTTGCACAGTCATTTGCATATATTTTCTGCTGAATACAAGTTTCTAGAATAGAAACCATTTCATCACATTCAAGCAAAAGTTGAGTGAATGCCCATCAGGAATACACTGTGGAGGAAATTAATTCACTAATACAGGCATGACCTACATGAATTCTAATCCTTTCTTTGTCAAGAATTCCAAAATTTTCTATCAGTTTTCAGGAGTAGAGTGACTCTTAAGAAAGGTTGTATTGTTGTTAGATGCTATCAAGTCAGTTCCAACTCATATCAGCTATACGCTCAACAGAAAAAGATACACAATTACTAAATGCTCAAATACTCAATGATGACAATGATGATGTAAGAAGACTTGCTACATCAACAATTCAACCCTAAGGAATCTGCTTAACAATTCTTGTGTGTGTTTTATTATTTTATCTTCAGATTTTCCATTGTATGTCTTAACTATGTATAGTTATGGTGTAATGTATGCAATGAACTAGCCTGTTTGGCTGGGGTTATAGTCTACTCTTTCATCAAAACGCATTTTCCAAATTTTCTTTCAGAGGCTGTAATGTCCATTTTTCAGGTTGGTAAATTAGTTTCACCTCTCTGCTCCTTCCTAAGTCCCTTCCTTTCAGTTCCTGTCTTTTTAAAATGCTGAGTATTTGACCTCAGGTATAGAGAATGTTCCTGAAAGCTATTAAACAGAGCTCTAGACATGAAACTTGATAACCTCCATCTTAAATTATCTTACCTGGGGTTCCCACTTAACATATAAATCTTGATATTCACACTAGTTTTCTTTATAGAGGCCCAAACCCTGTGAAAGTCCTCTGCTCGCATCTTTTTTCCACATGTTCCAATTTAACCCTGAAAATGAACCACCACTGAAACAAATGAACAGCAAGCATGAATCAAAGTGCAAGACTCCTACTTTACTACTTAATAACCAAATCTTAATAATCAAAATGAACTCTTCATGTGTACAAGTATCATCATTAGAGTACCATGCATTGATTTGTGTACATTGAATTGATCCACTGTTCACTCAGTACAGACAAGGTCTTATCATACATTTATACTATACTTATCTAATATTCTAATACTATATTCAAAAATTTTATGCAATAATCTTTCCATAGAAGCATCTGTCAACATTTATCCATGTATTTCTTCTTTAGTCTTTACATTCCAATTTAAGCTTTGAGGGAACATATTAACTCACAAATTATGCAAATTATAGTTGCTTAATATTGGGCTTTTGTCATATTGTCAATACACTTTTACAAGTTTATTTTCTAAGTATTACATTCAATCATTTCTTTAAAAAAAATTTTTTTTTATTTGGGTGAAAGTTTACACAGCAAATCAGTTTTCCGTTCAACAATTCATGCAAATTTTGTTTCATGCCATTGATTGCAATCCCCGAAATGTAGTAACACTCATCCCACTTCTTCCCTGTGTTCCCCATTTCCATTCATCCTTCTTTTCTATCACTTCATGTCTTCTGAATTTTGTTTCTGGACAAATGCTGCCCTTTTAATCTCATATGGTTGATTGTTCTAAGGAGTTATTGTTCGCTTCATAGATCTAATTTTTAGGCAAAAGTTGAGCCATGAGGGTGAATTCAGTTCCAGCCTTGAAGGGTGACTACAGGCAGTGCCACTGGTCCAACCATTTTGAGTTTTGTACCACTTTGTCTCCCACTCTATCCAGGCCCTTCTATTGTGATTACACTCAGAGTCATTGACAGTGATAGTTGGGCAACATCTAGTTCTTCTGGTCTCAGGGTTGTGGAGAGTGAGGTTCTCCTGGTCCAGCAGGTTGTTGGACTACATGTTTCCACGTGTCTTTGATTTTCTTCACTCTTCTTTGTTCCTGATGAGAAGAGACAAATAGTTGCACCTTAGATGGCTGCTCACAAGCTTTTAAGAACTCAGTTGCTACTCACCAAAGCAGAATTTAGAACATTTTATTTGCAGATCTTATCGTGCAAATTGACCTTGATCACTTTGTGCCGACCTCCCCCTTATGTATATTGCCTTCCCCTTCACCCAGGTCAATAGGTGTTTGCCCTCCAGTTGGTGACTTACTCTCCCTTTCCCTCTGAGCACTGGTAACCATCAAAGAGTGTTCTGTGTGAAAATTTTTCTTGACTTTATGTAATAGACGACTCATACAATATTTGTCCTTTTGTGACTAATTTCACTCCCCATAATGTCCTCTAGGTTCATCTATGTTATGATGTCTCACAGACTCACCATTATTCTTCAACATTGTGTTGTATTCCATTGCCTGTATGTACCAACATTTGATTATACATTCATCCATTGATGGGCATTTAGGTTGTTTCCATTTTTTTGCTGTTGTGAATAATGCTGTGATGAATATGGGTGTGCATGTATCTGTTACTGTCATATGGTATTTCTATTCCTAACTTTTTTGTAAAGTGACATACAGTTTTCCACAGTGGTTATACAATTTTATAATCCCACAACCAATGTATCAGAGTTCTAGTCTCTTCACTGCCTCACTAGCATTTTTTTATAACTTTGCTATTAATGCTGGGGTAAGATGATATCTCATTGTTTTGATTTGCATCTTTCTATTGGCTGAGGATCATGAGCACATTTTTTTTTCATGTGTTAGTTGGCTACCTGAATCTCTTCTTCGGTGAAGTGTCTGTTCATGTCTTCTGACCATTTTTTAATTGGATTTTTGTCTTTTCATTGTTAGTGTGTTGAAGTTTCCTATAAATATTAGAGGTTAGTCCCTTGTGCAATATGTCATCGACAATTATTGTTTTTCTCAATCTATAGGTTCCTTTTTACTATTTTGGTGAAATCTGTTGATGTTTGTAAGTGTTGAAATTTTTGGATGTCTCAAGTACCTACCTTTTCTTCTCTTGTTTGTGCAGTTACGTTTGATGGTGTATATATGCCATGTATAAAAACCAAAATCAAACCCACTGCCATGGAGTTGGACCTGACTCATAGCGACCCGAATGCCCAACCTTCCTTCTGAGGAGTGGCTGGTGGGTTTGAACTGCTAGCCTTCTGGTTAGCAGTCACATGCCTTAGGCACTATGTCACCAGACCCCTAAGTCTGTCCCTATATTTTCTATGATAATCTTTATAGTTTTATGTTTTAAAGTCAGGTCTTTGATCCATCTTGAGTTCATTTTGGTATATGGTGTGAAATATGGATCTAGTTTTATTTTTCTATAAATGTGTATCTAGTTTTGCCAGCATCATTTGTTAAAGCAACTATCTTTTCCTCATTTAATGAGTTTCAGCCCTTTGTCAAAGATCAGCTGACCATAGGAGGATGGATTTGCTTCTGGGTTCTCAGTTCTCTCCCACAGATATACATACATCTGTCATTGTACCAGCACCAGTTTGACTACTGTGGCTATGCAGTAGGTTTTGAGATCAGGAAGTGTGAGGTCTCTACTTTGTTCTTCTTCTTTAGTAGTGCTTTGATTTTCCAGGGTATCTTTCTTTTCCACACAAAGCTGATGATTAGGTTTTTCAATCTCTTTAAAAAATGATGATGGAATCTGAATTGGGATTGCATTTTTTCTATGGATCACTTTTGTTGTATTGACATTTCCACAATGTTAAGTCTTTCATCCATAACGATGGTATATTCTACCATTTATGTAGGTCTCTGTTAGTTTCTTATAATGGTGTTTTGTAGTATTTTCTTTTATAGGTCTTTAGTATCTTCGGTTAGATTTATTCATAAGTATTTGATCTTTTGGGTGACTATTGCAAATGGTATTATTTCCCCAATTTCCTTTTCAAAGTTCTCATTGTTGTTGTTAGGTGCCATCAACTTGTTTCCAACTCAAAGTGGCCCTATGTACAGGAGAATGAAACTCTGCCCTATCCTGTGCAAGCTTCATGATCCTTGCTACACCTAAGCTTATCGTTGCAGCCACTGCATCAATCCATCTTGTTGAGGACTTTCCCCTTTTTCATTGACCCTCCACTTTATCAAGAATGATATTCTTCTCCTGGGAATGGTCCCTTCTGAAAACAAGACCAAAGTAGGTGAGATGAAGTCTGGCCATTCTTGCTTCCAAGGAGCATTCTGGCTGCACTTCCTTCAGGACAGATTTGTTCATTCTTAGCAGTCCATGGTACTTTCAGCATTCTTTGCCAACACAACTCAAAAGCATCAGGTCTTCTTTGGTCTTCCTTACTTATTGTCCTGCTCTCACATGCATATGAGGTGACTGAAAATACTATGGCTTGTGTCAGGTACATCTTAGTCTTCAGCACTTGAAAGAAGTCTTTTGCAGCAGATTTTCCCAATGCTCTACGTCGTCTGGTATCTTGCCTGCTACTTTCATTGGTGTTGGTTGTAGAACGAAGTAATATGAAGTCTTTGACAACTTCAATCTTTTCCTCATTTATCATGATGCTGCTTATTGGTCCAGTTGTGAAGATTTTTGTTTTCTTTATATTGAGGTGTAATCCATACTGCAGACTGAAGTCTTCAATCTTCATCAGTAAGTGCTTCATGTCATCCTCACTTTCAGCAAAAAAAATTGTGTTGTCAGTGTATCGCAAGTTGTTAATGAGTCTTCCTCCAATTCTGATGCCATGTTCTTCTTCATATAGTTCAGCTTCTCGGATTATTTGCTCAGCATAAAAATTTAATAAGTATGGTGA
This sequence comes from Orycteropus afer afer, assembly GCF_000298275.1. NCBI lineage: Eukaryota > Metazoa > Chordata > Mammalia > Tubulidentata > Orycteropodidae > Orycteropus > Orycteropus afer. Next base: position 5,489,653 of record NW_006921821.1, read on the forward strand.
AAGGATATAATATTGATGCACTCCCTTCTTGATTCTGAACCATGCAGTATCCCCTTGTTCTGTTTGAACGACACCCTCCTAATCTATGTACAGGTTCCTCATGAGTACAATCAAGTGTTCTGGAATTCCCATTCCTCTCTATATTATCCATAATTTGTAATGATCCACACAATCAAATGCTTTTGCATAGTCAATAAAACATAAGTAAACATCTTTCTGGTATTCTTTGCTTCCAGCTAAGATCCATCTGACATCAGCAGTGATATCCCTTATTCCACATCCTCTTCTGAATCCAGCTTGCATTTCTGGAAGCTCTCTGTCAATATACTACTGCACAGTATATTGTATAGGCACAGTGGCTGCAATGATGGGTTCAGGTATAACAAGGATCATGAGGCTGGCACAAGACCAGGCAGTGCTTCATTCTGCTGTGCATAGGGTCGCTATGAGTTGGAGATGACTTGACGGCACCTAACAACAACAAAACTATTATTGTGGAGTTGTCTATTTCTAATCCAGTGCATGGTATTTTCAATCACCTCACATACTTGCAAAAACTGGATAATGAATAAGGAAGACTGAAGGAGAATTGATGCATATGAATTATGGTGTTGGAAGATTACTGGATATACTATGGACTGCCAGAAGAATGCAACAAGTCTGTCACGGAAGAAGTATAACAGAATGCTTCTTAGAAGCAAGGATGGTAAAAGTTTGTCTAATATACTTTGGATGTGTTACCAGAAGGGACTAGTCCCTTGAGGAAGACATCACGTTCGCTAAAGTTGAGTGTCAGTGAACAAGGGGAAGATCCTCAACAGAATGGATTGATACAGTGGATGTAACAATGGGCTCAAACATAATAATGATTGTGAGGATGGTGCAGGACCAGAAAGTGTTTTGTTCTCTTGTACAAATGAGTTTCTATGAGTTGGTCCGCACTAGACAGCATCTAACAAGAATAACGACCAAACTGGACAGTGCGTTTAGGAAAACACTGCTGTTAAAAAGCAAATGTAACAGAAAATGTAGTGTGGTGTGGGTAAAATTATTAATAGTTGCATTGATATGAAAATAAACTTTATGTAATAGTTGTTAAAAATAAACAGCAGACAGTGAAACCATTTTAGCTGCTCTGGACAATTTGCCTGTAGAGTAAGCATAGAATGCTGTTAAGATATCTTCTCAATTACACTGAAGCATGCAAAGGAATGAATTCACTCTGTGGTTTCTTGCAAATGGCCCTAAGTATATGTTAGAAAATAATCTTGAGCCTTAAGAACACATTAGTATCAATAGCCAATTCTGCTGTTGATCAAACAATAAAATCTGAAAACCCCAGCAGAACTAAGCAAAGAAGCTTGACAACAAAACTAAGGCAAATTTTGAAATGGAAACTCCTTTGACTACAGCCAGTGATAATATTAACAGATGGTAAGGTTTTATTTCTACCCACAATAGATGGACACAGACAGTTACAGAAGTACTACTATGATTCTGCCATGTTTTTATGACCTCCAGAAAAGGACTTTTCTGTGCTTATCATGCTACCAGAGATTCCTATCTCAACAATAAATCATTTTCATCTACCTATTAAACATTGAGAACCAAAGGTAATGAAAGAAGAAGTCAAAGCTGCAATGAAAGAACTGGCGAAGAATAAGGCTCCGGGAATTGATGGCATACCGATTGAGATATTTCAACAAACAGATGCCCCATTGGAGGCACTCACTCAGTTATGCCAAGAGATTTGGAAGACAGCTACCTGGCCAACTGACTGGAAGAGATCCATATTTGTGCCCATTCCAAAGAAAGGTGATCCCACAGAATGTGGAAATTATAGAACAATATCATTAATATCACACGCAAGTAAGATCTTACTGAAGATAATTCAGAAACATTTGCAGCAGTATATTGACAGAGAACTTCCAGAGGTTCAAGCCAGATTCCAAAGAGGACATGGAACAAGGGATATCATAGCTGTTGTCAGATGGATCTTGGCTCAAGGCAAAGAATACCAGAAAGATGTTTACTTGTGTTTTATTGACTATGCAAAGGCATTGGATTGTGTGGATCATGACAAATTATGGATAACATTGAGAAGAATGGGAATTCCCGAGCACTTGATTGTACTCATGAGGAATCTGTACCTTGACCAGGAGGCTGTCGTTCGAACAGAACAAGGGGACGCTACATGGTTTAAAATCAAGAAGGGAGTGCGTCAGGGTTGTATTCTTTCTCCACACTTATTCAATCTATATGCTGAGCAAATAATCCGAGAAGCTGGACTATATGAAGAAAAACGTGGTATCAGGATTGGAGGAAGAATCATTAACAACCTGAGATATGTAGACGATACAACTTTGCTTGCTGAAAGTGAGGATGACTTAAGGCACCTACTGATGAAGGTTGAAGAATACAGTCTGCAGTATGGATTACGTCTCAATATAAAGAAAACAAAAATCCTCACAACTGGACCAATGAGCAGCATCACAATAAATGAAGAGAAGATTGAGGTTGTCAAAGAATTCACATTGCTTGGTTCTACAATCGATGCCAACGGGAGCAGCAGTCAGGACATTAGACGATGTGTAGCATTGGGAAAGTCAACTGCGAAGGAACTGTATCAAGGGCTGAGGAGCAAGGATATCTCCTTGAGGACTAAGGTGCGCCTGACACGAGCCATGATATTTCCAATCGCCTTGTATGCATGTGAGAGCTGGACAATGAATAAGGAAGACCGAAGAAGAGTTGATGCTTTTGAGTTGTGGTGCTGGCGAAGAATGCTGAAAGTACCATGGACTGCAAAAAAAACTAACAGATCTGTCCTGGAGGAAGTACAGCCAGGATGCTCCTTGGAAGCAAGAATGGCCAGACTTCGTCTCACCTATTTTGGTCATGTTGTAAGAAGGGACCATTCCCTGCAGAAGGATGTCATGCTTGGTAGGGTGGAGGGTCGACGAAAGAGAGGGAGGCCTTCAAAGAGATGGATTGACATGGTGCTACGATGATGGGCTCAAGTATAGCAGAGATTGTGGGGCTGGTGCGGGATCAGGCAGTGTTTCGTTCTGCTGTGCATGGGGTTGCTATGAGTTGGAAACGACTCGATGGCACTTAACAACAACAACAACAACAACATTAAACATCAACTTTGCTGCTTTGAGTTTGATTCAATTAAATTATAAAAATAAAATAGCTAGTAACCATCCGTATTCTATATCCTTGTTCCCGATGGACCATTGATAAAATTGATAATCAACAATATGGCCATTTGGCTTTAATTTGCAGCTGTTTGAATAAAAGGAATCTAGTATACCAGCTTTTAAAAAGTTCTGTAAGGAGAGTGCTAATGCATTCCTGCTTATATTTCCATATAATTTGAATAACTAATTTAAAACAGACATCAGTTGCTTTGGATATAATGATTGGTCTTGTCAGTACTATGCACCCATGTATTTACATTTAAGTAACCCTGGATGAGGTTCTCTGCCTGTTTATTGGTTCTTTCACTTGTTTATTGGTGCATCCGTCTTGTTTAAATGAAGCCCAGGAGAACAGGCTGTTTCTACTTTCATAAACTTAAGCCAATAAACATGTTACAATAATCACTCTGTTAAAAAAAAAAAAAAAGTAAAGTCAAGGTGATGTAAATTCACTTTACTCAGATTTCAACTCGGCTTTCTTTGATTGTATATAATATTGATTTTTCTCAGGGGCAGGTGAGTCAAAGATCTTAACTTGTTCTTTGCTGGGAACATTTTGATATTTGTGTCACTAAACCTTAGAGTCTTTAATGATAAGTAACGCACCACAGGGAATGACTGGGAATGTGTTGCAGTAATTGAAGCACTTATACTTCACCAAAAATGCTATCTGTGCTCATGTGACTAACAGGATGGGAACACTCATCCACTGAGCTCCAAGCTAATATCATCCAGTCAGGTGAACGAGTATCCCAAGGTGGTACCCTCAGGCGTGCCTGTTGTAGAAGAAATGCATCTTAACTCTGTAAGGTCATAGCACAAGCATATTAAAATGGGAGAAAATAAGTACAGCCATTTATTAGACCTGCTTTAATTTATTTTCTCTGTACTGCTGCTTTCTGCTTCCCTTAATTTCTTTGCCGCAAATCTTTTTGTTAACTCATTATAGCACAGAACACAATTTGTGTCTTTTTGCATTTATAAATTTCTTTGATCATGGCTCCTAATCTAAAAACTGCATCAGTAAAGGGTTTTATATTTCTCTCTTCAATAACCAGAAAAACTCACTACCACTGAATCTATACTGACTCATAAAGACCCTATAGGAGAGAGAAGAACTTCCCCATAGATTTACAAGGTGGTAAATCTTTACCAAGAGAATTGCTCACCTTTTGGTTAGCTCAGCGCTTCAACCACTGTGCAACCAAGCCTCCTATCGCTCTTCAATCACAACACCAAACCATGTTTTTACCAAAGGACCAGGGTTGCCTGGAAAATAAAGCAGTTGTAGTTCTTGGTTTAATGGTAGTCAACAGCAAACCAAATTAATCACTTTGGATAATATTACTGTTAATCAAGCTAAAATATTGAATTCCTTGTTGAGGGTAACTAATACTAATTTTGAAACTCGTAGCTATTATTTGCATAACAGAGTTTATATACAAAACACCCCCAGAAAAGAAAATTACATTGAACAGTTACAAACTTTAGTCTTCAATTACCACCTACTTTTAATTGTAAACCAAGATAAGTGATTTTGTAAGTTCTCTTGCTTTTTGCTAAGGCTATGCTTGGCCAACGAGATTGCAAAATCCTTAAAAGGCAGAAACTCTGCATATTTCTCCTGCTCAACACCAATAAACATTGGTTCTTGCCATTCGTGAAGTACTCTTTCATTTTAAAGTGCTACCAGGGTACACGTAGGTAGCAAAGTCAGGAAGGGCAATGGGGCATCTGAGAAGAGGTTGTAAAATCCGGATGTTGTTGTTGTTATTTGCCGTGGAGTGGGCCCTGACTCATAGCGACCCCTCCTTGGGTTTCCGAGGCAGTATCACTACGGAAGTAGGATTGCCCACATCAGGATAGGCACATAGAAAGCCAGAATTCCAGAGCGAACACATATGGATTTCACGGTGCTGCGCCACCAAAAGGCCACTTAAAGACTTAGCCTACTCTCTCCAAATAGAAATCCCGCCGCCCCCCCAACTCAGCCGACTCCCAGCGTCCAAGCCGCTACTAGAGGGCGGGGGAAGCCCGAGGGAGCAAGGCAGGTGACCCCCCACTGGGGCATGGCGGGAGCGACCAGAGCATGCGCGCGGACTGGAGGGGAGTTCCAAGGATTCCCCTGTCCACGTGCTGCCTCCCCTCACCCGGCGTGCCCCAACTCCTGTTACCCCGCATGCTGCGTTTCCCGGCGGCGCCGCGAACCCCAACCTCTACTCCCTTCGCGCCCCACCCCCGCGCCGCGCTCCCCCTTTTCGGGAGCGCCCTGTTGCAGCAGCCTGGGCCAAGCGTCTGCTCGCTAGGGGTCGCGCCCCGCCTGGCCTGGCGCCGAGTCTGGCGTTGCAGATGGCAGGGTGCAGCGCGGCTGTTCGCGGGGTAAGGAGGGCGGCGCGAACGCCACAGCGAGAGCCAAGGCAGGCTGGGCCGGGTGAGAGGTGCGCGTGGCCTCTGGGGTGCGAGGGCCTGGGCCAGGGGCGGTGGTTATTAATTTCTCGGCCCCTTATCTTAATCTTTCGTCGCTCGACGCACCGTGCTCCTCGCGAGGGGTACTGTACGCTGGTCGCCGTGCTTTACACCGGACCTTCGCTGTCTCTTGCCCTCAGAAGGCAGGCCAGTGCCCCACGTGACCACCTAGATGCAAGGACCAGCACACTCCGGGGCCTGGGGACAGGGTGAGGGCGTCAGAGTGGGGACTCCGTGGGCAAGGTCCGGCTATCGGGCCAGGGAATTCCCAGAGGCGGTGCATTTCACTTTGGCGTCCCTTCGGGGCCAAGGGCTCCCGGTTTTCCCGCCTCCCCTTCTTTCCCCCCATGGCTGTCGCGTGTAAGATAAGAGACTGCCTCTGCGGATGCCCCGTTACCCCACTTCATCCCGTCTATCTTCTTCCTCAGCAGTGGAGCCTTGGTGGCGCGCAGGGCTGGGCGGAAGAAAGGTGCAATGTTCCCTGACGCACCCTTCCTCCCTGGCTGCACCAGGGCGCGCGGCCCAGCCTTCCTGCCTCCTCTCTTGGTCCTGGGGGTGACAGTGTCCAAGGGTAGGCCAGGGAAGCAGGGCATGAACTCATCCCGCTAAGGCGGCGCCCTAGTTCTACAGGATCTGTGTTGGTGATTTTGCAGTCAGAGGACTCTTGGGGGGTTGTGGTCCCTGCTTTTCATCTACCATGGTCGCTGGGGCCCTGTTAAAGTCCACAGAATGTGTTTTATTTATACATGCCTTATCCACTTACAAAGGAGCTCTGGGGCAATTAAAGCATTGGACTGCTAACCAGAAGGTGGGCGGCGGTTTGAATTCCCCAGCTGCTCCTCGGGAGAAAGATGAGGCAGTTTGCTTTGGTGAAGATTCACAGCCTTGGAAGCCATAGAGACAGTTCTGCTCTGTCCTATAGGGTCCTTGGGAGTTGGAATGTACTCTATGGCAGTGGGTTTGGTTTGGTTTTGATTTTAGCCACTAATAACGACATTTTTCAGGAGCTCTGGTTGGGCTGTCTACTTCTGTAGTGATACCACCTTGGAAACCCAAGAGGGGGGTCGCTTTGAGTCTGATCCGACTGGACTTCAGTGATTTCATTTTTTGGTTTGAGGACACACCAACTTTGGAAACCCTATAGGACAGTTCTACTCTGTCCAATAGGGTCACTATGAGTTGTAATTCACTGGATGGCAGTGGGTTTAGAGCTTGCCAGGTGCTGCTGTGGTTGAGGCTTTGGGCTGTTAACCACAAGGTAGGCTGTTTGAATCCATCAGCCGGTGGATGGGAGGAGGATGAGGCCATGTACTTCTGTAAAGATTTACGGTCTTGGAAACATGTTGGGCATCACTATGAGTTGAAACCTACTTGATGGCAGTTAAGTTTTTTATTATTTTTTTTAAAAGGACTTGCCAGTGGCACTAGGTGGTTTCTCTCATGGTTGAAGTTCTGGAAGAGCTGTGGCAGGCTTCAGTTTTACTTCCATTTATTTGGTTGAAATAAAAATAGTGGAGACTTTTGGTGCTTTGTCATCCCCATAGACTCAAAAAAGGTTAAAATGGCAAACAAATGGTAGTGGACAGGGTTTGGTTTTGATGCTGCTTGATAGTAAGAGGGCTTTGAATGTACTTAGCTGTTTAAAAGATGCTGCAATTATGAGCTTGTATTTCATATGGCACTTGGAATTGTTTAGTTAGCACTTTGGTTAGCAATAAGGAGGTCAAAAGGAGTATTAAGCTTGATCTACTTCTCTAACAAGCTCTGGATACTTTGTTTAGGAAGAGTACTGGGGGAAAGGTGATCTGAAGACCAGGGTTAAGGAAAGCTGAGGAACTGACTGAACTCTCAGAAAAAAACAGAAGTGTATTTCTAAGTTCATAAGAAACAGGTGCAGTGTCACAAAACAAAGTATGTATAAACTGTTGAATATAAAACGAATCTGCTTTGTAAAATTTCACCAAAATAAATAGATAAATAAATAAAAATAGAAACTGAGGTGAACTGTAATATCTGTATACCTCTTTGCAGTGTTTTGACATAAATTGCATTTCTAGTTCACCTTTCTTTTTAAATAATGTTAACTATTACTTCAACAAACCATCTGCTATGTAGTGTAAAGTTTGAACTTTTAGTGTGTTAGAGCTAAGACATGCAAACCAAACCATTTGTGAACAAAATGATTTGAGAAGGAACTAAATTGAGACCAAAACAATGTAAAATAAAATGCTGTGTGGAGCAGAGACAGTAGTCAAGGTGATTGGCAAGAAGAGGGTCTTTGTGGGCTGGAATGATCAGATAAGAACAAGGAGAGAAAGTTAGGCCTTGGGCTAAGTCTTGGAGATTGGATATTGCATAGATTGATAGGGAGAAGTAGAAGAGTTTGGGGGCCTAGGAGGGAGAAGGAAGTTTCATGCTCCCCAAAGAATGATTGTTATTGTTTAGAGCCACGGAGGTCATTAGCAGTGCCAAAAAGGGCAATGTGGTTAGTGCACATGCTCTCCCCACCACCTCTGCCCCTCCCAAACTGGAAAACAGCTGTTTGTCTTCAGATCCAGCGTAATTCTTCCTCTGGCAAGGCTTCCCTAATTCTCACAACCGGAGTTTCTTCCTTTGACTTCCATTTGTCTTTTCATTTTTAGATCATATGTAAATCAAAAACCAAACCCACTGCCATTGAGTTTATTCAGACTCATAGCGACCCCTTTGGGTTTCTGAGGTGATATCCCTACGGAAGTAGATTGTCCAGTCTTCCTTCTGCAGAGTGGCTGGAGGATTTGCACTGCCAACCTTCTGGTTAGTAGTCAAATGTCTTAGGCACTACGCCATCAGAACTCCTTAGCTCATACATAAAAGCAATTTTATAATTTTTTTTTTTTTTTTTACAGCTTAGTTTTTTATAGAGAGAATGGTAATTTATTCTTTAAGGGCAGGAAGGGATTCTTAGTTCTCTTTTGATTCTGAGTGTTTTGGCAAAATGGTTATAGCTTTTTAGCTTAAAGTGTAATAGCCCTTTAGTACCTGGCATGATACTTGGTACGTGGTAAAGTGTATACTCAACAAATACAGGATCGAACACATGTGCAACTGCCCACCAGAGTCATAGAGTGAGAAAGGGAGCAATCAGGAAGATGCATAGGGAAGGACCTGGAGTTTTCATTATGAACAGGTAGGTTTGGTGGGTTGGTAACAAGGTGGAACAGCTAAGTTCAGTCTTTAAAATACTAAATTGAAAGAGACACTGTATTGGTGAGTATAGAGAGAGGAACTCTGATGCTGGGTCTGGAGAAAGCCAGCTAGAAATGTGTAAACTGGGATGAGGGTGATAATAGAAAGCTTGAGATCAGGCGAGTGAATTAACAAAGAGAGAAAAGGCAGTTCCATGAGTGTCGGCCATACCCAGTGAAGGAGACAGCCGGAGAAAAGTGCCAAGTCGGAGTAAAACCTAGGTGTCACAACAACAAGAAAGTCAATAAGGGGAACTCCATGTTAAGTCTTGTCAGTTGCAGATGGAAAATCCAGACTGAGATGTTGAACTTTGCTAGAAAGAGATGATCTCAGTGATGGGCTTCAGTGTGAGCTACTGGAAAGTTTCTGCATTGTGTTCTAGGAACATGAATGTCATGTCATCTGTTGTAGTGTGTTGTAGTTTACAAAACACTTACACCTGGCAGCCTTGGTCAAAATATTTTGAGGGTAGTTTTTGTGAAGGACATACCTCTAGGTGAAGACTTTAGTCCTTGGAAAAACAAAACAAAACAAACAAACAAACAAACAAAAACCCACAGTGAACTGTTCACATACTTCTAAAAGGAGCTGTTAAAGGAAGAAGTATAAATATTGATATAACCTGATAATGTGTGCAAAATAAAGGAATGAACTAAAAAAGACACTTGGAGAAACAAGACCCTTTGATTTATTCACATACATAAGAAAATCATCTTGTACATAAAATTTACAAATTAGAATAATACCTTAGAAGAATCTATTCCTATTATATTTTGCAAATACAAATGATTTTCCATAAAAGTAATGGAAAAATGAAACCTTTATCTTGAGCTCACCCCACAGTATCCCAGTGCTCTGCTCACCTCGCTGTGGGTCTACCTGCGGTACAGTGAATTAATATGGCTCTAGTCTAGCCATGGTCTTTGTGATTCCTACTAGATGACTGGATGAGACTTTGCAAATGTGAGGTGCTTGTGGCCCACCAAGGGGATTGGATACCTTGTTAATAATGTAAATAAGGTATATGGCACCCTTGTGTGGGTGGGACCATACATATAAGGTATGTGAAACCCTAACGTGGGGATTGGTTAGTTTTGTCATCTCCCTATGCTTAAATGAGCCATCCCAGAGTTTAAAAGGGGTGTTGGATCTCAATATCATGAAGAAAAGCAGCCAGGAGTGAAGTTCATCCTTGGACCTGAGATCCCTGTACTGGACCCCTTTGACCCAAGGGATAGAGACAGACAGAGAGAGCTGTAACACATTGCAAGATGGTGAGAGATGGCAGAGAGAAGGCAAGAAGCAGCAGAGGCAGCAGAACCAATGAACCAGCATGAGAGAGAAAGGCGGGAAGACAGTTGAATGCCTTTGGGCAGGAGGGTTGCTGGCAGGGTGGGGTGCCTCTCTGACCACCTATCAGCAAAGCCAAAAGAATTTTGTGACATTGGCCAAGGCCAGAGAGAAGTGTGCTTGTGACATGACTGAGAAGAAGCTGTTCTGATTGAAGAATTAAATTTTGAGTTGTTTCTGATCATGAATTTTAACCTGTTACTTCCCTAATAAACCACACAATCATGAAATTATCTGTGAGTTCTGAGTGGTCATTGCAGTGTATTATCAAACCCAGCAGAGAAGTAGAGAGTGCCGTCAGAGAAATGGTTGGAATTAGAATTGGTAAAAAGGCTGGAGGGTGGTAACATGTCTAGCGTCACAGGAATAAGCCTTAGGCTGTTGATGGTGATTTTATCTCCCCCTTATGAGGCTGAAGGAAGTCAGAAGATGCCACCTCCAAGTCCTTTTTGCAGTCATAGGGAAGATTGTGCATTTTATTTTTCTTGCTGTAGGAATGCTTTGATGAGTTTGAGCTTGGATGTAACGTGATCTGCTTGAAGTTGGTGAGACCCACTCTGGTGCCATCTACAGAATACTATGCCGGAGGTGTGGGTGGACCAGTTAGCAGGCCATTGCTGGAGTCCAGGTGGAGTCAGTGGTGCTTGGACCGGGGACGTGGGTATAAAGATGATACAAATAGAGTGATTTTTGGAGGTAGAATTTGAGTCATTGATAGGTTAGAGAGTAAGGGAAAGGAAAGAATCCAGGATTACTCCCCAGTATCTAGCATGAGAAGCTGGGTGAATTTTTGGAGATGAGGAAGATTAAGGGGAAGAAGATCTGCATTAACTTTTCAGTAGGAGCCCTTATGGGTATAGATTATTTTTAGCGACACCTTGGTGTGGTGGTATTGTGTGTCAGACACCCAGCACTGTGCTAGTTACATGAATGGAGTTTAGCTGATGATGTGGCCTTTCTTCCCCCCCTTTTTTTTTGGTATTCTGCTTGGCTCACACCAGACTGACTGAATAGCCTCTTAATTTTGAATAGCCAGTCTGATTTTAAGTGGGGACATGTACCGAAACAAGTGCAGTTTTAGAGCCTGCCACCAGAAAGTCTTTGTAGTAGTATTTTCAAGCCTGACCAGGAAGCTCTAGTATTACTGACATGCTTCCTGGACCATTTATTACTCAGCTCCCCCGTAACATGGTGTCCCAGCACTGATCCTAACCCTGAATGACCTCTGGTCCTGCAAGTATGAACCATTGCTTATTCTTCTTTTGTTGGTGTATCAGACTTAAAAATGGGACATTCTTTTTTTTTTTTTTAAATTAATTAATTAATTAATTTTTATTTGGGTGAAGATTTACAGAGCAAATTCACTTTCCATACAGCAGTTCACATATACTTTGTCTCATGTCATTGACCACAGTTTACCACAATGCAACAGCTCCCCTCCCACTTCCTCCCCATAGTTACCTCTTCCCAGTGACCATCCCTCCGTACTTTCCTGTGCCCTGAGCTGTCTCCCTGTGCATAAGCAGCCCTTTCTTCTCCCATGATTGTTCTCTCTAGGGCATGTGTCTACTTGAGGTAAATGTTTAACTCACATGCCTGTACATTGTTTGGCTGGCAACCACAGGTGTGGGTTCAATTCCAGACCTGAAGGGCAGCTAGGGGCCATAGTCTCAGTGGTTCCACCAGGCTCTATTGGACCAGCAAACCTGGTCCTCACCTTCTCTCTCTTTTTTTTTTTTTTTTTCCCTCCAAATGATTTTGAATTTTGTTCCACATTGTTCTCCCTCTCTATCCAGGATCTCCTACATCCCTTCCAAGTGGATGACAGTGGTAGCCGGGCACCATCTAGTTCTTCTGGTCTCATAGTTGTATAGGTTGCAGATTGGATGGTGTACCAGTCACTAGGACTGATCGTTTCCATTAATTTTGGTTTTTTTCTTTCTTCTTTGCTCTTGACGAGGAGAGACCCATCATTGCATCTAGATGGCAGCTTGCTAGCTTTTAAGATCCCAGTCGCTACTCGCCAAAGTAGGAGGTGGAACAATGTTTTATATAGTATGTGATGCCAATTGAGCTTGATGTCCCCTGTGACTATGGTCCCAAGCCCGCAGGTTCAACTAGTCGGTCAAAAATGGGACATTCTTGAGTGACAGCATTTTAAAAATTACTTTTGGTCATTATTGTTGTTATGACTGCTTTCTAAATAATCACAAAGGATGAACACCTACCCCAGTGAGATGCGTTTCTTAGAACAAGCAATCATGGAATATCAGAAGGGCAGCATATGCACAGGGAGAAAAGTAGGGAGGCAGGAATGCATAGGCAAGAAGGACACAGGGAAAGGGTAACCACAGGGAGGAAGTGGGAGGGGAAATGTTACACAGCAGGGAATGTAATCAGTATCACAAAACTAAATGTTATGAACTGTTGAATGTAAAACGAATCTCCTTTGTGAAATTTCAGCCAAATTACAATAATTTTTTTTTTTTTAAGCCTGTTGCAGAGATCATGCTTCAAAGTGAAACTGTAGATAGATGCCCACTAATGCCAGGTCTGAAAAATAGAATGTCCAAAATCACTGCTTTTAGTCATTATTGTTTTTGTGGTCATCTTGCTAACTCATTAGACAATAAAATTATTGACTATAAAGAAAATAAATAAATAAATAAAAGTAGTCACAAAGGAGCAGATGATAGCCCTGAGACCAGGCCTGTATAAATGGATTGCGGTTAGCAATGATGCCAACGCAAGGCCTGGTTCATGGAACATAAGTATTTTGTCCTTGGCTTTAGTTTTCTACAGGAGCTCTGGTGGTGTAATGGTTAAAGCATTTGGCTGCTAACCAGGAGGTTGGTGGTTTGAACCCACCAGCCACTACATGGAAGAAAGATGAGGTAGTCTGATTCTGTAAAGATTTACAGCCTTAAAAACTCAGTGGGGGGTCTCTAGGAGTTGAAATCGACTTGATGGCAATGAGTTTGGTTTGGTTTTGGTTAGTTTTCTAGAGCTGGCCATGTATGGACATACATACTGACCTAGATTATTCTGTCATATGGAGTTAAGAACTAAACTCAGGGTCACCAACTTGAATACCTGAAGGGGCTAGGTAGGTAAGGGACGTGAATGAAATAAACAAGTAGAATAAAACTTACAGAATCCTCATGATCTCTTTCATTTCTTGCCTTCAAAAATTAAGCATAGGTATTTTGTCTATTGTAAGAAATTCTTTAAGTAGAAGGGCAGTGATTAAAAAAAAAAAAAAAAAACTGCCATCAATTTGATCCTGACTTGTAACGACCTCTGCTTGGGTTTCTGAGGTGGTATCTCTATGGAAGTAGATTGCTCAGTCTTCCTTCCGAGCAGTGACTAGTGGGTTTAAACCGCCGGCCTTCTGGTAAGTGGTCAAATGCCTTAGGCACTAGGCCAGCAGAGTGAGAGTGAGAAATATCTCCTCTAAGTGCTGTGGTAGCATAGTGCCTAAGGCACTTGACTGCTAACCAGAAGGCTGGCGGTTCAAACCCACCAGCCACTCCTCGGAAGGAAGGTTAGGCAATCCTACTTCCGTAGTGATACTGCCTCGGAAACCCAGGGGTCGCTAAGAGTCGGGGCCGACTTGACAGCAAACAACAACAACAACAACAAGTGCTGTGGAGACAATAGGGAGTGGTGGAGACTATGGCAAACCAGGGATCTTACATGATTGGAAGGGGGGGTAGCTATTATTAAAAACAAACAAAGCTCAAGTTGGACATAAGCATTTCTTGAAAAATGGGAAATCTCCCTATTTAAAATAAAAATACTGGCTCACATTTTCTAGGACAGTGCTAAGGTAAACAAATCATGTCTGTTGACCAGATGCAGCTTGTGGGCTGATATACAACCTCTGACTTGTTGGAGCTCTGGTGGCATACATAGTGCCTGAGACATTTGACTGCTAACCTGAAGGCTGCTGGTTCAAACCTACCAGCCACTCCTAGGAAGGAAGATTGGGCAATCTACTTCCGAAGTGATACCACTTTGGAAACCCAAAGAGGGGTCACTATGAGTTGAATTCAACTCGATGGCAATGAGTTGTTTTTTTTTTTTTTGACTTGTGGGGTTGGCTCTGTAATTAGCTGTTTGTACTTTCTTTTTAATCAGGATGTTTTCCTTATTAACTGTGAATGCCTTTCTTCTTTATTGTGATGTAGACTATCAGCAAACATACCAGCTTCTTAGCCAACTGAATACTGCTCACTTCAGCATGACTTCAGTCTGGAAGTAGGGAATGGTAAACGGGGCAAAACCCTGTACTTCTATTGAAAGGCAGGGTTAACATACTTTGAGTAGAACCTAGACTTTGTAAAGCTTTCCTTTATATTTTTATGCATTTTTTTTTCACGCATTCTCATTGTTAATGTTTCTCTTTTTCTCTAAATATCAACAATTTGCACACCTTATGTATGATCTACTTTTTGTATTATTAAAGGAAGTAAGGTAGTGTCTTTTCTTGCTTATGGTTTAAGCCAGGCTTGCTCACCTCATTTTTCAAAGCTAAGAAATTATCTGACACTCAGTAAATAAAGTTTGAATGATTTTGCGTCAATTAGTGACACGCTTACACAGGAAAGATATTCCACAAAATTCTTAACATTCTGGAATTCTGTGAGTAACATCTGATACTTTGGTTTTTATTGAAAATGTAAACACTGAGCTTTGGGACATTCATTTCATTATTATTGTTATGGTCACATATCAAAGGAAATATAAGAGTTCTCTCTTTTTCCTTTACGGCAAGGACTGTCGTTTAATTCCATCTTTATACTCCATAAATGTGAGTTATTAGAAATGTCAACATAGCACTTCCAAATTTATGTGGATGGTTAGAACAAAGATTTTTTCCCTCTCTTTCTCTTCTAAAAAGGAGCCCTAGCAGCACAATGGTTAAAGCTCTCGGCTGTTGACCTAAATGTCAACTGTTTGAACCAACCAGCCCTCCCTGGGAAAAAGATGTGGCAGTCTGTTTCTGTGAAGATTTACAGCCTTGGAAACTCTATGGAGCAATTCTGTTGTGTCCTATGGAGTCACTATAAGTCAGAAACGACTTTATGGCAATTGGTCTTTTTTGGTTTTCTCTTCCAAAACTGTGAACTTGCTGTAGTTTTATTCCCAGAAGATAAGTGAATATTTTAAAAGCAGTTTAAAAGGTACAATTCAATTTAGAATAGGAAACTATTGAGGTTAACAGAGCAAAGATTTGAAGAAGTCTTGAGCACCCAGGGGCAGATTACCCAGTAAGCAAGGTAAGCATGCATTTACTTGAGCTTACTTATTAATCTGTAGTGAAAATTTTCACACAGGCTTAGCCCATGCTTACTTGCTTACTGTATACGCTGTCCCTGTCAGGGGTTGTGAGAGGCTTTGATTCTACAGAGGAGGGTGCTGTGGGGTTGGGAGAGTGCCAGATGTCAGCCATATTTAGCAGCAGTATCTTTGATATGGTTAAAAAATGTGAAATTTTTCACTGCACACTAGTAAGTAAGCGCAAGCAAGCCTGTGCTTATTTGCCAGTCTGGCACTGTGACCAGCATAGGATATCCTTTTGCTAAGGATACTTTTGCTAAGGATCCTTTTGCTAAGGATACTTAGGAATACCCCACACTGATAGGTGATTTCTAAATCAAGAGGGCTCTGTGAAGGAACTTGAGTATATTTCATTTGTTTTGTTAATTGAACTCCACAGATTGGGACTTTTTTTTTTTT